>NC_037680.1:3965157-4320124 GCF_003255815.1 Theropithecus gelada
TGTATATTAGACATTGTGATGACACACTGACAGATGCCTGCGTTGTTTTCTTCCTTGGTCAAAGAGTGTACAATGATTTCGACTATCATTGTCCATGATACCAGTTCAAAGGAACGTAGAAATAGAAAATAGAAATAATATGATTAAGCTAGGCTTTTATGGAAGGTGGTTATGCTCACCGCTATGCCACCAACATCACTTAGGCAAGGCTTTTATGAATTGACATTTAACCTTCAGATGAGAAGGAATGAAAGCACAAAGAGTAAAAAATAAAATCTTCATGAAGGAACAGTGTAAGAGATTGATACCTGGGCTTGTCATTTTTGGCAGCTGTCCTCTGAAATGTAATTAGTTTATATCTAACTGCTGTATAGAGTGAAAAAATGTATTTAATTATTTAATGTAAATTATGCAACTAATATTTTCTTGGAAATTCAATAGGAAGTGGTGCTGCTCAATCCCAGACTTTTATAAGGTCATTCAAAATGTTACCAAAGCATGGATGAATGATTGTAACCTCATACTTCCAAGAAATTTGGAGTCAAAATCTTTAGGACTGTACTCTTCAGCAATGTTTTTCTAAACTGTATTTCATACATAGTGGGCCATAAAATCAATTTGGTGTGCTATGACCAGCATATTAAAAAGTGATATAAAATATAATAGAATAAAATAGTGTATAACAGCAAATGACAGGAAATAGGAGATGCATTGCATATTATATAACTACATTTTTTTTTTTTTTGAAATGGAGTCTTGTTCTGTCCAGTCTGGAGTGCAGTGGCACAATCTTAGCTCACTGAAACTTCTGCCTCCCGGGTTCAAGCAATTCTCCAGCCTCAACCTTCCGGGTAACTGGGATTACAGGAGCCTGCCACCACGCCTGGCTCATTTTTGTATTTTTAGTAGAGATGGGGTTTCACCGTGTTGGCCAGGCTGGTCTCCAACTCCTGACCTCAGGTGATTGGCCTGCCTCGGCCTCCCAAAGTGCTGGGATTATAGGCATGAGCCACTGGCACCTGGCCGACTAAATTTTTTTGATACTTTGGTTTTGTAGGTGTATGTGTTTTGAATTATGATGAAAAATGTATTTTTAAAGTTTCATTCATGAAAGTTTGAAAAACACTACACCATGTTGTAGACCTTTGGAGTCTTCTATTGCATAGAATGATCATGAACAAACCAAGATGATAGGGAACTAAAGTATCTTGTAATCCAGAGATCTTTGGAACAGCTGGGAGGAATATGGAGAGAAGAATGGACATGAGTGATCCATTTGTGTGTTTCTTCATTCATCCATTTGTTGGTTAATGTGGCAAGCATTTCTTGAGTTCTCCCATGGATTAAGCATACTGTGTGTCTTTAATAACACACAAAAAAGAAAAGAAATGGTTCCTTCTCCCAGGAAGCTCACAGTTCAGTTGGCAGAGGAGCAGGTGGACAGACATATCTCATACAGTGTGATGAATCCTATGCTATGGTCGAGATGTCGTTGCAATTCAGAAGTGCCTAACCAATCCTGGATTGGAGGTCCTGGAAGACTTCTAGGAAGAGGTGATGTCTGCACTGGGCCTTGAAGTTTGAATAGAGGTTATCCAGCAAAGAAGATGGGAAAAGTATGCTCTACAAGGAGGGAGTGGTACAAACATAGCCCAGAAGCAGGGGGAGTAAGGAGTTTTGGGAGCCATGCACACATGTGAGTGCAAAAAGTGGAGTATTTGAGACTGTAAGCGGGGCTGAGAAACTTATCTTTTATAAGCAGATTGTGTTTTTAAAAGTCACTGTAGACTTATTGGTGGGGAGCAACCTGAAAGCAGGTGACTGTTGCAGGGACTGGTTCTGGGTTGGAGAGAGGGGAAAGCATGCATTTGAGGGAATCTGAGCAGGTTTCATTTGGGGATCAGCTGACAACAGGATGAGGACAAAGGTGCATGAGAGCAAGATGTCTTAGATGACTCATGAGGCTCTGCGTGGGACCTCAGGGGATGTGTGTACCATTCTCTAAGAATGGGGATCCAGCAGGAGTAAGAGTTTTGGTGGTGGGTGGGGACAGGCTAAGAAAATGATGTTCCCATTGTTATCGTGTTGCCATGGTTACTGGAGCCTATCCAGATTGAGATCAGATGGATTCGCAGGGCTGGATTTCGGAGACATGAATTTGGGAATTTGCATTACACAGATAGGGTTGGTCATGTCAACATGACATCCCTGTCCAGAGTCTGGGATTCAGTCAGCTGGAGAAAACGAGGAATCTCATAAATCATTGCATAAATAAAAGTGCAAATCTTCAGGCCCTTATCTACAGTGGCTTTAGTGTGCTACATTTCCAGGGAAATATATGTTCTTGTCATTCCAACTTCAAGAGAAGTAAATGAACTCGAATCACATGAGTGGGTTTAAATGCCAGCCTGGAATTTAGGAAGCTACTTTGCACCTTCTTTGCTCTCCTCCTCCTCATCTTCTTCTTCTTCATTAAGAGCATGCCATTTTCTCTCTGCCTTTGGGTATATAGATTAAAATAAGGCTGATTGTGGAGGAAAAAAAAAGACAGAGGCAGTTAAGGGAACAAGAAGTTCATGTTATGAGCACAAGCACATCTTTTAGTGAGCCTTGCTAAACCATATATCCTGCCGGAGATCTGGAGAAAACCAGGTGATGATGAGCTGAGATCTCTACCTCTTCCTGGACCCACCTGATGACCCAGGATTGCCAGGATTTTAGGGACTCCACCTGGTTGCATGACTCCCTGGTCTGCAAGCTGCTTTGGGGCAGGGACTCAGTCTCTCTTGTTTGTTACTGTATTCCCAGGACTGAGTCCTGTGCCTGGAATAGGCATCCAGGGAAGTGTGGAATGAACGAATCGGTGAATGAATACAAAGAGTAGCAAAAATAACCGAACTAGACACCGTAAGTGACTAGGAGTCTGGTTTGAGTCCTGATCTTAGCTTCTTAATCTTTACATTGAGGGTCATAATGTTGAGTAACAGTTCACTTACAGCTGCCGTGAGAATTAAATAAAGTAATATCGGTAATGACTTAGTGCAGTGCATGGCATGTGGCTGACAGTGGTTCAATAATTCAAACTGCTGCTGTTACTATGTTGCTGCTGTTGTGCGTTCCTAGTAGGTCACTACAATATGTTGGCTGACAGATTGCATGAGCTGCCCACACTTTAGCTTCCTCGTTTGTAAGGTAGAGATGGTAAAGCCTGGCTCGTCCCCTCTTGGCTGATAAAATGATGAGGAAATGATAGGCCTGGGATGCTGATGTTGAATCTCATTGTCTTACTCTCCGGGGAACTTCTCTCCAGGGGAGGCGAGTAACTCAGGGTGAGTGGCAGAGCCAAATGGGAGATGAATGTGAAAATATTCTGGAAGGCTGAAGTTGCTAAGCAGAACATAACAGTAATTGTAACATAATCCTCATACAGCTTTTGAGCAGCTGCGGGAGCTTTGAAATCTCACAGCCTCGTTTCCTAGCCTCACTTCCCCTGAGCTGCTGCATGAGCTCATGCTGTCATTTATATTCCCTGGACCTCAGCTGAGATCAGGGAGTTGAGGCCGCGTCTCCAGGTGGTCGTGAAGGTAAAAGAGAGAATGGCTGTGTGTGAGCCCTCAGTACGCCCGTATAGGCGTTTGACCTGTGGCAGTTGTCGCTGTCTGATAGCATAACTGAGAAGGGGTGAGACCAGGATAAGGACACAGGTCTGTGGCAGCAATTTGAAGTGTCTCCTATGTTTTAGGAGGAATGTGTGTCACCTGGAGGACTCGGACTGCCCCAGAGCACATGGAGATCACTCTCAGGGTGTGGATGAGGAGGCAGGAGGTTGCAGCCCAGAAATAGCCATCACGCTCTCATCTCAGAGGTGTCCACAGAACGTCTTTGAGCTAAGAGGGGCCAGGCTAAAGGTGCAAGGCAGGCAGGACCCTCAAGGACAGTTGTCTTGGGCATCCCCATGCCTCCATATCTGACCCAGCTCAACTCTGCCCCCCAGTCAATTTTGAGGTGCCTAAGGGCAGCCAGTTGTCAGCCAGAGTATTAGGGTGGTGAGCTGTAGAGTTGAGTGGACTCTGGAGCCATTCCGCCTCTCTCATTTGGGTCTGCCACTTCATAGCTGTGTGAGACGGGGTAAGTTACTTGACCTCTCCATGCCTCAGTTCCCTCATGTATAATGTGAGCTTAGCAATAGAACTACCTCGGGGGTTAAGGTGTATCTACCACACGTGACAGAGGCAGCAGTAGGTAAGTGTTCAGTATTAGGATTGCCCTGGAAGGACAATTAGGATATCAGAAAATTAGAAGAATAGCATCCCAGGCCCTGGGATCTTTAAGGCGCCTTTCAGCCCCACCACCCTGCCATGGGCCTGGCACCCTTTCCTCTGCCCGTGCAGTAATGGTGGTCGTCCGAGGCACCAGCTGATGAATGATAAGCCTGGAGGGTCCCAGGGCTTGCAGCCGCTCTCTCCTTTCAAGGCTGGCCCACATCTCACATAGGCTCCAACTTGTACTCTCAAGTTCAACTTGACCTGGGTGAGCGTAGGCCAGCCCAGCACAGTGTAGGGCCTGAGGCAATGCCCGATCTGGAAGCTCAGGTTGAGCTGGGGGCCACGCAGAGCTCTGGCAGCGGGCAGTCTTGGTAGCTCAGGGCAGCCCATCCACCCCAGAGGGCTGTGGACTTTTCCTGCCCATCTGCCATCCCCTTTAGGATATATCTCCCCAGCCCCAGGCTCTGTCCCCCTCTGATTCCATGGTACCAACCATCTGCTTTTTGGGAGCTTGGTCTGATGATCTCATGAACCTCTTTGTGCAGCCCAGAGCCAGCCCGATGCTGCCACCCAGCTAGCTGTCCCTGCTGACAGAGCCTGGAATGGGCAGTGCCCCATCCGATCCTCGCCCTGCAGTGTTGAGCCTCCATTTAGTAGGAATAGCAAAGCTGCCGTTTTCAGGGAGGCCGACTCCCATGCACTGAACTTCACACTGTGTATACGTCAGCCCGGTTGGTAGCTGTCCCACCAAAGGACAGAACCCTCATGCCAGTGTCTTAAGCAGGAACTGGGCCGGAGGGCTGGTGTGGATGTTGTGATCATTCCTGGCAGGGGGGTCTGATCGAGCCAGGGCCCAAAACACAGGGGTGTGTTAAGCATTTGCTTCATGCCGGGATGGGCTGGTTGGGGGTCCTCAGCGGTGCATCTGGCTGTGGGCAGGCCAGAATCCTACTCCCCTAGCGTGGGCCTGGCATGCGGCAGGAATATGTATGCCACGTGCTGGTGCCCCACACCTCTTTTCTGGAGGAGACCCAAGGTGTCTCCTGCTCTCACTCCCATTTCTCAGGTTCCATCACGACCCTGGTGCCTCTGCTAACACCTTTTTCTGACTGACAGCTTGCCATAGGATCCCTTACCCTCCCCTCCAGGGTGACAGCTTTGGGCATTGTGATTTATTTTTAAATGTTCTCTCCACATCCCACAGAATGAGGTCCTGTATGCTCCCTGGGAGAACCCCTCTACCACCCATTGTGGTGAGGGCCTGCTTAGGAGACCGTTGCCCTTACCTTCCCAGGGTCAGCCACAGGCCCCAGAGGAAAGAAGATGAGCCCACGAGAGGGCCCCAGAACTCAGCACACATCTACTGCAGGACGAGAGCTGTGGGCAGGAATGCGGAGGCGTCAGAGCCAGGATGCATTTAATAAGCAGTGTGACAAGGAATAAAATAACTATTAATAAGGTACTTTGCAGACTTGATTCCAGCCCCATTAAACTTTCCTTTACCTTATTTCACACTCCATTTCCAAAGCACCCTCTTCTCTCCCCCCACCTTTAATGGTTCTGGCAAACTTGGGCCCTAATGAAGTCTGGCAGCATAAATTTAAGGCAGTGTCTGGCTGAACCGAACAGAAGCTCGTGTCTACGGCACAGTAGTCTGAGTTGCTGGAGACATAAATTCGGCCTCAAGACTGTCCGATGGAGTCAGCGAGGCAGGCCAGGGCTGTGACAGCCGTGGGTGATGGTGCCCCAGGCATTCCCAAAGCCCGAGGTGGCAGGCTGCTGAGTGGGGAGGCCTGCTTGCCCGGAGTGCAGAGACTTTCGTTCATTCACACATTCATCCATCCCACAGGCACTCACTGGGGCTGTGTCCAGTGTGTCAGGAGAGCTTTCTACCTTCACAGCTTCTTCACCCTGCCAGGTGAGCATCACCTCCATTTTACACACAGGGAGGCTGAAGGGGGCTAGTGGGGTTTGCCGGCTCACCTGAGCTCACACAGATAATCCTAGCGCAGGTGTTAGCCAGTGAAGGAACAGGAAGACACCAGGCCCCTTTCCTCTTCAAGGTGGTCTTTCCTCTTCTCTGATGGCCTCCCCCACCTGCAGGGCTTTGGTTCTATGGGCTGTCTTTTGTGGTGAGCAGGTGCTATGCTCTCCTGGGAGGTCTTTTTCTAGTCCCCTGCAGCATTTCCTGGCCCTGCACTTTGTCTCACTTGAGTTCATGAGCTGGCACAGGGTTCAATCAAGGCTGGGTCCCCCAGGTTCCTGGCAGGTCCCTGCGGCTGGAACCTGGGTTTCCAGGGTCCCCGTCTGGGGCTCAGTGTGTGAGATTTGAGACTGGGCCCCTCTGTGTGGGGCCGTAACAGCTTCATTCACCAAACAGCTGAGCGATGCTGGGTCTGGGGTACATGGATTCAGCCATTGGAGATGGGCAGATGGGGAAGGAGCTGGGAGAGCAAAATGAGGCAGGTGGTTAGAAGTAGGGGGAAGAGAGCCCAAGCCTCAGCTTCTCATATGCAGCTCCAGGGCTCTGGGGGCCCTTCCTGGTCAAAGGAAGCCTCTTCTCTAGGCTTCTAGGCCTGAACTAACTTTGAACTCAGTTGACATTGAGACATCAGTCACTTGGAGGCTGGGAGTTTACTATCATTCTCTTCTTTTTGTCTTGATCACCTATTCTTCTCTTACTTTTCAGTTTTCTCTCGGGCTCCCTTCCCCTTTTCTTCATAAAGTGGTGTAGCTGTTTGAGACAAATCTTCATCTTTTTGATACTAATGATGATATTAGTGCTAGCCTTTGTGTTATTGTTGGCAGTGGTGTTGGTGTTGGTGCAGGTAAGGGTGCTATTAATGCTGGTGATGAGTGTGCTTGTGATGAGTGTGCTGGTGATGATGGTGGCAATGGCTGGTGTTGCTGGTGACAGTGGTGGTGATAATGATGGTATTTCTGAGATGATAATATTGTTGGTGGTAGTGATAGTGGTGGTGTTGCTGATTAGGTGACAATGATGGTTATGGTGGTAGTGACAGTTATGATGGTACCATCATTACCAGCACACTCATCACAAGCACACTCACCATTGCCAACAATAACATACTATTCTCATATTGCTCTCTCTCTCTCCCGGGCCCGAGGGTCCTTTCTGCAGAAGGTGTGATGGTGGCAGTGGTAATGGTGATACCCACTATTTAATTATCATCTGCTATGTATTATTTCATTTAATCCTCATAACAACTTTGCAAGAGACGTCTTAGTAGCACCACTTTACAGGTGGGGAAACTGAGGCCCAGGGAGGTGCAGGGAGTTGCCATAGTCTCACAGTGAATAAGCAGTAAAACCAGGTTACCAAACTAGCTCTTTCCAAGTCTGGAGCCCTGCTGGCCCTTTATTCCCATGACCTCAGCAGCCTGAGCTCTGCACATCTGCTCTGCCAAGTTCACACAACACGGGGGAAGGATTGCTTAAAACAATCTGATTTTTACTGGCTCCTTTAGGATTTTCTGGATTAAAAACAAAATTAAAACAACACACCAAGCATTTCACTGTTTTCTAAATTATAAAGTTCAACCTGGAAACGTTTGGGAATTTTTGTCTGAGGGTTTAAGGAAAGAGACCAATATTTACCAAGAGCCTCTATTGTGCCCGTCACTTTTCAGATGCCATGACACGTCACCCTCACGTCAAGCTCAAGTGGGGCCAGCCTTCTTATCCTGTCTTCAGATGAGTAGACTGCGGTTGGGGAAGGTGTGGCCCGCAATGGTGTGGGCTTTCAATCCGGCTGCTATGATTCCAGAGCCTGTGTGTTCCTTTCTCTCTGTTGTGCCGCTCCCAGAGGGCAGCCCATGGCTCTTCCAGCTGTGTACGGTGGAAGTAGGAGCTTCTGTGTCTTAGGGTCGCTGTGAGGATGTGTGACTCACATAAGTGCTTGTGTGGGTTTTGTGCACAGTCAGAGCTCAATAATGGCAGCCATCATTATTCTCAGGAAGGAGAAAGTTGGCTCACTTTGCTCCAGGTCACCTAGTGGGGCTGTCTCCAAGCCCATTGTTCTTTTTTCTGTTTGTTTTCCCTTGTTCCGAGTTTCCTTTGTCTCCTGGCAAACAGGTGAATGACAGAGACCCTACCTGACCTCTGTGGCCTCTCGCATCAAGGCTCGGGACTCAGTGCCGAGGAGACTGGGACCCTGGTTCAGTAGCCAAGTGGTCTTGTCCTTGCCCTGCTTCCTGTCCCTATATCTCCTCCTCTGGTCCAGCCACCTGGTCACCAGGTGGAGCTAGGCAGGAAACAAAGCTGGCTCTGTGCACCCAGCCTCATTCTGCATGGACTTGAGCAGGGACTACTGTATCTGCGTCACGTTAATAGAGAACATCACGTGTTCCAATTATCCAGTGTTACATGAGAAACGACCCCAAGTTAGTGTCTTAAAACTACTCGTTGTGTTATGCTCATTATCTGAGGGTCAGGAATGTGGATAGGGCTCATTGGAATGACTCTTTTGCTCCATGTTGCATTGACTGGTTTTAGGCAGCTGGAGGTTCTAACAAGTCTTCACTCATGCCTGGAAGGGGCCAAGGGCGGAGAAGGTAGTGGCTGGGCTCACTGGGGCCCACTTCCTCTCTGTGGAGTCAGAGTTTCTCCAGGTTGTCTTTCTAGCAGGCTAGCAGGACTTCCTACCCAGCAACTCAGGGCTCCAAAAGCAGGTGTGCCCAGAGGTGAGATGTGGAGGTTGCTAGTCTCAAAGCCCGGGCCTGGTAACTGGCGTAGCATGACTTCTGACACATTTAATGGATGAAAGCAGATGCAGAGCCTGCCCAGATTCAAGGACAGGGAATAAATATTGCATCTCTTCACCAAAGGAGTGTCAAAGACTTTGTGAGCATCGTTTATCCACCACGAGACTGAAAAATATGTCAGACCCTCATTTCCCTCCCAGGGTCTTGCTTCTCTTACATGTCCCTGGCTCATGACAGAGGCCCCTCTTCTCCTTGCACTTGGTGACAGGCAGCTTTCTTTAGTAAGAGTCTGAGAAATACAATCATCAGAGCTGCTCTCTCATGTAAACCCACAGCTCAGAAGTCTGTTTTCAGTTAGTGGAGGATGAGGCGCCTGGGTGAATAAATATCTCATCATGGTTATTGATGAAGCTGCAATTGATCTTTTGGATTCGTTGGCAAAAAATTAAGGATGATTTAATTTCAGTCAACTCAGTGCAACAGGTATTTAGCTATGTTTGGGGTCTGATTTGTTGTTGTTGTTGTTGCTGTTAGATGGAATCTCACTCTGTCGCCAGGCAGTGGCGCGATCTCGGCTCACTGCAACCTCCGCCTCCCAGGTTCAAGGGATTCTCCTGCCTCAGCCTCCCGAGTAGCTGGGACTACAGGCGCACACCACCACATCCAGCTATTTTTCTGTATTTTTAGTAGAAACGAGGTTTCACTGTGTTAGCCAGGATGGTCTCGATCTCCTCACCTCATGATCTGACCACTTCAGCCTCCCAAAGTTCTGGGATGACAGGCGTGAACCACTGTGCCCGGCCCAGTTGCTTCTTAATAATCCCTTTGGAGTCAGTCACTCTTATATGTATTTAACTCTTTTGAGATTTCTATTACTTTATTGCCATTCCATCTTTTTGCCACTGTCATAAAGAAATTGGAATTACTATTTCCTTCCATTTCAAACCATCCCATCCAAATCATTCCATTCCACTCATGTTTACCCAGCCAGCTCAGTTCAACACGTCTCATTCTATCCATTTCACACCATCTCTTCCAAAACGTTCCTAATATCCATCCTATCCCACATTAGTTCATTGTTTGATTCATTTGAAAGTATTGATTCCCCCCATGCTATTCACTGGATCGAGTTCATCATTCCAAATATACCTCCTGGGTGTCTGCAAGGTAGAAATACAAGAGAAGCCCACCATGTCCTGTCAAGTGAGAGCCGCCCAGGTGTGACCAGCCCACCTGACCACCATGCACTGGAGAGGCTGGAGCTAATCATGGGGCCCAGGATTTAATGTGGGTGCTTCCGCCAGAGGTGAGAGCTATTGGGGTGTCCTAAGATGCAAAGAACAGTAATTAATGCATGTTATTTTTCCTTTGATCACTATTTCTGCGCTTTAAAAAGAACTTTAATCTTTTATCATGGATAATTTCAAACACACCAAGAATAGAGGGAAGAGTAATCCTTATATACTCCTTACACAGAACAAATCTCATTTTAATAGAAATTTCATGTCATATTATTTCAGCAATAACTGCTTGCGTATGTCAGTCTAGCCTCTATTTTAAGCATAGCCACAATACCAAAATAAACCTATCAAATAAACAATTACTCCTTAATACCAGAGTGTATTCAGATTTCTCCGGTTGTCTCAAAAATGTCTTTTTGTAGTTGACTGGTTTCTTGTTATGTTTGGCTGATTTGTCTCTTATACCTCTTTTAATCTCCCCTGCTCCTTTTCATGTCTTTTTGTTTGTTTAAGAAACTTGGTCATTAGTCCTGCAGGATTTCAATATTCAGGATTTGGCTCCTTGCGTCATTCTGGTGTTTTTCAAGATGTTACTGTATTTCTTGCAAATGTACAAATTTCTGTACATATTTTGCTACAATGTATGCATTTAAACTTTTCTCTTTCCTATTGTAGTAAATACACAGAACACAAAATTTACCATTTTAAAGTGTATGATTCGGTGGCATTAAGTACATTTTCATTGTTGGGCAACCATCACCACCGCTTAGTTCCATAACTTTTCATCATTCCAAATGGAAACCTCATACCCATTAAGAAGTCACCCCCTATTTTCCCCTTGGCCCAGCCCCTGGCAGCCATGAACCTGCTTTCTGTCTCTGTAGAGCTGCCTATTCTGGACACTTCACGTAAGTAGAATTATATCAGGTGACCTTTTGTGTCTGACTTTTCTTTTTTAAATATATTTTTAATTTTAGATTTACAGAAAAGTTATGAAGATAGAAAGTTCCCGTATACCCCGCATTTAGTTGTAGATGTTTCCAAACTCATGGATTTTATATATTTCAAGTGTTCTCATCCATCACAGATATTATTCTGTTTGATGTTTGCATTGCCTTAACTTGGCTAGTGGGAGCCCCTCAAGCTGGCTTCCGTGTTCTTTTTCATTTACAAACCTAAAGAAGACAGTCCCTTTAGGGTGGCACTTAGAAGCCAGCTGTTGAGTTAGGAATGTGCATGCATGGTGCTGGATGAGGGAGGAGAGTGGAGGGGAGGGAGGTAAAGAGCTTAGAGTAGTAAAAAAAAAAATAGGATGCCAGCTAGGTGTGGTGGCTCATACCCATAATCCCAGCACTTTGGGAGGCTGAGGTAGGTGGATCACGTGAGGATGGGAGTTCGAGACCAGACTGACCATCATGGAGAAACTCCGTCTCTACTAAAAATACAAAATTAGCTGGGCGTGGTGGTGCATGCCTGTAATCCCGCCTACTCTGGAGGCTGGGGCAGGAGAGTCGCTTGAACCCGGGAGGTGGAGGTTGCAGTGAGCTGAGATCACGCCATTGCACTCCAGCCTGGGCAATAAGAGCGAAACTCTGTCTCATTAAAAAAAAGAAAAAAAGAAAAAAAAAAAAGAAAGAAAAGAAAAAAAATAGGATGCCAATTCGATTTCTAGGGAAAACGGCATTTTGTACAATATGCTCTGGAGTTTTGAACTCTGCCAGCGTAGTTCCCGCTGGGCTGGAGAGTCTGTCTTTATTAACAAACCCAAGCTGGCCTCCTTCCTCCAGGGCTGCGGGAAGCCAGGCCTGCTGGGCTAGCTTGCCCAGCCCATCGATAATTAAGCAGGCCCACTGCTGTCTTCCTCTAGAGCTCATCGGCCACGGGTTTTGGGGGATGATTAAGCAAGGGCTGCAGAGTGCCAGGATGCCTCTGCTCGGTTGGGAAGAGCTGCTGCAGTCCCTTCGCATCCAGCATCCAGGATGGCATCACAGGAGTTGGCAGAGGCCCTGAGCTTGCCTGCCCAGCACCACATTACTGTATGTGTACGTGAAGGCAGCCAGAGAGGGAGAACGTGTACCGCAGAGGCAGAGGGGCGCCTGTCCACCGACATGCTTTGTGTTGCAAATTTACAGTGGTTTCCTCCTTTGATTCTCAACAATAGTAACTGTTAAGAGTTCTGTATGACCGGAGATTCCCGTATGCACTTTGGGCATAAGAGGTGAGAATGAGCCCCTATCCTCAAGGAGTTTGTTAGGGAAGCGTTGGGTAGCACTGTCAGGCCATCTAGGAGAAGCTGATAAAAGGAAAAGGCCAGACAGCCTGCCATGAGGACTGAGTTGTGCGGTGCCAGTACCTGTAGCATTTACAGTAGCAGGTCAGAGCGGAGGCAGCATCACCATCATAATCAGCAACATCACTAGCTAGACTCTCTGTTGGGCTGTGATATGGGCCCATGCTGGGTCGGCCAGGTGGGGGACCACCTCTCTGCCCTGGGTGTGCACACGTGGGAGGCCAGAAATGATGCCAGAGGAAATGCAAGGCAGGAGGAGCTCTGGGCTAAAGAGAGAGCCTAGAGGCTCACCCAGACAGGCAGCAGAGTAGAGAGTTATGATGGTGGATGAGGCTCTGGGGCCTCGTGGTCCTCGTGTGTGCTGTGGGCAGGTCTCAACATCCTCGCTGGCAGATGGAAACTGCCACCTTCTTCTTCTGGGTTGCTGTGGGAATGCAGTGAGAGTGTCCTGGGGCCTGGCTCAGGGCAGCTGCTAAATAGGGCAGGTTGGTATGAATAAGAGTCTCATTGCATATGCTCAGGAGGAAGATGGCAAACCTGTTAGCTTCCAAGAGAAGCATCTTGGGGTGGAATAGCCAGGGCTACTGTGACAAGAGAGATGCACAGTGAGTTTAAGCATGAAGCTCAACCCCTGCAAGGTCACAGAGGAAGAGGAGAAAGTTCTGCCCCAACATCATGGTGAGCTCCCAGACCCACGCTCTATGCTCTGCTCCCTGGCTTGAGTGTTCCATGGCGTGGGTGCTGTGCTTCCATGTATTTCGGGGAACTTGCAGATCTTGGGCTCCAGCTGCTGCGGATAAAGCCAAAAGGAAGAAAAACCTTTGGTTGGCCTTTTCTTGACAGGCCACAGTCCCCTCTGTATAATTAGGTGTGCCTAATTATCATGTTCTAGCATGTTCTAGTAACACATCATGTATGACGGTGTATAATTAGGTGTCACTGTGTGGCAGTCAAAGAGGGCTTCTTAGAAGAAGTACACCTGAGCCTCATCTCAGTGAACAGGGGGGATTCCAATGGAGACAGTGGAGAGGAGTTTCAGGGGAGTGACAGGAAAATGCACCGGACTTGGAATCAGGAGATCTGGTTTTGGCTCAATCACTCATTGACTGTGCTCTTTGCTCAAATCACTTCACCTCTTTGAACCTTGGTTTCTTTATCTGTATGATGGCTGTGATAATATACAGGGTTGTCATCAGTATTAAATGAGACTGCATTGATCCATAAAGCACGCTGGCCAGTGCCTGGGACACAGAAAGCACCCAAAAATGCTGACACTTTGGGAAAGAATGGGCATGGGGCTGGCAGGCCTGAACTCAGGGCCCATGGGCAGGGACCATGAATGGGCTACTGCAATTACCTTTAAAAATTTGTATATTAGTCTGTTTTGCATTTTTATAATGTAATACCTGAGGCTGGGTAATTCATAAGAAAAGAGGTTTATTTGGTTCGTGATTCTGCAGGCCTCACCAGAAGCCAAACATAGTATTGGCATCTGCTGAGCTTCTGATAAGGCTCACGGAGCTTTTACTTGTAGCAGAAAGCAAGGGGAGCCAGTATGTCACATGCTGAGAGAAAGAGCAAGGGAAAAGGGAGGAGGAGCCAGGCTCCTTTTTTTTTTTTTTTTAATTATACTTTAAGTTCTAGGGTACATGTGCATAACGTGCAGGTTTGTTACATATGTATACTTGTGCCATGTTGGCATGCTGCACCCATCAACTCGTCAGCACCCATCAACTCGTTATTTACATCAGGTATAACTCCCAATGCAATCCCTCCCACCTCCCCCCTCCCTGTGATAGGCCCCGGTGTGTGATGTTCCCCTTCCTGAGTCCAAGTGATCTCATTGTTCAGTTCCCACCTATGAGTGAGAACATGTGGTGTTTGGTTTTCTGTTCCTGTGATAGTTTGCTAAGAATGATGGTTTCCAGCTGCATCCATGTCCCTACAAAGGACACAAACTCATCCTTTTTTATGGCTGCATAGTATTCCATGGTGTATATGTGCCACATTTTCTTAATCCAGTCTGTCACTGATGGACATTTGGATTGATTCCAAGTCTTTGCTATTGTGAATAGTGCCGCAATAAACATACATGTGCATGTGTCTTTATAGCAGCATGATTTATAATCCTTTGGGTATATACCCAGTAATGGCATGGCTGGGTTATATGGTACTCCTAGTTCTAGATCATTGAGGAATTGCCATACTGTTTTCCATAATGGTTGAACTAGTTTACAATCCCACCAACAGTGTAAAAGTGTTCCTATTTCTCCACATCCTCTCCAGCACCTGTTGTTTCCAGGCTCCTTTAAACAAGCAGTTCTCGCATGAACTAACAGAGTGAGAACTCATTCGTCGCCATGAGGAGGGCACCAAACCATTCATGAGAGATCCACCCCCATGATCCACCCCCACCAGGCCCCACCTCCGACACTGGAGGTCACATTTCAACAGGAGAGTTGGAGGAGACACATTCAAACCATATCAATTTGTGTATTTGTTCTTTTCTCTTTTTCTGGAATGAGTGTTTTGTAGATTTATCAGAATCCCCCCAAAATAAGAGCCGTTGACACAGAGCTTCAGACATTACGAAGTGAGTTTGCGCATCTCATTTGAACCCACAGTGCTCTGCTCGATATACTGAACCGTTACTATCACCAGCCATGCTTGATGGTTGGAGTAAGTCTCAGAGGGACTTAGGACCGTCATGGCCTCCTGCAGGCCTCCTTCCCCAGCTTTTTCCCTGTTTCCCTCCCAAGATCCTGGGTGTCCATTGGAGGACCATGCACTCCACAGGAAGGGCCCCTTGAGGGGCTCACAGCCTGGGCAGAGTCAGTGACATGTTCCACCTTGGTGGTCATGCTGGTGGCTCATGCATGAGCACGTGACCCCGGGGCCTAATCAGAGTGAATTTCCTGATTTGCCACCGTGAATTCTTGGACACATATTCTGCGTCTTCCTATGGCCTGGGTCTTCCAGGGGAGAGGCCTAGGACTGTCACAATCATTTTGCTCCTAGAAGCGAAGTCATCTTGAGAGTAAAGGTCACCCAGAGGAGAGGGTGGAGTCAAGAATCACTGAGAAGAGGAGCTGTTTTCTCGATTAAACTGACCAAATTCACTCTGGACTTCCTCAGTCATATGAATCACAAATTCTCTTTTGTAGGCCAGTTTGTGTTTTCTTTTACTTGCCACCAAAACCTCTTAGTTGATCCAGGTGCCCCAATGCAGATCACACAACACAGTATTGACAGAACTGGGATGTGAGCCCAACATTCTCTGGCTCCCGTTAACAACCATTTGGGTCATGACTCTTCTCAGGGTTGTGGACAGCTCAGCATGACACACCCTTTGGGTGAGAAGTTCTGACTAATTCACTTCCCAATGGGCAAACAATGCTTTTAAAATCTGGTTCCCAGGTAAGTTCTATCGTTAATTCCAAGGGAGAAGTTGTGATTCTGGTTCCCGGGAGTTGATGAACTTTCCACCGTTTCCTTCCTGGAACTCTCAAGATCTACAGGAAGGACGTCCAGGGCTGCTGGACGCAGGGCTGAGTGCGGTGGCTGTTCAGTCCACGCTCATGCTCTTTTCTCCATCTCTCAAGTGCCCCTGAGCCCCAACCATAGGCACATACCCGGGGAGGCACCAGGAAGTGAAACACATGCAGGCCCTGTCTGCCAAGTTCACCATCCAGGGGGAGATTTTCTGGGGTTGGTGAGCATGGGGAGGCCTGGGGGTGCAGGAGCACTTGGTGGTGCAGCCGAGGCTCACCTGCAGCCATGGGGCAGCCGCCGCTCAGTGCTTACTGTGTGCCTGTGTGCTGTGGTGGACCGAGTGCAGCAGTGCCATGGGCAGAAAGGAGGTCCCCATCCTGGGTGCTACACAGGAGCAATCGGATCTCAGGCAAGTAAAGGGCGTTGAAAGCTCATAACCCTCCTTTTCCATGGAAAAAATGCATACACTCACAAGAAGTCAGTGTTCTAGTGGTTACTAAGATAACGTAGATGGCTGCATGTTCTAGTAACTAGCACACTAGGTGCTCCAAGGACTTAATATTTTCTATGCATGCCGATAACATCATGCCTCCCCTCCAATTTATCAAAAACAAACACAAACAAACAAACCCCAACCCAAACCTACGCTAAACGTTATTGGGAAGGAAAATCATTATTTCCTGGATCATTCTTCCCCTAAATCACACAGTTTAACCTGAAGGATTTATTTACATAGAATGTGTCTTTTGGGACAGCACTATCCTTCCTTGCTGTGGGTGGAGCCAGCCAGGGGTGACAGAAGGACTGAGCTGACCGGCACCCAGCCCCGGCTCTGTGCTGTGTGACCTTGGGCAAGACACTTCCGCGTTCTGAGTCTCAGTTCCCACTTCTGTAAAACGGACATGATTTTTACTTACTGTTAAGAATTTAGACATAGGCTTTGCTGGAGTTGGGTGGAGGTCAGTTTTTATCCAGAAAGGCAACCGTGCAGGACCAGATGTATGTTTCTTTCTCCATGATGCCTGGTTTTGTGGATGTAAATGCATTTTCCCATCTGAGCACTTTGGGATTGGTTAGGAGCAAAGGAATATGAGAGGAAAGGGCTGCAGGGACAGTGGTACCAGCCACAGCAGAACCTCAGCCACACCCCGTGACCCAAGGGTGGCCAGCGCTGCTTCTCAGAGTGATGAGGACATCACTGCCAGGTGAAAGCATGGCTTCTCCGATGACTGGCAGCTCTTCCAGGGCTGGTGGGCCACTGCAGCCTTGGACAGAACATGGGCCTGAAGAAGGTAGTCAGCGCTGTGGCTTCCCTGGGGAAACTGAGGCAGCTAAGCTTCCTGTACCCATCTCACAGTTCTGCTGTAGGGTCAAATGTAAGATGCATAGGAAAGCACCTTAAAAAATGCCAGATGTCCCCTCTCTCTGACCTCTGAGGTTTGACTGCTGGTTGAAGTCTGTGGCCCGCTTTCTTCCCACATCAGCCCAGAGGGTAACTCACTCTCCAGAGACAGGAATGACTTGATATAAGGTATAGAAATTAGAACTCAATAGGTTGGATGCTGTATCATAAACAAAAAATACTCGAAATGTATATGCTTCTCACCCCCTCCGGAAAGGTGTGCGTGGAGGTCAAGAAGGGTCCATCCGTTGAGGATGGGGTGAGCTGTCCTCCTTCAAGCACGCCCGGCTTGAGCTGGAGCTCACTTCAAATGACATTCTCAGTCACGTGGGAGACCACGGAGGAGCCAGGCTTCTCATCCAGGGCCAGAGTGTGTGCCTTCTTCCAGAGTGTCAGAGAGTCCCTCATATGGACAGAGACAGCAGAGATTTAACAGTCACCCCCAAAGTATGGTGAGTGTCCAGGTGTGGTGCCCTGTGGTGGTGGTGGAGGAAGGGCTGCCTCTTCTTTTGAGTATTTTTGCTTCTAAAAGAAGATTTACCTTCACTTCCCCACTTCTTTGGGAGGCGTTCATGGGAGGGAAAGCACAGAAATACACACACAGTGATGGAGGGAAAGAGAGACAGAGAGAGAAGGGCAGAAGCACAGAGCCCGGGGGAGGGAAGACAGAGGAACTGTGAGAAGTGGAGAAACACATTCAGAGGAAGCTGGCAGAAGGAAGAAAACCCACCCACAGTGGTCAGCTGTTGAAAAGATGAGCTTTCTCCAGCACCATCAGGGTGACTGAGGAAGGGTGAAAGTGCCCACGGCCAGGAGGAGGCCCATGGGGACTGGGCAGGGCTGGGAGGGCTGCGCAGGGCAGGAGGCAGGGAGCCCGGGAGCCTGTTTACCTGGGATCACTCGTCACACCTGCCCTGGTGATAATGGGGGCAGTGAGCCCTTGCCCTTCCGTGGGCTGAGTCCTCGTGGCTGGAGGGTGTCTGAGAGCACACATGACCTGGACAGGGAGGAAGAACCCCAGGTGGCAGATCCGCCTGCCTCGCTTCCCAGTGTAGACCATTCTCCAGGGCTTGTAGCATGTTCGTGAAAGATTTCTAGCTTTCTTATGTTAGTTAGAGAACAAAACAAAACAATTACCTTATTATACAATAAAAGTTGCTATGTCTCCAGTCCTGTGATCATTGATGTGCCCTATTGTCCATATTTCCCTCGTCCCCTTTCTGGTGTCTGGGAAACCTGGGCAGGCCTGTGTCCTCCTTCCTGGCCAGTCCTGACCCGGAGGGACCACCTTTCTTCACGTGGTCCAGCCAGGGGCTCTGACTGACCCATATCCTTCCCTTTGACTCTGTGAAATGCTGGGATTTATGCCCCATAGGCAACTATCTGTTAATCCTTTTCTACAGTCTCTAAAGTTCACTTTCCTCCTTCCAAAAAGCAAATCTCTTCTGAAGTCAGAGGAAGCATCGGTGATTGAAGTGAACAGACTGAATACAAGGGTTCTTAATAAAGGAGTCTCTCAACAGAAGGGTCTGGGGATCTCGGCGCTGACAAAATGTGTGTCTTCTCCCACCTAGACACTGGCCTGAGCTGCCTCAAATTTTAATTCCTCAGATGTTGAAGATGCTTCACCCCCTGAGATCGTACTATAACTTGACTTTTTCCTCTGAATACCAACTGGGTCCAGACACTAACAATTCAATTTAATGCTGACACTAAGTACTGTGACGTAGCACAGACCCCACAGGGTAAGGGCTCAGTCCCTTGAGACTGCTCCCCACTTCAGATGCCAATTGCAAGTCTGTGTCCGTAAACCCCTCCTCATGTTTGTTAATTTGCTCTAATGGCTCACAGAGCTCAGAAAATTGCTTTCCTTACTACTACAATGTTTTTTAAATCTCATATGCAATTTATTTATTTACTTTTGTTTCTTTCCCTTCTGTCTAGCTGAAATTTTCCAGCCTTTGGTCAGCATCTCCCCATTTCTCCCGCCCAGCCTCTGGTAGCCACTGTTCTACTCTTTGCTCCAATGCGTTAGACATTTTTAGATTCCACATACACGTGACACCATGTGGTATTTTGCATTTCTTGTGCAATAACTTTTTTAGGAGTAAATTGTTGCTCTTTTAAAATAAAATTAATTAGCTTTCTGTGTACCTGTGACTAATTTTTCCCATATTTGTGAGCAATCTGAATGTCTCCATATGGTCTGGCAATTAGGTATTCCGTCAGTTCTTAGCACCTTCCCTCTTGGAGCCTCCTACCCTCAAACTTCATTCAGACAGGCTGCACCAGGCCATGCACACAGCTGTTGTTCAGGAACTTCCTTTCATTATTTTTATCTTAACCTTCCAAAGGCTTAAGAAAATGTTTGAGACATGAAAAACAATTTTGACTCCAATAATTGCAACTTATAAATAAACAAACAGCTAATAAAGTTGCATATTAGCATGTCAACCAGTTGATTGCAACTCAACACAACTGAACTCCACTTTTCCCTAAGCATCTCTCTGACTCTGATTCAATCTGCACGTGTAACTAGATCCTGAGACATCCCTGCAGATATCCACAAGGCAGTTCTTTCACATGGGTGATGCTGCTCTGGCAAACAGAAAGATCTGAATAGGTGGGCACCTATGCCCACAGAGAAGGTTAATCTCAAAGAGAAGTTTAACCCAATGGGAAGGTCAAGTTTTTGGAGTTATCTTCTTGCTATTCCCATATCTGACTCTGCTTCGTTTTCTCACTGGCCACTGTTACCAGTCTCACTCTTCTGGTGTAATAATCCACTGTGCATTTTCTAAGATTCTGGCTCATATCCTGGTTCTAACCTTTAACTCTCCTTCTTGGACAAGGGATTCTATAAATGACCTTGTGGGTTTCAGCTGTACTGACCAAAGTGGCCTTTAGCTCCTCCCTCCTGGGCTTAGCTCTTTCTCTGTCTCTGAGGGGAGACCAGATCTGGAATGTGATCTTTCCAGTTAGTTCATTTCACTGAGAATGATGTCACATGGAATTTGGGACACCTTCCCTTTGCTCCCCAGATGCATTCCCCACCCGACTCCACCCGACTCTCAGTCCTCGGAAGCAGATATGCATGCACTATGTCACCCAGCCCCTCTCGCCTTCTGCTTCCAGGTGGATTTGGCTGATGGGCGCTCTACAGGAGGTCTTCAGGCAGGGTCAGAGTGAGATTGGGTGACTCCTGTCAAGGTGAACTTTTATACAACTCTTTTGGCTTTGGAAGCTGTTCTCTGTCCTTACTGGCTAGCTATCTAGCTGTTTGTAGTGTTAACAGTAAAATAAAAGTCAGAAGCCTTGGTCTTTCTGTAGATGATCATGTAGCTTGTTGGACCCAGGAAGATCAGAAATGTCACATCCTTCTTGTAACTTAATTTTTAATTTGAGACTCCATTTTGCTGAGGATGCACACATATAATTTTAGTCAAATTGGTGTTCCTCCATTTTCTTTGAATTTGGATTTACTTTCTTGGGTTATTAGCTTGGGAATTAAAAAGTCTCAGGGTGATCTGCTCATAGTAGCCCTCGTTGAGCTGTCTGTCTTCAGTGGTCATTCTGTCAAGGACACTGCTAAGCCATCCCTTATTGTGACTTCCAGGTTCCTTTCAGGCCTGCCTCTGTTCCTCTAAACACGACACATCACCTTTCCTCCTTGAGACCTTGACCTTATTGTGGTGTTGTTCCTGGGAAGAAAAACAAATTTTTCCCTTGGCTGTTGATTATCTTAAACCTAGCTGGAGGTTCTGTTATTTTCTACCCAGAAAGGAGTAAGGTTTCTTTCTTAGGGACTTCTAAAATCTCAGCTCTCACCCCTTCCCCCTAGACTAAAATGTTCTTCCCCAGTTTGAGGGGTGGAGAATGGAAAACTCTGTTCCATCTCCTTCTGGATGCTTCTAAATCTATTATATTTGGCCTAAGTCATTTTTCTTCCCTTCAGAGCCTACAGTCTTTGGAAACTAAAAATCAAGAAGGAGTCTAGATGATCTAGGAAGGAATCTGGAAGAGATAGGAGGATCAAGAGACAGACTGGAGGGACACATGGGTTACTCTCTTAAATATTTCCTCCTTCTCCCACCCCACTCCTAACTGTGCTCTTTTGGGTCACATGAGGGAAAAATGCTAAGGAATGGTAAGAAATAATTGAATAGTCCACAACCCAGAAGGGAGAAACTGAGGGTAGAGAGGCTGGGGAAGAGAGGTTGAGGAAATGTTTCCTGGGAGATAGAGGGCTGGTGCTCAGCGCCATTGAAGGGCTACAAGAACCCTGGCCGCAAACATGTTCCCCAAGAATGAAGCCCTATGTCAGGACTGGATAAGACTGAGCCTTTTTCAGAGGCCAGGAATAAGTAGAAGCAAAAACAGGCCAGATGCAGTGGCTCACACCTGTAATCTCAGTACTTTGGAAAGCTGAGGCAAGAGGATTGCTTGGGCCCAGGAGTTTGAGACCAGCCTGGACAACATACAGAAACCCCATCTCCAAAAAATGTTTTTTAAAAATTAGCCAGATGTAGTGGATGCCTGTGGTCCCAGTTACTTAGGAGGCTGAGGTGGGAGGGGGATCGCTTGAACCTGGAAACTCAAGGCCACAGTGAGCCGTGATCGCGTCACTGCACTCCAGCCTGGGTGACAGGGAAAGACTCTGTCTCAAAAAAAAAAAAAAAAAAGAAAGAAAAGAAAACAGTCCCATGTGAACCCCAAAAGGTGAGAAGACAGGGTAGTTATCAGGTTTTAAGATTGGGCCCAGGACAATGGACAGGAACATAAACATTAATACTAACTTTTATGGGGGACTTATGATAGGCTAGGTACTAAGTGTTGCTCATTCAGTCCTTACAATAACCCAAGGAGGCACTATGTAGAATCATTTCCACTTTTTAAATAGAAAACTGAGAATGGAGAACTTGGTATCCTAATCAGGGTCACAGAGTAAGTTAGTGAAAGAATAGGATTTGACTGCCAGGTGCGGTGGCTCACACCTATAACTCCAGAACTTTGGGAGGCCACGGCAGGTGGATCACCTGAGGTCAGGAGTTCAAGACCAGCCTGGCCAACATGGTGAAACCCCATCTCTACTAAAAATACAAAAATTAGCCAGGCTTGGTGGTGCACGCCTGTAATCCCAGCTACTCAGGAGGCTGAGGCAGGAGAATAGCTTGAACCGGGGGAGGCAGAGGTTGCAGTAAGCCAAGATCATGCCATTGCACTCTAGCCTGGGTGACAAGAGTGAAACTGTCTCAAAAGAAAAAAAAAAGAATAAGGTTTGATTGCAGTTCTGTGTGCTACTAAACCTGGGTCTTAATTGTCTTGCCTTTGTGTTACCTGCTCTTACTCTCGCATCAGAGAAATGGGGTGGATGAGTAGTGACAGATTCAGCAGTGAGGTGATAGCAGTGATAATCAAGGATGATAATAAAAAATGTTAAAGGCTAACATCACTGATTTTATCCTATGTTCCATGAACTCCCCCGCCCTTGTACATATCTTCACTTCCTTGTATATTTTCAGAAGCAAAGACTAAGAGAGTTGATTAGTGGAGTGTCTTGCACAAAGCAAATTAAACAATTTCAGCTTCTCCTACTTCCCACAGTTGGAGTTCAATTAAATTAGTAGGTCTTCAGATGCTTGACATTGGGTGTACTAGAACTCTATTAAATTACTATAGACCTGTTCTTCAAAAGAACCTGTTAACTCGGATGTCAGTAAAATGGTGAAATAGATAGCCATAAGCTTTTGTATCCTCATAGAAACACTGAAAAACAAGCAAACCTGGTCAGAACCAACTTTGTCAGAACTTTGGAAAACAGTAAAAAATTCCCAGCAACAAAATGAATGCTAAATTTAAAAAATGGCAATTAAAAAACTGCTCCTGGCACTCAAGAAAATATCCATTGCTTTTACCTCATTGCACTCCTGAAAGCAAGATGGGTCACCAGCAGCTGTACTGGAGCCACCCGCGAAAATTCAACCAGGGTTCTCGCTCTTGTCGCGTCTGTTCAAACCTGCACGGTCTGATCCGGAAATAATGGCCTCAATATGTGCCACCAGTGTTTCCGTCAGTACGCAAAGGATATCGGTTTCATTAAGTTGGACTAAATGATCTTCCTTCAAAGGATTATCCAAGGCATCTACTCAATGAAAAACCATGATAGTTCTTTGTACATAAAATAAACATTTGAAAAAAAAAAAAAAAGAAAATATCCATCAAAACACAAGTTGATCATAAGCTAAGGAGCAGAGATTTTAGTGACCACACATGAAAATAAATAGTCTTTGCAAAAATTATTTGCAATAGTCATTAAAAGGATGACTACAGACTTCAACAATTAAGAAAAAACAGTAAACCCTGAGGAAGAAAGAGGATCTCATTTCCAGAGCTATCATACTATAATATTCAAATATTCAGCTTTCTGCATAAGAAATCACAAGGTATGCAAAGAAATAGGAAAGTATGGTTTATTCAAAAGAATAACATAAATTAAAAGAAACCATTTCTGAGGAAGACCAGACATTCAACATACTTGGCAAAGGTTTTAAATAACTGGCTTCAACAGACTCAGACAACAACAACAACAATGATAACAACAAAAAAACATGAACAAAGAATAAAGGAAATAAATAAATGAAATATTAAAACTTAGAATATCTAAAAAGACATTATTAAAAAGAACCAATCAGATATTCTGAAGGTAAAAAGTACAATAACTGAAATTCAAAATAATCTAGAAGTGTTCAACAGCAGATTTTAGTAGACAGACACAGGTATCAGTGAACTTGAAGATAGAATAATTGAAGATATCAAGCATGAGGAGAAAAAAAGAAGAAACATGAACAGAACCTAAGGAATATGTGGAACACCAACAGGCATGTGTGTGTGTGTATATATATATATATTTTACCGAAGTCCTAGAAAGAGATGACAAAAATAAAGGAGCAGAAAGGATATTTAAAGAAATAATGGCCAAAAACTTCCCAAGTCTGCTGAAAGACATGCATCTATATATTATAAAAGCTCAACAAACTGCAAGGAAAACTTGTCGTAGGAAAACTCCAAGGGACTCACACTGAGACATGTTATAATGAAACTGTTGAAAGTCAAAGAGTCTTGAAAGCAGCAGGAGAGAAGTGACTTATCCTATGCAAGGAATCGTCAACAAAATTAACATCCAATTTCTCATCAGAAACCATGGATGCCAAAGGGAGTGGAATGATATATTCAAAGTGCTGAAAGAAAAAAAACTCTGTCAATTGAGAATTCTAAATACAGCAAAACTTTCCATAAACATCAAGAGAGAAATTAAGACTTTCCCAGATAAAAAGATAAAGCTGAAGTTTTTTGTTTTTTTTTTTTTACCACTAGGCCTGTCCTACAAAAAAAGCCAAGGGGAGTCCTATGGATTGAAAAGAAAGGACACTAGGCATTCATCAAAAATGCATATAGAGCTGGGCGTGGTGGCTCATTCCTGTAATCCTGACACTTTGGGAGGCCAAGGCGGGCAGATCACCTGAGGTCAGGAGTTCGAGACCAGCCTGACCAACATGAAGAAACGCCATCACTACTAAAAATGCAAACTTAGCCAGGTGTGGTGGCACATGCCTGTAATCCCAGCTACTTGGGAGGCTGAGGCAGGAGAATTGCTTGAACCTGGGAGGTAGAGGTTGCAGTGAGCCGAGATCATGCCATTGCATTCCAGCCTGGGCAACAAGAGGGAAACTCTGTTTAAAAACAAACAAACGAACAAACAAACTAGATATGCATATAAAGAGATAAAGATCTCCAGTAAAGATAAATACACAGGCAAATATAAAAGCCACTATTTCCATATTATTAGTTTGTAAATCCACTTTTCAGTTCCTAGATGCTTTAAAACACAAATGCCTCCCAAAGTGGGAGGCCGAGACGGGCGGATCACGAGGTCAGGAGATCGAGACCATCCTGGCTAACACGGTGAAACCCCGCCTCAACTAAAAAATACAAAAAACTAGCTGGGCGAGGTGGCGGGCGCCTGTAGTTCCAGCTATACGGGAGGCTGAGGCAGGAGAATGGCGAAAACCTGGGAGGCGGAGCTTGCAGTGAGCTGAGATCTGGCCACTGCACTCCAGCCTGGGCACAGAGCAAGACTCCGTCTCAAAAAAAAAAAAAAAAACAAACGAACAAAAAAAAAAAAAACAAAAAAACACACACACACACACAAATGCATAGAAACTAATTAAAAATCTACATTCTTGGGCACATAATATATAAATGTAATTTGTGACAACGACATGTATAGGAGGAGAGTATTTGTATGCTATTAAAGTTAAGTTGCTATAAATTCAACTAGACTGTTACAAATTTAGGTTGTTAAATATAGTCATAATGGAAATCACAAAGAAAATATTTAAAAATCACACAGAAGGAAATAAGAATAGATTCAAAACATTTCACAAAAAAATCAACCAAACACAAAATAAGCAGTAATATAGAAAATGAGAGGCAAAAAATACATGAGACATACAGAAAACAAATAGAAAATGGTAGAAGTAAGTCCTTCCTTTTTTTTTTTCTTTGAGATGGAGTCTCACTTTATCACCCAGGCTGGAATGCAGTGGCGTGATCTCAGCTCACTGCAACCTCCACCACCCAGGTTCAAGTAATTCTCCTGCCTCAGTCCCGAGTAGCTGGGATTATAGGCATGTGCCACTGAGCCTGGCTAGTTTTTGTGTTTTTTAATAGAGATGGGGTTTCACCATGTTGGTCAGGCTGGACTCGAACCCCTGACCTCATGATCTGCCCACCTCGGCCTCCTGAAATGCTGGGATTACAGGCATGAACCACCATGCCCAGCCGAAGTAAGTCCTTCCTAATCATCAATGACTTTAATTTTAAATGGATTAAACTATCCAGTCAAAAGACATTGTCAGGGTAGTTTGAAAAACGTGATCTAGCTATATGCTATCTACAAGAGATTCACTTTAGTTCTAAAGACATAAATAGGCTGAAAATGAAAAGATGGAAAAAGATATTTTATTCAAATAGTAACCCAAAGAGAGGTGGATGTCTATATTAATATTAGGCAAAATAGGCTTAAAGTCAGAAACTTCTACAAGAGACAAAAAAGAGTATTATATATCAACAAAAGGCAAAATTCATTAAAAAGCCTAACAATTATAAACATATATGAACCAAACAAAAAAGCCCCAAAATATAGGAATTAGACACTGACAGACTCAAAGGGATAAATAGATTGTTCTAAAATGAGAGTTGGAAACTTCTACTATTTTCAATTGTGGATAGAACATCTAGACAGAAGAGCAGTAGGAAAACAGAGGGCTTGAACAACATAATAAGCTAATTAGACCTACAGATAAATATAGAACCTTCCACTTCCAAACAGAAGAATATACATTCATCTCAAGTGTGCATGGAACATTTTCCAGAAGAGACCACATGTAAGGCCACAAAATGAGTCTCAACAAATTTTAAAAAATTAAAACCACACCAAGTATCTTTTCAGACAACAATGGCATAAAGATAGAAATCAATAACAGAAGGAATATTGGAAACTTCATAGACATGTGGAAATTGAACAATATACTTTTAAATAACCAATGGATCAAATAATAAATCACTGAGAAAATTAAAACATACTTAGAGATAAATGCAAAGAAAAACAAAACACACAAAAATTATGGGATGCATCAAAAGCAGTGCTCAGAGGGAGACTTACAGCCGTAAATTCCCATTAAAAAAGAAGAAAAATCTCAAATCCATAACCCAAACAAAAGAAAACAAAGCATACAAAAATTATGGGATGCAGCAAAAGCAGCGCTCAGAGGAAACTTCCCATTAATAAAGAAGGAAGATAAAAAATCCATAACCTAACTTTACACTTTGAGGGACTAGAAAAACAAACTAAAATCAAAGCTAGCAGAAGAAAAGAAATATTGAATATTCAAGCACAGATTATAGAAATAGGGAATAGGCTGGGTGGGGTGGCTCACTCCTGTAATCCCAGCACTTTGGGAGGTCAGGGCGGGTGGATCACTTGAGGCCAGGAATTCAAGACCAGCCTGGCCAACATGGTGAAACCCCATCTCTACTTAAAGAGTCAGAGAAGAGAGAATAAAAGGCAATATAAATGATCAATGAAATCAACTGTTGGTTCTTTGAAAGAACAATAGAACAACAAACCTCTAGCAAGATGAGAGAGGCGGGAGGGAAAGAGGAGAGGGAGACAGAGTGAGAGAGAGACAGAGACAGAGAGAGAGAGAGCAAGAGAGAGAGGACACAACTAAAATAGAAAATGAGAGTGGGGACATTATTACTGACCTTAATAAAAAAGAAATAAAAGAGTACTATGCACGACTGTATACAAATTAGATAACTTAGCTGAAAGGGAAAAATTCCTAGAAAGATACAAAATTACAAAATTTGACTCAAGAAAAAAATTTAAATTCTGGACAGACTTATAACTAAAAAACCTCACAACCAAGAAGTCCTAGGACCTGTTGGCTTCATTTGTGAGTTCTACCAAAGAGGAATGAATTAATACCAATCATTTGAAAATGCTTCCAAAACATAGATGAGGAGGTAGCACTTCCTACTTGATTCTATGAAAACAGCATTACCCTGACACTAAAGTCAAATAAAGACATCAAATGACATGAAAGTTATAGACCAATATACGCTATTAATATAGATGAAAAGGCATAAATAAAATAATAGCAAAGTGAACCTAACAGCATATTAAAAGGATTATACACCATGCATAAGTGGGATTTATCCGAGGAATGCAAGGGTGGTTCAACATAAGAAAAATGATCAGTGTAATACATCATATGGACAGCAAAAAGGAAAAAGAAAAATGCATGACTATCTCAGTTCATATAGAAAAGTAATCTGAGAAAATCCAGTATCCTTTCACTATAAAAACACTCAGAAAACTAAGAAGAGAAGAAAATTTGTTAATATTTTAAATGACATTTATTAAAAACCCACAGATAGCATCATACTCAATGGTGAAAGACTAAAAGCTTTCTCTGTAAGATCAGAAACAAGATAAAGATGCTCACTTTTACCACTGCTATTCAGCATTATACTGGAAGTTCTAGCCAGATAATTAGACAAGAAAAAGAAATAAAATACATTCAACTTGGGAAGTAAGAAGTAAAACTATTTCTATTCACAGCTAATATGGTCATATGAGTAGAAAACACATAAATATCTAGGCATAAGCTCAACCCATAAGGATCATTTGTTTCTGTCCACCAGCAATAAACAATTCAAAAAGGAACTGAGGAAACAATTTTATATAAAATAGCATCTGAAAGAATAAAATACTTAGGAATAAATTCAACCAAGGAAGTGAAAAACGTGTACACTGAAAATTATGAAACATTGCTTAAAGAAATTAAAAAAGATCTAAATAAATGGAAAGACATTCCATGTTCATGGATAGAAAGACAATATTGTTAAGATGTCAATACTCTTAAAAGCAATCTACAAATTCAATGCAAGCTCTATCAAAATCAAACAGACTTTTTGTTTTTGTTGTTACAGAAATGAAAAAAACCATGTCTCAAATTCATATAGAATTGCATGGGACTCTGCATAGCCAAAACAAACTTGCAAAAGAAGAGTAAAGTTACAGGTTTCATACTTCTCAATTTCAAAACTTATTACAAAGCTACAGTAACCAAAACAATGTGGCACTTGCATAAGAATAGACATAATAGGCTGGGTGTGGTGGCTCATGCCTGTAATCCCAGCACTTTGGGAGGCCAAGGAGGGTGGATAACCCAAGATCAGGAGTTCAAGACCAGCCTGTCCAACATAGCAAAACCCTGTCTCTACTAAACACAGAAAAAAATTAGCCAGTCATGGTGGTGGGTGCTTGTAATCCCAGTTACTCGGGAGGCTGAGGCAGGAGAATTGCTTGAACCTGGGAGGCAGAGGTTGCAGTGAGCCGAGAT
Organism: Theropithecus gelada; assembly: GCF_003255815.1. Taxonomy (NCBI): domain Eukaryota; kingdom Metazoa; phylum Chordata; class Mammalia; order Primates; family Cercopithecidae; genus Theropithecus; species Theropithecus gelada. Next base: position 3,994,541 of record NC_037680.1, read on the forward strand.
CACGCCACTGCACTCCAGCCTGGGCAAGAAAAGCAAGACTCCATCTCAAAAAAAAAAAAAAAAAGAGAGAGAGAGAGAGAAAAGACATAATAGACCAGTGGAATATAATTTAGAGCCCAGAAATAAACTCATACATCTATGGGCAATTGAATTTTGATAAGAGTGGCAAGTCTCATCAATGAGAACAGAATAGTTTCTTAAACAAATAGTATTGGTATAATTAGATTTCAAAATGCAGAGTAATGAAGTTGGACTTCTACTTTCATATACAAATATACTCCACCATAGAGAAAAAATAACAAAATTATATTAACAATCGAAATCTAAGTGCTCAAGTCCTTAAAAGAAAACATAGGGATAGATCTTCATGACTGTGTAATTGGCAAGGAATTCTTAGAACACCAAAAGCATGAACAACAAAAGATAAAGTGGATAAATTAGTTTTCATCAAAATTAAAAACTTGTTCACCAAAGGATATTATCAATAAAGTAAAATGACAAACTACACAATGAGAGAGAATATTTTCAAATCATATATCTGATAAGAGTTTTTAAGGAAAAAATTATGTATGACACTCTTAAAGGTGGAAATGCAGACTTTATTCAAGGGTGCCATGGAGATAAGTACAGGGAGCTCTGCCACAGGGTCTTGCGGTGGGAGAGACAGACTGGATTCAATTCTGACTCCAGCAAAGACAAGTGGGAATTTATAACCAAGGAACAGGGTTGAGGTCAGTGGATGGAAAACGATTGAGAGGAAATATCAAGTATATGGGGCTTCTGGTTAAACTGACTTAGCAGGATCTTTTTCTCAAACTAGATTCCACAAGGACAGAGAGGGAGTGCAAGGTCAGGCTTAGTCAGAAAGGACTTAGGAACCTGATTAAAGTTTTGGTGAAAGGAGAAAATTTTTGTCAGAGTTTACTATTCAGAATTTGTAAAAAACTGTTACAACTTAACAGCAGATACATGAATGACCAATAAGCACAAAACAAAGATGCTCAACATCATTAGTCATTAGGAAATTACATGTCAAAATTACTTCTCACCCACTAGCATGGCTATGATGTTAAAAAAAAAAAAAAAGGAAAATAACAAATGTTACTGAATACATGGAGAAATTGGAGCCCTTGCTCATTCTTGGTAGAAATGTAAAATGATGAAGCCTCTGTGGATATTTGGTGATTCCTCAAAAAGCTAAACATAGAATTACTCTATGACTCAGCAATTCTGCTCCAAGGTATATACCCCGAAGAAATGAAAACAGAAACTCAGATCTTATACCCCAATTTTCTTTTCCTTTTCTTTCTTTTCTTTTTTTTTTTTTTGAGACGGAGTTTCACTCTTGTTGCCCAGGCTGGAGTGCAATGGTGCAATATCAGCTCACCGTTACCTCTGCCTCCCGGGTTCAAGTGATTCTCCTGTGGGTTCAAGTGATTCTCCTGCCTCAGCCTCCCAAGTAGCTGAGATTACAGGCAGGCACCACCACGCTTGGCTAATTTTGTATTTTTAGTAGAGATGGAGTTTCTCCAGGTTGGTTAGGCTGGTCTCGAACTCTCAACCTCAGCCTGATCTGCCTACCTTGGCCTCCTGAAGTGCTGGGATTACAGATGTGAGCCACCATGCCCTGCCTATACCCCAATTTTCATTGCATCACTACTTTCAATAGGCAAAAAAGATGGAAACAACCTAAATGTCCATCAAGAGATGACTGTATAAGCTAAGTGTGTTATCTACGTTGAATATTATTTACTCATAAAAAGGAATAAACTTCTGATACATGTTACAATGTGGATGAAACCTTGAAAACATGCTAAGGGAAATAAGTCAGACGCAAAAGGACACATATTGTCAGATGACTCCACTTATATGAAATATCTTGAATAGGTAAATTCATGGGAACGGAAAGTAGCTTAGAGGTTACCAGAGGCAGGGGGTCGGTGAGAATGGAGAGTTACTGCTTCATGGTTAAAAAGTTTCACTTTTTGGCCGGGCGCGGTGGCTCAAGCCTGTAATCCCAGCACTTTGGGAGGCCGAGACGGGCGGATCACGAGGTCAGGAGATCGAGACCATCCTGGCTAACACGGTGAAACCCCCTCTCTACTAAAAAATACAAAAACTAGCCGGGCGAAGTGGCGGGCGCCTGTGGTCCCAGCTACTCGGGAGGCTGAGGCAGGAGAATGGCGTGAACCCGGGAGGCGGAGCTTGCAGTGAGCTGAGATCCGGCCACCGCACTCCAGCCTGGGCGACAGAGCCAGACTCCGTCTCAAAAAAAAAAAAAAAAAAAAAGTTTCACTTTTTAACTTTCACTCTAAGCTACTTTCCGTTCTGTACCCTAGAACTTAAAGTATAATAATAATAATAAAAAAAATAAAAAAAAGTTTCTTTTGGATGGGGGAGCGGGGGTGTGTGTGATACAAAGTTTTAGAAATATAGGCTGGGCATGGTGGCTCACACCTGTAATCCCAGCATTTTCAGAGGCTGAGGCAGATGGATCACCGGAGATCAGGAGTTAGAGACCGGCCTGGCCAACATGGTGAAACCCGTCTCCACTAAAAACACAAAAATTAGCTAGGATGGTAGTACGCGCCTGCAATCCCAGCTATTCAGAAGGCTGAAACAGGAGAATTGCTTGAACCAGGGAGGCAGAGGTTGCAGTGAGCCAAGATCACGCCTCTGCATTCCAGCTCGGATGATGGAGTGAGACTTGGTCTCTAAATAAATAAATAAATAAATAAATAAAATAAACGTTAATGTTTGCACAACATTGTGCATGTAATTAATGCCACCAAATCGTACAATTAACAATGGTGAAAATGGTACATGTTACGTTACATATATTTTACCACAATTCGTAACATTTAAACATTTAAAAAAAAAGTTCTGTCCTGAGTGCTGCTGGCTGCTTCTCCAGCATATAATCAGTCCATCACTCCTTCCCAGAACATTTTCTTTCTTTCTTTCTTTCTTTATTATTATTATTATACTTTAAGTTGTAGGGTACATGTGCATAACGTGCAGGTGTGTTACATATGTATACTTGTGCCATGTTGGTGCGCTACACCCATCAACTCGTCATTTACATCAGGTATAACTCCCAATGCAATCCCTCCCCCCTCCCCACTCCCCACCATAGGCCCTGGTGTGTGATGTTCCCCTTCCCAAGTCCAAGTGATCTCATTGTTCAGTTCCCACCTATGAGTGAGAACATGCGGTGTTTGGTTTTCTGTTCTTGTGATAGTTTGCTAAGAATGATGGTTTCCAGCTGCATCCATGTCCCTACAAAGGACACAAACTCATCCGTTTTTATGGCTGCATAGTATTCCATGCTGTATATGTGCCACATTTTCTTAATCCAGTCTGTCACTGATGGACATTTGGGTTGATTCCAAGTCTTTGCTATTGTGAATAGTGCCGCAATAAACATACGTGTGCATGTGTCTTTATAGCAGCAGGATTTATAATCCTTTGGGTATATACCCAGTAATGGGATGGCTGGGTCATATGATACATCTAGTTCTAGATCCTGGAGGAATCGCCATACAGTTTTCCATAATGGTTGAACTAGTTTACAATCCCACCAACAGTGTAAAAGTGTTCCTATTTCTCCACATCCTCTCCAGCACCTGTTGTTTCCTGACTGTTTAATGACTGCCATTCTAACTGGTGTGAGATGGTATCTCATTGTGGTTTTGATTTGCATTTCTCTGATGGCCAGTGATGATGAGCATTTTTTCATGTGTCTGTTGCCTGTATGAATGTCTTCTTTTGAGAAATGTCTGTTCATATCCTTTGCCCACTTTTTGATGGGGTTGTTTGTTTTTTTCTTGTAAATTTGTTTGAGTTCTTTGTAGGTTCTCTTCCTAGAACATTTTCTATTTGGTTCAGGAATGTAACCCTCCTGAGTGTATTCTGTAAACAGCACACAGGGCTGGACCCAGGTAAAGCGCCGTCCAATCATGACTGTCCTATCCCTTGCCTGTGACTGGCCTAAAAAGCCAAGTTAAAGCCCATCAAGGCACAGGATTTGTTGTGGTCTGTTATTGGTCCAGGAGTGGTCACAAAGCCTAAGTAGCCCAGTTAAACTGATACGAAAAATGTTTGTTGTTAAAGGTTCATTTTTTCTCCCCTTTCCTCCTGATGAACACGGGAAGGGGTACCTTTCCTGACTCAATGCTTCCTAATGGACACACGCACGGGGGTGGGGGTGGAGTAGTCCAATAAGAGTGAATAATCTCGTCCCTTCTCTTCCTCTGCTGCCCACTGTCCGTGTTGTGAAAGCAACCCAGGCATTCCTGGATTTGACCTGTGGGTTCCTTTATATGCCCTACTCTGCCCAAGCCAGGGGAAGGTTTAACTCGAGGCTTCTGTCAGGGAGCTCCCTCTTGCCTTCCATCCCTGAGACTGGGACCTGTTGCCGCTGTGGAAGGCGAGTACCTCCTACCTGGAGCCTTGGGCTTTTTCCCAGCATAGCTTCAAGCCAGCGTCCTTGAAAAGTAAGTCACAGGTGCTTCCTGACTTCGGGGAACTTGCCTGCTCATTTTTTATGACACGGAAGAATAAAATGCAGAGGGAGAAAACAGAGGGGTACCAGCTCTGTTGTTCTTACAACCTCATTTCCTAAGTACCAGAATACAGGCCTCTGTTGAGCTTCCTGCTGTGTGATTGATTCTCAGTGACTCATTCCCCAGTGGGTCCCTCTTTCAGGAGACAGGCCGGCGGGGGGTCTGTCTGGGTGTGCTTATCCGCACATTTGTTTGATTCTTCTTTTGTTCTGTCTTCTCGGTGGAGGAAATGGCAAGGGGGCTCACACCTGCTTTCTGTCTCAGCACCTCTTAGTCCACTGATGTTCTAGTGAGCAATGGAATCGCCACTCGTTATTCTCACCCTGTCATCAATGGCTTCCCAGAGGAAAGGGGGTCTTATCCAATAAGTGATGCAGGGACAACTGGGTAATCATATGAAAAAAAAAAAATTAAAACCAGAACCATAATTTCACTGTACCTCAAAATAAATTCCAGATGAATGAGAGTGTTAAAACAGGAGAAAAAATACAACCATGAAATTACACACAGAAACTATGCAATATACTTGAACACTCTGGCAAAATGGACACATTTTTTGAAGATTAGAAAGTGTTATAATAGAGGGAAGAAGAAATAGAAAACGCTAACATTCCAATAGACAATAAATAAATAGAAAGGATAGTTTAATCTTTCTTCCCCACTAAAAAGACCCGAATCCAGATAATTTGTGAGCTCTACTAAACTATCAATAAAGAGATATTTCTTATCTTATTCTAGTTATTCCAAGAAGCAGAAAAGGATATCAAATTGCTCAGCTCATAGTTTAACCAGTATTCCAAAACTGTATAGGAATAGAAGAAAATCATAGGCTCTTTTCACCTTTTAGAATAGAGGTAAAAACAATAACCACACCGGGCGCGGTGGCTCATGCCTGTAATCCCAGCACTGTGGGAGGCCGAGGCAGGCGGATCAGCTGAGGTCGGGAGTTCGAGGCCAGCCTGACCAACATGGAGAAACCCCATCTCTACTAAAAATACAAAATTAGCCAGGCGTGGTGGCACATGCCTGAATCCCAGCTACTCGGGAGGCTGAGGCAGGAGAATCGCTTGAGCCTGGAAGGTGGAGGTTGCAGTGAGCCAAGATCGCGCCATTGCACTCCAGCCTAGGCAACAATAATAATAATAAAAAATAAATAAAAATAATAATCTCAATAATAATAATAATGACAATAACTAAATGCAACAAGCATTAACAAGTTCATTTATCTTGCCCAAAGAAGGTTTATCTCAAGAGGATAAGGATGGTCCAACATTAAAAAAAATCAATAAAATTATGTCAATATATGCAGAATAAAATGGGTAAAGTTCAATGCCTCATTATTTTCTAATTAAAAATGTATCGATGAGTAATATACTTAACAGAAAAATATACAAATCCTAAGTGTAGAGCTTAATTAGTCCTCATAACCTGGAAGCATGCAGGCACCCATCCCCCATAACCCTAAATATCACCCTGTATCCTCTCTAGTCACCAACCCTTACCTCTGACAAGGGCAGCCACTATCTTGATTTCAAATCAGCAGAGCAAAGATTTATTATTCAATAAATGGTACTGGGATAATTGAGTAGCCATGTGAAAAAAAAAAAATGAAGTTGACCTCATAGATCGGTTTAGTCTGTCTGCACTTTATATAAACAGAGTCAGACCGTGTGCTCGCTTTGTGTCCGACTTCTTCCTTGCGACATTAGATCCATCCACGTCATCCACGTTGTTGGCAGTAGTTTAGTTCGCCCATTCTTATTGCAGGGTAGTATTCCATTCTGAGAGTACAAGGCATTTCATTTACCCATTTGGACAATTTGATGATGCGGGTTGTTTTCAGTGTGGGACTATTAAGAATGATGCTACTGTGAATATTTTTGTACATGTCTGTTGGTAAGCTTACATATGCATTCTGATGTGTGTACCCAGGAGTGGAACTGTGGTGGCAGCGGATGCAGATTCGGCTTTTATACAGGCTGCCAAGCAGTTTTCCAAAGTTACTGCTTTTTTTTGTTAGACGGAGTCTGGCTCTGTTGACCAGGCTGGAGTGCAGTGGCACCATCTTGGTTCACTGCAACCTCCGCCTCCTGGGTTCAAGTGATTCTCCTGTCTCAGCCTCTGGAGTAGCTGGGATTACAGGTGCCCGCCACCACGCCTGGCTACTTTTAGTATTTTTAGCAGAGATGGGGTTCTGCCATGTTGGCCAGGTTGGTCTCAAACCCCTGACCTCAGGTGATCCGCCTGCCTTGGCTGGCCTCCCAAAATGCTGGGATTATAGACGTGAGCCACTGTGCCTGGCTAAAGTGATTGTCTTAAGTCAAAAATAAGGGTGTGAAGCAGACCTGGAGAAGAGCATTCACATACACGGGATTTATTAAGGGTGTGCCTTCAGGAAATGGGCAAGGTAGTGGACAAGCAGTACAGACAAAAGGAAGAATCTAAGTAAGGGTATGATTTAAGGCAAAGTCCCGTGGAGGAGAGCATTGTAGATCTCACAGGAGAACTTGGGAATGTAAATCATGCCTCGGAGTTGTCCAGCTGGGGCAAGGGTGCTAGGCTTTCTTACCTCTTCTCCTGCCAGTCACGGGTGGAGGGCTGCCCATGGCGGGTGTACACTCATGCATTGCTGGCTTCCTGCTCGTGTGTGCAAAGCAGTCCTAGATGCATGAAGCCCATCCTTTGGAAAAGAGTTGCTCCTGTGGGAAGCTGGGGTTAAGAGCACCGTGAAACTGGGGAGAGGCATGCTGGAAAGGGGTTGAAGGTTCTGGGTGAGAACTGCTGTGGACGGAGTGATTTTGCCCCTCACAATTCACGTGTTGAAACCTTATCTTCCAACGTGATGATATTAAGTAAGAAGTGGTATCTTTGGGCGGTCATAAAAATTAGATGAGGTCATCAGGGTGGAGTCCCATGAATGCAATTAGTGCCCTTCTAAGAGTCCCAAGAGTGCTTGCCTCCCCTCTCTGCCATGAGAGGACACAGCGAGAAGACAGTCTCCTATGTACCAGGAAGTGGGTCCTCAACAGGCACCACCTGAGTCTTGGGCTTCCAGCCTCCAAGACTGGGAGAAATAAGTGTTTGTTGTTTAAGTCACCCAGCATTGGTATTTTGTTACAGCAGCTAGAGCTGACGAAGACAGTAATTGACTGTGTGTGCCCCAGTGGTTGTGTCAATTCATACCCCAAAAGCCGTTGTTTCCTTCCTTATCCACACTTGATGTGTCAGTGAGTCTTTTTCAATGTGGCCATCCTGGTGGTTCAACACCATTTAGCTATGCAAAACATTTTAGCAAAGTAAGACTAGAAAGGGACTTCCTTAACTTGACAGAACTTGTAAACCAGAAACCTACCGCAAACATCACACTTAATGCAGAAATTTTTGATGCATTACTTTTAGAATTAGGAAAAACATTACATATGACCTCTTTTGCTGCCAGATTTTACACGATCTTAAAGGTTCTGTAAAATAGACAAGAAAAGGAACCAAGATTACAACATTTGGAAAGAGGAGATACAACTCTATTTACAGATGATTTTATACACAGATAATCACAGAAAATACTTAAATCTAATAAGCACAGTCATTGGACTTGCTAGATTCAAGGTCGATTTACAAAAATCAATAGCATTTATCCACAACATCAATAACCATCCACAAATACAATAGAAAAAATAAGAGATCCACCTGGTTATAAAGACTATAAAGTACCTAGAAATTAACAGAGGTTACACAAAATATCAATGGAGATAATTTGTAACACTTAATGGACATAAAAATCTGAGTAAATACTCATGATTTAATAAGTTAACTTCATAAAGATGTTAATATTCTCTCTATTAATCTGTCGATCCAATACAATCCCAATACAAAGTCTAGGTTGATAGTCTAAGGATTCCAATAGAATTATGTTTAAATTTAAAGAGAAGAACGAACATTTATAAATAGTTGATATTGAGAAAGAAGAGCCAGGAGGGAGGACTTGCTCTACTGTATATAAAGAAGCACCGCAACATCACTACAGTGAAAACATGGTGGCACCTGCACACAAACAGGCAAACAGACCCATGGAACATAGTAGAAATGGCTCAGGAGGCCAGGCGCAGTGGCTCACACCTCCCAGCAATTTGGGAGGCCGAGGTGGGCGGGTCACCTGAAGTCAGGCGTTCGAGACCAGCCAGCCTGGCCAACATGGTGAAACCCCATCTCTATTAAAAATACAAAATTTAGCTGGGCGTGGTGGCGCATGCCTGTGATTCCAGCTACTCGGGAGGCTGAGGCAGGAGAATCACTTGAACCTGGGAGGCAGAGATTGCAGTGAGCCGAGATCATGCCATTGCACTCCAGCCTGGGTGACAGAGTGAGACTCAGTCTCAAATAAATAAATAAATAAATAGCTCAGGAACAAACCCATGCCTATGTCATACTTGATGAAAGACACACATAAATCAATAAGTAGATAGGATCGAGGAAACTGGCTACCTGCCTTTACCCATCTGCAAATGGAGAATCCAGCTGCATTAAAGACCTAAATGAGAACAGTAAAGCTATGAAGCTAACAGAAGAAATAATGGGAGAATAAGGATGACTAATGCGGTAGGAAACCACATCTTGAAAACACACAGTCTGTTCACAGACAATGATATACAAATGCCTCCTAAACTTAAAGACTTTGAACTTCACCCATGTTGAGAGAAAATCAAATTAAAATTAAAACGAATAGTTTTTTTTTCTTACCTGACAGATTGGCAAAAATGCCAAAGTTCATTAAGGGTTAAGTTGCAGGCAACAGACTCCAACGAGCTGGGCTAAGCACAGGTATTTCTAATACAGGGAATTAGGTGCTTACAGCTGGGACCAGGCCCAGTGGCTCACACCTGTAATCTTAACACTTGGGAAGCTGTGGTGGGAGGATCACTTGAGCCCAGGAGTTCAAGACCAGCCTAGGCAACATAGCAAGACCTCGTATCTACAAAAAAATTAAAAAATTAGCTACATGTGGTAGTGCAAACCTGTAGTCCCAGGTATTTGGGGGGCTGAGGTGGGAGGATTGCATGAGCCAGGGAGGTCAAAGCCGTAGTGAGCTGTGATTATGATAGGGAAGTGCTGGGAAGGGAAGAGCGTGGTCCCTTTAAATTATATGGAAGTGGGGAGGGGAAGTGCTGGGTAGGGTAGGGTGTGGTCCCTGGCTAGGGCTCCACTCCCACAGACCTGGGGGAGGGCAGACATTTTTGTTTTCCTGCCCAAATGTTGCATTTCTCAAGACCTCCCCTGACCTGCCACACCCCCATCCTGTGCCTATAAAAACCAAAGACCCTACCAAAGCAGAGACAGAAACAGCTGGCCGTCGGGAGCGGCACATCAGCGGAGGAACACACTGGCGGCTGGACGTGGAGAGGAACGCACAGACTTAGGAGCACACCTGCAAGCTGGCAAGCCATTGACTGGCGGAGTGGCACAGCGTTTGGCTTGGAGTTTGGCCGGGGAGGTTGGAGGATAGCCTGACTCCGGGGGAAAACCTTCCCACTTCATCCCCTTCTGGCTTCTCCCATCTACTCCTTCCACTCAAGAAAACCTTGCACTCATTCTCCAAGCCCACGTGTGATCTGATTCTTCTGGTCCACCAAGGCAGTAACCGCGGGATACAGAAAGCTCTCTGTCCTTGCCATAAGGCGGGGGTCTAGTTGAGCTGGTTAACACAAGCTACCTATAGGCGGCAAAACTAAAAGAGCACCCTGTAACACACACCCACTGGGGCTTGGGCTGTAAACATTCACCTCTAGACACTGTGGTGGGGTCGGAACCCCACAGCCTGCCTGTATGCTGCCCTAGAGGTTTGAGAGCAGGACAATGAAGAAGCGAGCCACGCCCCCATCGCACGCCCTGCAAGAGGGACAAGGGAACTTCTCCTGTTTCAGTTGTGCCACTATACTCCAGTATGGGCAGCAGCGAGACCCTGCCTCAACAAAACAAAAGAACCCAAAAAACAGAATGGTTGATAGGGCCGTAGGAGAATAACCTCCATCAGTTTCCCAGGAATAACGTTCAGCCCCTAGAATCACTGTGCTGCGTTGAAGAAGTCTGTGGCTATCACTGCAAAGCAATACGGAAATCTGCCACTTTCCTTTCCTGTTGCCAGATCAGGACACCCCTGAGTGAAATGAGAAGCTGCCACTATAGCTACTGGCCTTAGTGCTCTAGCCAGTGAATGCTTTGCCTCTCTTCGCATGGGGTTCAGGTCTCAACCAAAGTCTGTGGCAGTGTGTCTGATCGATAGAACTTCAACCGTGTCTGGAGCCCTTGCTGTGAGGGTGTCTGGATGGTCCTGTTTTTGATTTTCTAGCCTTGGTGGACTAGAAGGGAGTGGGGTGGAGGCTGAACAAGCCAGTCGATGGACCTGCCATTGCGATGGGCGGATAGCAGGCCTCTCCTGCACCACTGGGAAAGGGTGCTGGTGCTGGTTTGCATGGCAGGGGTTGGCCCTGGGGCTGGATATTTGCAAAAGGGTGTGCGTGTGTGTGTCTTTTGATCACTGTTACAAATGTAGTGCTTTAGCATTCTTTGAACGTAAATGTGTCTGTGGAAATCTGCCAAAATGCCCTTCTCTCTGTCAGAGACTTGTACTTACTTCTGAGCCTGGAGAGATATAAAGGGTTAGGCAATTTTACGATCACAGAAATAGCCGAGCTGATCCCCATTGCACAGAGACACGCTCCTTATACCTTCTGTCCTGTCCTTAAGGGAGAAAATGGCAAAGGTGAAATGAGCCGTGGATGGAGGGTCAAGAGTCCCGGCTTCTAGTCCAGGCCCTGCGGTATTTCCCAGGGCAAGGACTAACTTTCCCTCCTGGGCCTCCATGAGGCTAGTGTTCTCCTCAGTTTGCAACCACACAGTCCTCTGGCGAATGGACTTGGAGGGAACTGTATGAAATGAAACGCAAAAGCGAAATTGCTCTGGCTGGGTTGAGGGGAGCCAGGTGTGTGGAGGGCAGCCCTGCCTTCTGCCTCTTTTTGCTTCTGCAGCGGACTTGAAGCAGCTCTGCAGAACACGGCTTGCAGATTGCAGGATCCGCTTCTTTCCAAGGTGCCTTTCAGCCTTAGGTGTTTTGCACGAAGAATCCAAAGGCTGATTCCCGCAGAGGCAGGAAACGACCACTAGCCAAATATGCCAAATAGCCCCACACAGGTAGGTGGTGGGTAGGAATTTGCTGTAAGCCCTCGAGCACAGAAACCGTCATTTTGTTTTATTTCTCTAAATTGAACTAAGTCAGGCTGTTTGAGCTGTGTCTCCTCAGTTATCATTGGAGCTCCCTGCTCCTGTCTGGGAGCGCCTATGAACATCCCGGACTTGCTGGGGCCAGAGCCAAAGCCAGAGCCAGGGCCAGACAGCTCTCTCAGCAGGCTCCACAGTTCACACTGTGCTTCGGGTCCAGCATCCAGGGCTTGGAGGTGCCCTAGTGCAGGGCTCCTGAGTCTCAGTCCACTGCTGCCTCAGGGCTGCGTTTCTCAGGGTCCTGGCTCTCTGGGGAGACCACAGCCAAATGGAGCATGAGTCTGCCTCTTGCGGAAACCCCCAAACTCCTGGGAGAAAGCTATCCTGCACTACCAATTGTCTGCTTCCGTCCCTCCCACCTCTCTGCCCCCACCTCAGCTTGACCACCTGCTTTAATGGGCCTGGATTTCCCAAAGAAGGCAGGGAACTTTGGGGTGCCTGGACGCTTCAGTTTGTACCCTTAAATTTAAAAGCTGTTCATAACCCTCAAGGGGAGAGAGGAGAGCTTGGAGTATCGGGACTCAGTCTATAAGAAAGAGGGTAACGGGGACGCAGAGGACAACGGGGAGACCCAGGATTTGCACTTTCATCCTTCACAATAGTTCATAGGACAAAAGCTCGCTAACCTATGCTTCTGCCTCTGCTTTTTCTTAAGATTACAAAATAAAGTTTAAAGAATAAAATAAAAATCACCTTCACTTTTACCCTCTGAAAATATCCTACTTGTAAATTTTAATGTGTTTGCTTCCAATTTTTCTCCTAAGTACATTCTTCCGTCATTAAGGTCATACTTTCTATGGTCTGTTTTGAAAACCCTCCTCCGTATTTAAAGCATATTGTATGCATTTTTACATTTTAAAGTTCCTCTTTCACCATTTAGCGAATGTGCATTGAGTCCTTACAGTGTAGGTGTCAGGGGTTCCATGGAGAGCAGTGGCCCTCACCGTCCTGATAGAGGCCTGCAGTCTGTTTGGGGGTCCTGGGGAGGAGTCCGGTGGAGGATGGGGAGCTGGGAGTCACTGATACGCAGGTGGGTGGGGGATTCTCAAGCTGGAGCCAGTGCCTCCCTGAACTGAATGCAAAGCTTTGTAAGTATATGTGAGCACGTGAATTTATTTCTGAATAGAAAACTCCCAGCTTTCACAGGACGTTTGCAAGGTCAAACCACTGAGTGATGCGGTGGTGAAGTTGTGGGCGGGGATATGATGGCCCAGGGAGAAGGAGGAGAGACACGCTGGGAACTGGTTGTGGAAAAAGCAACGATGAAGGCCACGGAGAAGGACAGGTGGAAAAGGTAGCAGGAAGACCTTGGCTGCACGTCAGCTGGTATGAAAAGGGAATCAAGGAAGTGAAGGAATGGAAGAGTCTCCGAAAAATTCAAACTAAACAACAGGAAAAACGCACTTCAATTCCACCTGTTACTTATGCAAAGAGCATATTTCTCCTCTGGGCATCCTCTCAGCCTTGTGGCTCTGCCTAGATACCAATACTATTTGCCCAGGGACCAACTAATTCAGTTTCTCACTGGACTTGAGCAAGAAAGGACAGTGAAAACCCATAGCTTCCATCCAGATCATATACCCCGAGAGTGTTTTTCCAGGACCCATGATTTTGTAACAGACGCTTGTCAAGATGAATGTATGCTTTCCCATAATATTTTGGTGGTTTTCCGAAACAGTGCTCCTTTAGTCATGGTCTGCATTTTTAGTTTGGAATTTGTTTTAAACAATAGGACCTAGAGTTCCTTCTGTCTTTAGTGTCCCGTTAAGTAGCTCTTTATTTGTCATACAGGTAGTCAATATACAGTCTCACTTTTTCTTTTGAATTTTATGGTACTTTTAGGTTACTCTGGGTCAGCCCAGGCCTAGAACTGAGCCCTAGAAGATCCTAGAGATGTGATGCCATTTTTTTTTTAACAGGTTGATAAATGCCTGGATTTAAAATGAGCGTTGGGAAAAGATGCAGAATAAATACTTAATTCAAGTTGGAGCACAGGCATCAAATGTATTTACTTTAACAGTGAAATATTTAAATACGCCATGTTGCCAGGTTGCTGGTGTATATGGATGACATACTTACGCATGTCTATTTAAAGAAAGGACCCAAACATTTCAAAGTGATTGTTTACCTGAATCTAGAAGAGTGCAGACAGTTGAACAAAACCGCTGCAGGTTTCTGGAAATGTCTCTAAAGATGCATTAAAGCGATGCAGCTCATAATGTTATTTTAGGGATGATGGTAGAACTGACAGAGAGGGAAATTTGTGCAGGATAGGGAAATCCTGCAATAGTCAAGTGGCTCAAATCATTCGTGCTGGAGCTTTGAACTGGTTCAAGATTTACCTTTAATTATTAACCTTCTTTAATATTTCAGAATGTCTGTAATAAAAGAGGCATGTTGCATTTAATTTATAGTTATACAGTCAGAGATTGTTCGACCTGAAATGGATGTAGATCATCTTGGGCGACTGGAGATTCGCAAGCTTTTATATTCTCCAGCACACCCCAGAGATGCCGCACCGTTTCTCCCGGTAACGGTGCCCTGGAAGGCAATGATTCTTTGGTTGAGGATCTGGGTGAGAAATGGGGGAGGGATTGCGTAAGAGAAACAAAGTCTCCACTGTTGTGTTTAGTTTGAAAAATGCCTCCTTTAAGAGATCCTAAATTTTAAAAATCAATCAGGGTAAACTCATCTGGTATTTTATTTATTCATGCTTCTCAGTACACACACAAGCAAGAGTACAATGGCGCCTGTGTTGATATCTTCATCGTTAATCCCTTCCCTGAATTCCAGACTTACAGTGTACATCTCATAGGCATCTCAAAATTATTTCGGTATATTTTATTCTTCCCACTCACTGAACTTTACTCTTCTCCGAGTCTCACCAGCACAGGAGAGGATATCGCGGTCTATAGTGGAGACTGGAAGGGTAGTGGTTCATATCATGTGAAATATCTGGTAATGGCACCAACTGCAATAGTTTGAAAGATAGATATTTCCCAACAAACTCCAGTTTAAAGAGAAGAGCTCAGAAAACAGAGTGCAGTAGTGTGTGTTAGCTGCAGTTGGCTGAAAATAAAAGAGAACAGAAAGTTGAGAAATCTGGGGACCCATACATCTGAACGAGGCAACTGCTTTCCAGTTCCAAACAGTAAAAATTAATATTGAGAAATGCTTGAGCAAGAAAGGACAGTTAAAACCCAGACTTGCAGCCAGTACCAAGACAAGCTTGTTCATCACACTCATTGCTTAACATTTCTGAATGGATTAAGATGATGACCAATAAACCATTTTCAAAATGGGCCTTGGAGAAAAGATGGGGAGGTGTGGGTCGCTGAAATTAAGGGGTGGGAGTGGAGAGAGAGAGAAAGAGAGGAAGAAAGAGGGAGGGGGAGAGAGAGGGGGGGGGGGAGGCATTTTTCAAGAACTCCAGTGTGACAATGGGGCATGGAGCTGCTTAGTATTAAATAGGTAAGAAGCTGCCTAGATTTTAGGTTTCTGAGAGAGATATGTTGCCAAAGACACCAAAAGTCTGGGCCAAAATAGTTTGTAACTGAGACTTAAAATGACCATTGGACCCCAGCGTTCCACAGGAAGGAGGCAGGATGAGATGCTCAGCCTGAAAACTGCCCTCTTCAGATGCAGCCAAGGAGGAAAGTGGAAGGCCTGGAAGTTCCCCTGGGAAGCCCTGGCTGGAGTGAATTAGCACCTAACTCAGGAACATGCCCCTCCCAGGTGGGGGGTTCTGGAAAGGCAACCCAGTGGGATTTCAGATTCCAGCAGACCATCTTATGGGGCCTTGCGTCTCCCTTTCTCCCTGGAATCATGTATTTTGATTATTCCTGATTCTGCTCTGTGTGTGTGTGGTGGAGGGTGGCGGGGGTGCGGGGGAAGAAAGCTTTGATGCTGGGGCAGAGCAGCCTGACGGGACTCCTGTGTAAACGGTCTGCATGGCTGTCTGGCGTGCGGACCCCTGCAGGAGCAGGGCACAGAGTCCTGTGCTTTGAGTCTGGTGTCCCACCTAACAGGGCTCTCGGGAATCTAGACACACACAACGTGCAGTCTCCACGTGACCACTGAACAAATGAACCAAGGGCTGAGTGAACTCATGAACTAATGATCCATTTGCTGAAGCCTGTGTCAAGTTACTCTTCATTTTAGGCCCTGGGAGTCAAAGATGAGAGAGGGGGTCCATGCCCCGTCGTGGGTCTCCAAGGAAAGGCTCACAAGAGGGGAGATAGTAGGGTGGGAAACTCTCTGAGCACAGAAAGCCAAAGAGTTGGGTCTGAGCAGGAAGTGTGGCGGTGGGAGCCTGTTTGCCTCGTCCAGGAGAAGCAGCCTAAGGGTCTTCATGGGGAGAGGACCTCTCTGTCTTTGGACCAAGGATGGTTCACACGGGGGTACTCACACTGGGGGACTCACACACCAGGCGAGTTGCATCAAGGTGATTCACACAGCGTGGTGACTCCCACACGGGGGTGACTCCCTCACACTGGGCGACTCTCATACCAGATGACTGTCCCACACATGACGACCCCCACACAGCATGACCCCCCCACAGGGTCCCTCACACTCCGGGTGACTCACCCAGGCTCTCCCACTGCTGCCCGGCACCCTGGAATCTGGGCCGAGTCCATCTGTACGTAAGGGTGTTGCAGGTCTTACGTGAGGGGCTCTGGGGAGCCGACGCTTTGTGATTCAGGGTTGCTGTCTCCAAGCCACATCCAGCCTGGCGCTCCGGGCTCTGTCCTGGAACCCGAAGAGGAGAAGGCAGTGGACGGCCTGACTACCTTCTCCAGGCCGCCCTGAGGGAGGTGGTCTTGACTCCCCTGCCCCCTCTGAGAGCTGGCCGAGGCGCTCGTCCTGGCGGACTTGGTGGATGTCCCTGGTGAGTGGATGGCGTTGACCTCAGGACTGTGACTGTGCTCCCAGGTGCCTGATAACTCACTGGGGCTTGCCTGGGAATGGGCTCCCGCAGAGCTTTCCTGAGGCTGGCCTCTCTTCTTCCAGTCTGGGACTGGAAGTTTAGTATCCACAACAAGGAATCTAGGAGCCCAGTGGGTCACCTCCAGAAATTCAAGGACTTGGTCACTTGCAGAGGTTCATGAGGTTCTTCTGGGCAGCAGACGGTACAGGGAGCAAGTGCCCACAGCTTCCCGGGGCAGACAGGGCCTCCACAGGCTACAATATGGGGTGGCGAGTGTAGGGCCAGTGCGAGCCTCAGTGGGGCCTCCGTGTGCAGAGTGAGGCTTCCCGGAAGAGGTGGCTGAGCTTGAGTCAAAGATTTTAGTAGTAGCCAGGGGAAGGGGAAGGAGGAGAGGAGGTGGTGAAGAATGGAGGTGTGTGCTGACATGGAGCTGCTCAGTATGGCTGCCTCTGTGTCTGCGTGCCAGTGTGCACATGCATCTGGGTTTCTGTGTGCACATACGTGTACATGACTGTGGGTGCATCAGCATATGTGTTCACTTGTGTTTGTGTGAATGATGTGCATATGGGTGACATCTGTGTGCATGTGCGTTATATTTGTCTTCGCATGCATGTATGTGTACGTACACATGCTCTTTAGGTGCATGTCTCTGTGTGTGCACACGTGGAAGTAACGTTGCACTTGGGGTGGGAGGAAGAGGAATCAGTGAGACGGGAGACTACAGAGCCATGGTCATGTCTGCCTCACTTCTGGGGGTGTCCACGTGACCAGTGCACTCAACAATATCTGTTGGAAGAATAAATGGGAGAACTGTGATTCCTGCATCTTAGGGAGCCACAGAAGACCGCTCTTTGGGCTGTAGTGGGGAGCATAGGGTGGGGTGGGGTGCTGCTGAGGCTGTAGGCAGTTTCTGCTATCCCAGAAGTCACTCTTTGTTTGTTTGAGACGGAGTCTCGCTCTGTCACCCAGGCTGGAGTGCAGTGGTGTGATTTCGGCTCACTGCAAGCTCAGCCTCCTGGGTTCACCTCATTCTCCTGCCTCAGCCTCCCGAGTAGCTGGGACCAGAAGTCACTCTTACCCTGCTGGGTGTAGGACGCAGAACACCCCATCCAGGGGAGGATCCAGGGCCATCATAAAGGTGCAACTTCTACCAGGCTCCAGCTGCTATGTGGGCAGGGAGAGGGCGGTGCTAGGTCAGCAACACAGAGGAAAGGCAGCAAGGGGCCAGGCCAAGTCCTGTCCAGGCAGGACTTTTAAATTTGCAATTGACAGTGGGTTTAATCAAGTTAAAATTTAAATCTACTGAAATTAAAATCAAATGTAAAGTTTTAAATTTGCAATTTGAGTGGGTTTACTCAAATTAGCTTAACAACACAAAGCAACATATTGGTTCCTAAATCTGAAAGTCTGGGGCAAGACAGCGTAGGCATGGCCAGGTCCAGGGGCTCAGAGGATGTCCAGGACTGGGTGGTCTTCATATGTGGTGGCTTGGCTTTCTTCTGAGTTGACCGTTCTCAGAGCAGTGGCACAGATGAGTCCCACAGCCCCAGCCCTAATGTGTTCTCTGCCTCGTTGTCAGTAGGAATTTGCTCAGAAGGTCCTAACTGGTCACACTTCTGCCTTGTAGGCAAGGGAGGCAGGTAGGGAAGGAGCAGAGAAAAAGCTGCCAGACCAGCAGAGAGGACAGGAGGTGACCCACCCTCGAGGACAGTAGCACCACAACTGCAGTCCCATCCTCAGAGGAAGAGGAAAATGGGACTCGGGGGCATCCTCCTGTTTTTAAGACCTGGGAGGTGTGTATTTAAAGGCAAATAGAGAAGCATGATCAAGTAGAGAAGTCCTATCCAGCAGTGCACTCAGAGAGAAGAGGACCATATGATTCGGGGGTGGAAGAGGAAGAAACTGAGTTGACAAACAGAACATATAGATTTTCCAAAAGGATCTAAAAGCAAACGCTTTGTGGAAAAACGCACCAAGAAACCTTGGGGAATGCCCCCAGAGCCCAGCAGTCCCCAAAGTGTGATTTAAACACACTGTACTCCACAACTGCCATCTCCAGCACTTGATGTTAAGGACTGAGTTTGCATTTTGCAAATCATTCCCTCCATCATTTTGTTCTTCCACAGCGATGCGGGGGTTGCCCTCATCATGTAGTATCTTATAGCAGCTAGTTTCCTTCCATCTTCTTAAAATAATGCATTTCCACGTAGCTTGTGCTGTCCTCTGGGATTAATTAGCGACTGAATAAGTTCCAGGAGGTGTAGGTGGCCAGCACTTCTTGACAGATGGCAGCTGGAAAAAAAAAATGGGAGATGATTGCTAGGACGGTAATTATGATTTTCTGGATGTGACAAGTTTATGAAATACCTCCGGGGTCGAAGTGCCCACAGAAGTTCTTGGAGCAGCTGAGCCTGTGGTCAAGCAGCCATTCATCCTCCCTCTGAACTCTGGTTAGAAATGGGATTTCCTAGTACACTGAAAGCAACAAAATATAAGAAGTTGATTTATACGCAAAACTCCTGCTTCATAATTGTGGTCTAGAATTAATTGAATACCCTGTAGCTTTTTGTACTGTATACGCTAATGATGACCAAAAATTGATTCTCTTCTACATTTCCTTATTAACATATCTTAAAATGACATATTGTGAATAATGACCTCCTGTACTGCTGGACTAGGCAACTTTATAATTTGCAATTCAAGCTGTTTATTCTTTTCAATTTGTTTAGGTAATTTATTTTCACAGGAAGAAAAAATAGAACTAAATTACAAGAATGAACAGTCCCTGTTGGCTGGAAAGTGCTGGGGATCTGGAGTGAATAAATATTCCTGAAATGAGACGATCACAACCTTGTGTGGGGAGCCTGGTGAGTGGTCATGCTAGTTTTATTTTATGGAACGTATTGAATTAATTTAATTATGGGATATCAGTGCTCTGCCTGGTAATTAGTGCTGTGGCGATTTCTCCGCGTGCTCCAGTGCCGGACAGGGCTGTGTAGTCCCGCAAGTCGCTGCTGCCTTGCTCAGAGGTGGCTGCTGACCCCAGGCCGCTGCTCTGCGGTAGGAGGCAGGATGGAGAGTTCTCATCTTGTCCTCTCCCTGTCCCAGCTCCTCTCTTCCCCGAGAGAGCATCACCGAGGCAGGCAGATGGAGGTCCATAGAGTGCCTTATTTCATGCCAAATTATAATTTATTGTTATTTTCTTAGTGATCTAATTAGTAGCTCTGACCTAGAGGAAACTTTTTGTGTCCAGCTCAGCAGGCATCTCCACAGCAAGCTCTGATCACAACCCCAGACCTGTGAGCTTCAAGCTATTCCCCAGGGAAGGAAGGGGGTCTCAGGCCAGCACACTGTCCCTGTCACCACAGCTACCACTGAAACCCTGCTTCTTTCCTGCACCTGCCACGGCTTCGTGATCTCCCCTCATCTCAGGGACGGTTGCTCCTTTTTTTTTTTTTTTTTTGCTGAGCAATTAGAAGATTTTGTCAGACAGAAATTCCCTGCCAGAGGTTAACAAACTGACTTGTGTGGGTCCTGCTTTGGCCCCTTCCTCTCCCCCACCCCAATATCCCTTCATCTCTTCTGCCTCACTCCCTTTCTTCCTCTTCTCTTCTTCAGTGGGGTAATTCCTCCACCTTGTAAGATTCCATCCCTTCCTTCCTCCTTGGGGACGGATGCTATCGACTATCCTTTCTCTATCCTACACCGCCAGGCCTCTGTGTGTGTTGCTTTCCAGTGCGTTTAAAGCCACTCAAGTCCTCCAATGCTGAGAAAATTCCACTCAGCATCTTTCTCCAGCTCTCACCCTCCTCTCCTCCTGCCTCTCTTCCACAGCTGTGGCGTTTCTCTTACCGCTGTTTCCCATATCCATTGAAGTTGGTACCTGCCCTCCATACCCCCCACAAACCTGCTCTAGCTCAGGGTGCCCATGGCCTCCTGACTGTGGAACTGGCCATTCTCAGCCCTTCTCATGTTTTCCTCTAGGAGAGGAGCACAGCACGGTGGTTAAGAGCTTGGACTCCCAACCTCTCTGTGCCTCATTTAAAAAAATCTGTTTAAAGAGGATAATAATGGTTTGCATGAAAGTGCTTGGAATACTCTGGCATCTCCTAAGCACCCTCTAAGTGCAGTTTATTGTGACAATTCATCACTCCCTCCTCAGCTCCAGGCTTGTACACACCGTTGCCTACTGGACATGTCCAGATTCCCACCTTAGCCCAACCACACTGCGATCATGCCTTCCCCGCCTGCCTCCCTCTGCAGCCTTCTCCCTCTTCCTCTTCATGAACGGACCTGGCAGACACAAGACTGCCAAAGCCCAGACCTGTGCCTGGGTTTGGACCCCACTTTTCCCTTAGCACCCGGGGCTGATCAATCACCAAGTCCATTTCTAGAACCTTCTTAATATTTGTCCCCTTTCTACTTTTCTTCATCTTCACCGCCTGTACCTAAGGTCACACTGCCACTGCGTCCTGCCGGGTCTACTGTCCGGAATCCGATTTCTGGAGTGACTTTTCTGGAAACAGACACGCGTAGGAGTCAGCGTCCTGCCTGCATCATCCTTGGCACCCAGCACTCCTGGGAGGCTGTGCCAGGCCCCCTGTGACCTGCCTCCCACTGTTTCTCTGGCCCCAGGCCTCTCCAACGTCCCCGACACCTGAAAATACTTTGTCCTTGCAAATATGACTCAGACTTCAGGTGAAAATGCAGCAGACTTAGTGGGGAACCATCCAAACAAGGTAGAATTGGAAACAGCTCCTGTGCTTGCTCCCTTTTGAGGGAGCCACAAATAGCCACCCACACACTATTTCTACACACCAGTGGCACTCACTGCCACACTCACACCTACAGCAAGGGAAAAGAGGAAGGGGCATTTTATGGGGCGCAACCCTGTGCCCAGCTAAAAGTCAGAGCTCTCTTTCAGAGGTCGAAGGGGAGTGGTTACTGGAGCTACTGGGGATACCACAGCCTGTAACAGATGACATCCTTTCCACATGTGCCATGGCCCTGACGTATGAGTGGAAAGGTGAGCAGTGAGGTGCTCTGGGCCTGGTCACGGGTTCTGTTCAGGTGGCTTTGGGGATTTGTGCCCTGCCTGGGGCATCAGGACTGGGATCTCTCACTACAGTCCCTACATGAATACTCCTGGCCTGGGCTCCAGAGGTTCTCTGGGTCCCCTGAGGTACACGTGTCCCCAGAGGCCCTTCTCTCACTTCCCTATGTGGGCTCCGTCCTGGCTCATGGGAAGGACACGGTCTCCAGGAGATTGTGTTGGCTGGGAGTCCAGGTAGGGCCACCCTGTGTCCCCTGGGGACACACACCAAGCTCTCCACAGGGTTCTTATGAAGCCCCCTTCATTTGGCTTAAGGGGAAGGTAAGAAAAATACAACAGCGCTACCGAATCAGCCTTTCTGTAGAGGAGTCTTCTTCCAGATCCCTCTTGCTGCATCTCCTGGGCTTTCCTTATGCACCTCCCTCGAAGTGAGTGACGGACTTGTTTTTTGGGTCACCCCTTCTGAACAAGTGATACACAGAAGGATGGATCGTGAAGCCGTGCAAGGGTTGGACTTGTCACAGCCCCAGGGCAGTCTCTGCAGGACGGTTCTCTGGGCGGCCTTGAAACAGCCCAATTCTTTCTCCTTTCTCACTCATACTTCTCAAGAATAACGGTAGAATGTCCTGGGAATGCAATGTCCTGAGATAAAGAGAAACTGGCTGGAACAGCCCAGCTCTGCTTCTGTCCCCTTAGAAACAGGATTTCCTTCAACATTTTAGGCCAGCAATCATGTTGTCCCTGGGCTATAAAACCCTGGGCAGGCTGCTTTCCAGGGTCCCTCAGCTGTGGTGCAGGTGGGAGCAAAGGCAGACAAGACTCCATCCACCCCAGGCAGCTTCTAGAGCCTTGGAGAACCAGCTTGCCATGAATCCTACGCTTCTCCTGTCCCTTGCTGTCTACTGTGAATAATACAATCTCATTGCTTCACGTGTGTGTGTGTTCATTCTCACTGGACTCATGCAAGTAGTAGGGATTGCAGCCCAAGAGGCAGCAGGCTGAGTGGAAACAAAGGCGCCTGCTTCTCAGGCCCCCAGGTTCCAGGAGGCAGGCGCTGATGCCCTCCTTAGCTGCAGCCCACACAGGAGCTCAGGGGCTGAGGGTAGACCTTGGACTTTCTGAAGGTGTTCTTGTTAGCGGTGGCGCACTGTGTGGGCTCATCCCGGGAGAGGACTGGCCGCTGATGCCAAGGAAGGAACCGTCTAGCTCAGCGTATCCAATGGAAATCAAATGTAAGGCATAAATGTAATTTTTAAATTTTCCCGTAGCCGTGTTTAAAAAATACGAACCAGGTGACATTAATTTTCATAATATATTCTATTGAACCCAATATATAAAAATATGACTGCAACTTAAACTAGGAAAGATACTAGTTAGATATTTTATATCCTTATTTAGACTAGTTGGATATTTTGTCTCTTTTTTTTCTCACTAAGTTGTCTAAACCCAGCGTTTTACACTCCCAGAACATCCCAGCCCACAGGAGGTGCACTCACAGGCTCATTGCCACACTGGCCAGTGGCTGCCGTGGGGACAGCAGGGCCAGCTGTCACCTACCAGGTTTCCGTTTCCGAGAGAGGCTTCACCCTCCAAGTGTCCGTTACCTGGTCTATAAGTGGGAGAGGTGCTATTGCATCCCACTTGGGTTTTATCTTTATCTTTTTTCTCTTATCTTTTATCTTTATCTCAGAACATTGCATTCCCAGGACATTCTACCGTTATTCTTGAGCTCCCATGGGCTCACTGGGAGGAGTGAGGTAGGTAAGTGTTGCCTGGTAACAGTTCAGATCCTCACGAAGGTTCCTCTTTAACCACACTGAGTTGCTATCCTGTGTGCTCCTCCCGTCGGCTCAGAGAATAGAGGCACACATGGAAAGAACACAGAAACCAAATGCATTTGTACCTATCAACAGCTACATTTTTGAGTGATCCTTAGTGCTTGATACTTTTGAGCTGCTTTTTGCATTGACTCATTGTTATCTTCATTTTATACAGGCAGACGTCCACACACAGAGAGGCTTGCCAAATCCCCCGAGGTCACATAACAGGTAAGCGGTGGAGCTGGAATCTGAGTCTTGAAAACGTGGCTTCCTCCACACGATTCTCATCAATTTGTTTAGTATTTTTATCATGTTTTATTTTTTGGAGATGGAGTCTTGCTCTGTCACCCAGGCTGAAGTGCAATGGCGTGATCTTGGCTCACTGCAACCTCCGCCTCCCGGGTTCAAGCAATTCTCCTGCCTCGGCCTTCCGAGTAGCTGGGACTACAGGCGTATGCCTCCAAGTCTGGCAATTTTTTTGGTATTTTTTAGTAGAGACGTGGTTTTACCATGGGGGTTGCCCAGGCTGGTCTTGAACTCCTGAGCTCAGGCAATATACCCGCCTCAGCCTCCTAAAGTGCTAGGAGTACAGGTGTGAGCCACCACGCCCGGCCCAATTTGTTTTTAATCTCATAAAGACAGTCCCCTTTGTACAACTGCTGAGTGTTTTTGGGAGAAAAGATTCCCAGCTTTTGGGTTTCTAAAAGCAGCCGAGGCAGGTGGCTGAGACTGTTCAGTACAGGAGGGTGCTCTTGCTCCTGAGAGGGTCCGGTGTCATGCTGTGACTCACGGAGGCCCCTGTGCGGAGATGCCACCTGGGCCCAAGGATGCCCACGAGCCCTGCGGTACCTGTGGCTCAACCTTACTTTATGCCATTGTCATTGACTGAAAGTAAATTCTGGCTATGCAGCCTCCAGCAAGATAGGGCTGAGGGCCAGCTGGGATGGGCTGGGTGCATGTGCTGTAGAACTGGAGACCCTGGTGGTCCAAAAACCCAAGGAGCGCTGTGAGGGATGCTGGCCTCAGTCCCCGCACCCAGGTGGGTCAGCTCAAGTCTCATTGTTCTGTAGCAGAGAGGGTGGGAGAGGGACTTTCTGGTCACCCCACATCCTGCTGAAGATTGTCCCAGAGGAGGGAAGGAGGGAGGGAGGGAGGGAGAGGGCCAGGGATAGAAAGGAGGGAGGGAGAGATGGGGAGAGAGAGAAAAGCAACAAAGAGAATGTGAATGGATCTTTTCTTCCTTTTGAATGGGGCAATCACCTGAATAACACTTGGGCCAGGCAAGGGCAGGAAAGGAGGAAAACATTTCTGATGCTCGTTCATCCTGAAATACCTGGGTCAGATGGTTGATTCTGTGGATGCTGCCAGAATTCCTCTCAGATATAGGCAGACGCAGAAAAATATTCCTGTGGAGGGAGCCATCAGGATACGTGCACTGCAAGCCTCAGGGATCTAGAATACTTGTGTGCATGTGTGCGTGTGGTTGCATGTGTGTGTGTGGTTGCATGTGTGCGTGCATGTGTGCACATGTGTTTGTGTGTGTGTGTGCATGTGATTTTCTTCAGTGACACAGCAGCCCATTCCCAGTCTTCTCAAAGCTCAGGAAGCAGCTTGAACAGGGGCAGTGGGCCCCAGCACCCAGAGGGCATGCCCTTGAGTTAGCATTGCCTCCTCTGATCGTCTCCACCTGCAGAAGAGGTGATGTGATCCCAGCTTTAAAGATGAAGAAACAAAGGCGCAGAGAGATGAAGGAACTTGTCCACAGCAACATTTAGTTGGTTGGGCAGCAGGCTTTGAGCCCAGATTTTTCTGTAAAACTCCTGGGTTTCCTACTGCCTCACGCTGTCATCCCAAAGCCAAAACAGTTAAAGACTCCAAGGTATGTTTATACATGTAATAATGTCTGTATGATGCTGGCCTCCATGGATGTGGAGAGACTGGCCTCGTTATGGTCCTGACTCAGGAGCCCCTCCAATACAGCTCTGCAGAAGCTGGGGCCAGTGTAGGGCAGGGACAGGACTTTTGTGTCCTTGCTGTGCCTGGTGCTGTCCTGTGTGTGACCTGGTGGCCCATGTCAGTGGCAGCCACAAAACGGGCTGTGTTTTATATCATCCAAGGGCAGTAGGGCGGTCTGGGCTGGGGAGTGGGGTCCCCTGAGGCTCGCAGGTGGTGCTGAGACAGCTCCTCCCACCAGCCCTCACCAGGCTGTTGGCGTAGGAGAGCATGAAGGGCTAATTTCATGGCTGATAAAACTCCCTGTACATGAGACTTCACAGACAAACGAGAGCCCTGCTCCTCTCGTTTTTACTATGACATTTATTTTCTCCTTAAATTGAGAGAGGTATGTGTTCCATCCTTCCTTGGTCCTGGCCCCTGCAATCGTGTGGGGAAAGATCAGGGCTTTTGTGATGAAAGTCAGGACGCCCAGAGAGGTGAAGGAGCTGGCCTGGGGTAGCCAGCCTTGAGGCAGGCCAGGAGCAGATGGGGCTGTCTGGGGAGGCTAGTGGGAGGCTCCAGGTGGGTCTGCACGATGCAGCTGTCATTCAGAGTAGGTGAGGTCTGTTTGGTTTGATGTGATCTTGGCATCCTGTGCCTTTCCTGGCTGCCCTGAGCTATACCTTGCTCTGCAATGGATTCTCCAGGACCTGACTCAACTGGCCTATTCCAGGAGACCTTCCTGAGTGCTTGGCTCTCGGCCACCTCCTTTCTCCCCTGAATCTGTATCCAAGGCCACTCTCCTAATGCTGCTGGCTCTCTCTGTAGGCCAGGTGCTACCATGTCCGAGTGATCTCATGGGAGCCCCTCACTGCCTTCTCTCAGAGACGAGGCAGCCGAGAGGTCCAGTCCATTGGGTGGAATCTCCCAGCTCATAGATGATGGGGCTGGATGAGGCCCTCCCAGCTCCTCAGCTCATCCCATCTGACCCAGGTCCCGTGCCCCGTCCTGGACGGGTCACCTGACTTAACTTTTTGCAGGTGATGCTTTTCCCGAACACCTTGTTGCATCTAATGTTTCTCCTTAATGACACTGGAAACTTCTGGGGAACAGTTACCATATTGTTTTTTCTCCTGTGCCTTCCCCCAAGTATGAAACAGACACGCACATGCATCCCACAAGCACAAAGGGCCACCCACAGACAAACACATGCATGGTACACAGAATACACAATGCACACAAAACCACAGGGCCTGCACACACATACCTGAGTCCACCTGCATGTCTGCGTGTACATGACACCTGCCCACCAAGCATACACAAACAAACTCACCTACCTGTGCTTCTTGAGCACACAGATGTGTTGAGGAAAAACAGTTGTGAAAGGGATTTTGGCAGAAATCAGGACTTAAGACTACCTTGTGTGTCCCGGGCTGAGCCACTTCCAGGTCTTCTCCACCTCTGAGTCTGGCTGGCAGGTGTGGTGGGGCTCGGCTCTGGTCTGTGCACCAGACAAGGGCAAGGAACACCCCCAGCCTCAGTTTCCCCTTCTGTGAAGTGTGGTCAGCCTGCCTTGCCCATGGGTGGTTGTGAAGATTAAATGAGACGGCAGATGCCACCTTGAGTGAGTTGATAAGAAATAAGCCTTTCATTCCTCTCTAAACAATGAAACTTAGTATTCAGAACAAGGGTGAGGAGGCCCACATGGTGGTCACTTGGCAAAGAAAGATGCCCTTCTTGGCCTCAGACTAGAAAAACATTGGCAGGGGAGAGGACTCAGAGACTTTCACAAATTAGCATTTAGAAAAATGAAGACAATAGTCACTTATTACAGTTTATTTCTTCTCATTTTATAGGTAACATACAATCCACTTTAAACCATTTGGAAAATGCAGAAAAATGCTAAGGAGACTATTTTTGAGAAGCACCTAGGTCCGCCACCTTGGTGCAGTCATTCATTTATTCACTCGACAACCTTTCCCAGGCACCTCCACCAGAGTGGGCAGTCATTAGTCCTGATTTCTGTCCAAATCCCTTTCACCACTGTATTTCCTCAACTCACCCGTGTACTCAGGGAGTGCAGCTAGATGAGCATGTTTGTGTGTGCTTGGTGGGCAGGTGTCATGCAAACACAGCTACGCAGGTGGACTCAGGCATGTATGCACAGACCCTGCGGTTGTGTGTTTCATACATGCATTCTGTGTATGCCATGTGTGTTTATCTTTGGGTGGCTGTTTGTGCTAGTGCCAGGCCCAAGGTTAGCAGTGAGAGAGACAGGATGGATGCCTGGGACCATGGGATGTTGGTTCTGGTGGGAGGGAAGCATGTCCTAAGTGTTTTCCCCATCGTAACTGCAGGTGGTGAACACGCATTCAGGGAGTGTGATGATTAATTTTATGCATCAACTTGACTAGGCCACAGGGTGCCCAGATATTTGGTTAAATGTGCTTCTGTGTGTGTCCATGTGATGTTTCTGGATGAGATTAACATTTGAATGGGTACATGGAATAAAGCAGATGGCCCTCTCCAGTGTGAGCCTCATCCAGCCAGTTGAAGCCTTAAACAGAAAAAAGAATGAGCAAGAGAGAACCTGAGCTCTCTGCCTGATGGTCTTTAAGCTGGGACATCAGTCTTGTGCCTTTGAACTCAGGCTCAGGCTGGAACTTACACCATTGACTCTTCTGGTTCTCAGGCCTTCAGATTACAGATCCTGGAACTTAACCCCATAATTGTGTGAGCCAATTCCTTATTATGCATGTAAACACATGTGTATGTATGTGTGTATATAAGTATCTATCTATCTATCAATCAATCATCATCTATAGATCTCCTATTGATTCTGTTTCTTAGGAGAATCTCTGTATCTCCTATTGGTTCTGTTTCTTTGGAGAATGCTGACTAATGCAAGGAGGAAGCTGTCTTTTATGGAAAACTATTTGGGAAATGGGCAAGGGCCTGGGGGGCTGGTTGGCAGGTGCCAAGGCCATGAAGGAGGAGCCAGCTGCCCTCACAGGTTTGAGGACCTGGGAGTGCCTTGCACAACAACCCTTGACTGACCAGTGTCCAGCATGGCCCCATGTGGCTGTGTTGTGTGTGCTCTAAGAGAGCCAAGATGCAGGTCTTTTTTCACCCTTGCTGCAGTTAGCAGGCATGCAGCAGAGACGGTGAGGTCTGCATGGTTGCACTGAGTAGAAGCTAACTCACGACGATTCCTCTGAGGTGCAGGTTGGAGGAAAATTTGTCTTAGCTCCACTCAGTGGAATCACTCCATGGGCACATGGGGCCTGCTGGTTTGCACCACTCCAGGATGCTGCCATGAGTGATCCCTGTTGGCATCCTGAGCAATAAAGTTCCGGGCACTATCTGGGGCCCAGACTGGGCCTACTCTTCCTTTACCGCCATTGGTAGTAAGGAGTGAGTGTACAGACAGGGTCTGCAGGGCTCAGGGCTCTGGAATGCTCAGTGCTTCCTTAAATGATGCAAATATTATAAAACAGAGCAGAGACCTCCAAACCAGGACCCAGAGCATGGGGCATGGAGAGGAAGAGGACATCCCAAGAGCTGTATGGCTGTGAGACGTCTCTTTGTCTTTTCCCGTCTTCCTCCCTGGAGCCAGGCAGATGGAGTTGAGTGGGCAGGCACAGCATGTGTGCGCCAAATCCCAACCCACCCATCCTTCCAGCTGCTGTCTCAGTGCCACACGCCCAGTGGAACTTATGTTCAGGTTACACAAAAATCCCCGCTGTTCTCAGAAAGCACTGTGGTCTCCCAAGCTCCTGTACCTTTTCCCATGCTGTTCCCTCCACCTGGAGTGCCCTCGCTCCCATCCCCACTGCTTCCCCGGCCCCTTCGCCTCCCCCTTTTCCCATATGCTTAAATGTCTCTATTTTTAAGGGCTTATGTCCACGTCACACCCATGAAAAACTATCAGGAAATTGTCACTGAACCCCCAGACAACCCTCGGCATCCCTACCAAACCTCGTATGTATGCTTACAGCAGCTCTTATCACTCTAAGTTGCAGCTTTGTTGCCCTTTTCGGATATTAAAACTAGACTGTGAACATTTGAGGACAGGGGCTGATGAGGAGTGAGTCCCTATACACAGTGGGAAAATGGCCTTCTCCACACCGGAGAGGCCGCAGCACAGCAAGAGAATCCACGGCCAGAGGGTTCTTGCTGAAGCCCAGCTGACATGCCTCCAGCCACAGCAGAGAACACCTTTGCTTTCCTTCCAGATGGCACCCGAGAGCATGAGCAAGTGGTGCCGCTAGTCAGCTGCTCTGGCAACTTTGGACAGCAACATCGTTGTGAGGAGCAGCAGAGCACAGGTGCACACACCCCTGGAGCCAGCACCTACTCTAGACCTCTTGAGACGGGCTACTCTATCTCTACTCTAGACCTCTTGAGACGGGCTATTCTGTCTCTACTGTAGACCTCTTGAGAGGGGCTATTCTGTCTCTACTGTAGACCTCTTGAGAGGGGCCAGTCTATCTCTACGCTAGACCTCTTGAGAGGGGCTATTCTATCTCTACTCTAGACCTCTTGAGAGTGGCTATTCTATCTTTCTGTTATTTTGTTCTTGTTCTTCCTTTATCCATTTTGAAAGAACACTGTCCATGACCAACTAAATCAATTTCAGGGCCACTAATGGGTGACCTGCACTAACTGGCAGACCGTCCCCCGCCCCTGCACTCTGTTTATGAATTGGCATCTGTGACTAAGCCACCTCTCTGGTGTGTGTGTGTGTGTGTGTGCACGCGCGCACGCACACGCGCGCTTGTCAAGGTGTTCTTTTGTGTGTGCATGTGCATGAACTGGGGAGTGTGTACAGGTGTGTGATTGTCTCAGTGAGAGTGAGTTGTGTCAGCTGATGGGTGTACAGGTTAGTGCTTCCTTTGTAGCAGAATGGATCGATAAAGAAACCGTGCTCCGCTGTGTGTTCATTCATTTATTCTTCAATCTGGGCACTCATTTCGTATTAGTTGAGTCCCTGTTATGTGCCTGGCACTGTGCAAAGTGTTAGGGATTGTGCAGTGCCCAAGACAGATACTTTTAACACATCAGGTACCATCTGGGCTGCTGTCCCATTCTTGGCTTCTAAATGTGGCTGTCTGGAGCTAGTGAGAAGGTGCTACCCAACATGGAATCTCCTCTTCACCTCAGCACTTTGCAGTCCACGCTTGGCTTCTGGGGTCCGAGGGAGGGCAGTGAGTGGGTGAGGATCCCTGCGAGAGCTTCCAGCGCCCACCAGCACCTGTTGTCCACCCTGGGGAACTGAGCACCAGAGCCCATCTCAAAAGATTTGGCTCCTGTAAGCCACCACCTGCCCTGAGCCCCTCATTAGTCCCTTCCTCCCCGGGTGGGCTCATCCCCAGTCCCAACTCACACTGCCAGCTCTAAATGCCTGCTCCCACTCTGTGCACCCTTGGGAACCAGACATGGTTCCCTCTGCTTGGTGGTCCCTGACCTCATGGTGCATGGCCAGATACTGCTGGTCTTTTGAAACCAGCTTTTCTGGATCCTCCTTTCAGGAAGACTTGCCTTCCCCTCTTTGCCTTCCCAGAAAGCTCTTAATGCCTGTCTCTGCAGTACACACCTGCTTGGTGCATAGGCTTTGCCTGTAATCATCCTCTGCCCTGGCATCTGAGGCAGGAGCAAGCCTGTGTCTCCTTGTTCACTGCCTGGCACTGAGTAGGTGCTCAGCAGAATTACTGAATCTGGTTAATGGCCATCTGAGAGCTCACAATCACAGCACCAATGCTGGGAGAGTGGATGGCTCTCAGCAAGTGGTGAGGGGTGGGGACCACAGCTTTAGCAAACTTCAGCCATACCCTGCAAGCAACCGCCACAGTCTCAGGTCCTCATGGACGCTCCTGTTGGGGTCAGTTGGCCCCCGTGTGAATCCCACCCCCAGCATGCATTCCATGTGTGGCCTCATGAGAGATATTCAACTTCCCTGTGCCTCAGTTTTCTTAGCTTAAAAATGGAAGTAATAAGACCATCCTCATACAATCTCATTGTGCAGGGACATCCTGCATGCAATAAGATTCTATAAGGTGGATACACACAACCCCTGCCACTAAGACAGGGTGCATCTGCATCACCCCAGATTCTCCTGCGTCCAGCGGCCTCCCCTTGTCACCCGTGTCCATCTCTCCCCGCAAAGGCCTTCCCCCGCACAAACTGCCAGCTCCCTCTTGGAAGTCTGTTTGTCCTTGAGGAGAAAGGACAAAGCTGATTTAAGCGCAGGCAGCCTGTCAGTGGAACAGAAGCGGGAAATGAGGATGGAAACCATTACAAATTAAAACCTGTCACTGGTGCAGAGTCCCTGCCCCCTCTCATGGTGATTAAAGTCATCTCCCTTTGAGAGGCCTCTGTGTGGGAGTTGGGTGCCTGCCCTCCGCTCCTGTCCCCTGGGGCATCTCTGCGGAGGAGCGCTCCCCTTCCTCGGCGGGACTCCTTGCCGTGGTTGCTCATTCGGTCATTCATCCATTTGTTCATTCGTTCAACAGTATTTATGGAGAGGGCAAGGATGTGCCTGGCAGTGCTCCAGGGCCTGGAGATAGAGCCACCCAAAGGCAAGAATTAGCTTGACTGGTGGTGGTGATGATTAGGTCATTTCAGAGGGCAGGGAGGGCTGTGCCATGTCTGTGGAGACCCAGGTGCAGAAGGAGGGAGGGTGACAGGTGTGAGGCCGGAGGTGGTGGACTGTGGGATGGTGAGGCAAGAAGGGATGGCCAGGAAGAGTGTTCCCAGAGCAATGTGTTGGATGGATGGAGCAGGGGGAATAGAAGATTTACCAGGGGGCCGGGCGCAGTGGGTCACGCCTGCAATCCCAGCACTTTGGGAGTCTGAGGCCGGCAGGTCACCTGAGGTCAGTAGTTCAAGATCAGGCTGGCCAACATGGTGAAAACCTGTCTCTACTAAAAATACAAAAAATTAACTGGGGGTGGTGGCAGGCGCCTGTAATCCCAGCTACTTGGGAGGCTGAGGCAGGAGAATCCCTTGAACCTGGGAGGCAGAGGTTGCCGTGAGCCGAGATCGCATCATTGCACTCCAGCTTCCAGCCTGGGCAACAACAGCGAAACTCCATCTCAGAAAAAAAAAAAACAAAAACAAAAAAGATTGACCAGGGAGTAGCACCAGTGGAAGGAAAAGAGTAAAGCAGGACCAGGCAAGGGGCCCCCAGACCAGTGAGGCCTGGCAAGTCTTTATCCACACTGGGAGGGTTCCAGAGCAGTGGCTGCCTGTCCCGGGTCCTGCCTGTCCCGGGTCCTGCCTGTCCTGGCTCCTGCCTGATCCAGGTCTGCGCTGGGGACATGGCCAGGCCCTCATACCCCTGGCATATTCAGTTATTGGCCATGGATGACCCAGAGAAATATGACTGCTTTGAAAGCTGAGGAGCCTGAAGGAGTTAGCATCTGGGGTGCCAGGGAACCCACTCCTTGTGCTACTGAGCAGTGAGTCCTTTCTTGAAGGGGATCTGGATAATGCATCTCAGTAACTGCCAGAGTAAGAAGTGGGTTTTGTGGGCCCAAAAAAGAGAAGCACCCCACCCCTACCCCTGCACTTCAAGGCCCCAGAAGGTTCTAAAGATGCATCTGCCTGGTGAACCTGGAGGGCTGGGCTGGACTGTAGCTGTTGTGGGCTCTGGCTTTCCAGAGGCTGGGGCGGGACCTTAGGACCTTCACCCCCGGTGGGCCACTGCTGGAGGAGGCGGCTGGGGCTCACAGGCTGGGGCTAGGAGAGTCTTGGCTGCCATGGAGTGCTGGACAGTCGTGTTGGACAGGGAACCAGCATTCCAAGGCTCCTGTTCAGGTTGGGGGTGGATGAGGGAACAGGTTTGTATAGGCTGAGACCGCCTGGTGTCTCCCGTGTTGAGACACTTTTGGCTGGTATAGGTGCTGCCGTGGAATTTCTGCCAATAACATTTTAAAACGATGAGAGAGAAAAGGTTTGGTTCTTATTTTAGACTTGGGTGGTAGTAGTGGTGATGGAGAAAAGGGGCACTTCACCTGTCATTATTCCTGGAACCAGTGACCTGGAGAGATGATGTAACGTGTGATGATCAGTTGGGGTGCTCAGACTGAAGGCTGAGTTAGAAGAAAACTGACAACTGAAATCAGGTGCAGGCCCTCCTATTGGCAAGGGTTCAGTAGCTCCTGTTACACACACCGCCACAGGTGACTCTGCACGCAGTGCTGAAAGCAACTGGAGGGAGGTACAGCAGAGCGGCCAAAGGCAGGTGGAAACTGGTGGCAGGGTTTGGAAGAAGGAAGGTGCTGGAGGAGGATTATCCCTACCCCAGCTTGATGCTGGGAGCAGTGTGTGTCACTGGGACGTGAGAGCTGGGACAGAAAATCCCAAGGATTTTGCAGCACTCACCACAGGGGAGATAGCTTTTTGCCATGACTCCAGCC
Source organism: Theropithecus gelada (assembly GCF_003255815.1). NCBI lineage: Eukaryota > Metazoa > Chordata > Mammalia > Primates > Cercopithecidae > Theropithecus > Theropithecus gelada. The sequence continues at coordinate 4,028,533 of NC_037680.1, forward strand.
ATCCTAACTCCCTGCTTGAAAAAAAGAAAGCCAGTACTTGTGGGAGAAAGTGGGTGCAATGAGGAGTGAGACATGAACACTGGGGGCCCACAAAGGGACGTGGGGTGCTGAGCTTGGAGGGGTGCAGGGGAGGGGAGACAGGCAGTGGCTATCTACGACTTACACAGTCACTGTGAGTGACAGGAGCGGACTCACCATGTGGTCTTGAGGGTGAAATGGACGCTCAGTTTACATTACAAGCAGACAGTTCTCAGCTCCACATCAAGAACCATTTGCTAAGAAGAAGTCTTATCTGTTGAACCATTAATGGAAGGAGCTGCCCTCCATCTCCAGAGTTCCTGGAGGAATTCGAAGAGAGACCCACTGGCATTTTAGGGAGACTATTGGAGGCAGTATGGTTGCAGGAGGAAATAGACATCGACATACTGGAAAATCTGGGCTCTGGGGCCAGATGGCCCTAGGTTCCAGTCCCCATCCAGCTGCAGATATTTCATCCTTAAAAAAGAGGAGAAGTTTACTGTGTTAGGACATAGGTTTTTGGGCTTGGGACACATGGAGTGCACCACGAGGGGCTGAGTGGAGGAGCAGCCTACAGGTTTGTAGAAACAGCACCGCTGGCTCCATGCTCTCCCCAGCTACTGCGTGGCTGCTGCATGGCCCTCCCAGTCTGCACTCTGGTTCCCCATCCTGCTGGTGAGAAGCAACTCTCAGGGTCTCCCTGGGATTGGTGAGGCCACACAATGAGTGCCCGGTCCGGGGAGGAGACCAGGTCTCCAGCCTCCCAGCTAGCCTGTCTGCTTCACTCAAGAGCTGCTCCTGAGGCCTGCCTGAGGGGCTGTCCCACCCAAGGCGCCGCAAAGCTTGGTTAAATCAAGCCAGGTGGCTTGGCATGTCTTCCCCTCCTGTGTGCACATTCAGTAAGGGCAATAACCAGAAAATTGAGGTGACCAATGGTGCCCGCCGGACAGCGGAGATGAAACAGATCTGACTACACAGATAAGGAGAAGAAAATGAGCTCTCGGGGCCTCCTTGCCCGTGCTTTGATCAGCCGAGGCACTGTCGGGTCACAGCAAAGAAGCCCTTCTGGAATCAGACACTATTTTTATTCTGTTGGAGCCCCTTTAATTGTGCTGTATTGAAATCCGCAGGCTCCCTGAACAAAGGGAGTGGGGAAGTAGATTGCCAGGACCTGGGGAGGAGGGAGGTCACGCTGTTAGCACTGGAGGCTGAAAGCGCCACTCTGTGCTGCTGCTCTGTGATTACCATCAAAGCTAATTAACACAGCTTCTTGTCCCAGGTGAGACCCAGCCTGGGGGAATCATGGTGAGGCCAGTGGGGGAGGAATGGGCTCCTGTTTAATAACGGGCATCTCCTCCAGCACCACTGCTAACTCTTGTCAGTAGGGGGGTGGGCAAAGCTGCCAGTCCCAGTGGACCCTGCTGGACTCTCCTGGCTGGGATCCTGTGCCTATTGCTCTCCCAACTTTGCTCTCCTGTCCTGTCCTGTCCTGTCCTGGGGCCAGGGATTCTGGCTGTCAACTTTAGAGCGGGTGGATGGGGCCCAGAGTGGGAGCTTACTTCTGGGGGCAGCAGCTTCTGTGTAGGCAGGTCACTGGCACACTGCCCTCTTTACTACCTTTATTCCTCAGCTACGTCCTGAGCACCTCTTATGTGCCAAACACTTAAGACGCTGGGGATGTGCCCCTTAGATGTCCTGGTGGTCATGGGGAATAAGGCTTGGAGGGAGAGATGCATAGAGGGTGTGACCCTGACGATGGGGAAGCTCCTCAGCAGGCATCCCCAGGAAGGGATGAAGGGGCTGAACTCACAGGGCTGGTCATGCCCCAGTTCAAGGATAAGGAGGGGCAGCCACATGAATTGGGAGGGGGCTTTCCAGTACAGGAAAAGTTGATGCAGAGGTAGGAAATAAAAGGAGGACTCGGAGTGGTTGACCACACAGAGAAGCTTCCACCAGGGGATGGGCAGATAAGAGAGGGTGGGCAGGATTTCATGTCAGCCATGGACACAGTCTTATCTGCTGTGTGACTTTTGTTGTAAATGACATGTTTGAAAATGGACACCAGCAAGCCTCGTTTACTCTGTGCGGGCATTCATTTGGAGCCCATTCATTCATGCGCTGGCGCACTCATGACCACTCTCCTATTATTCTTTCATTCTGAGGTTTATTTACCCATTCCCTTCCCTATTGACTCTTTGTTCATCATTCCACAATAAGGACAATGTACGGAGTTCTTCCTTTCCTCCTTTCCTGGGGCGCCCTTGCCCAGCAAGGACCGTGCAGAAGCGGGAACCGGGCACTGGAGGGCGCGCGCGGCACGTGCATCTCGGCTGGCGCCTCCTGGCTCCGCGGGACCGGAAAGAACGTGGAATACTCGGGCTTAAAAGGCTCCTAGCCATCCCGTTCCTTCCACCCCTCACAGCACAGATGGGGAAACTGAGGCCTGGAGAGTAAGCGTGGTATGCCCAGGGTCACCGGAAGAGTAATGAGCTGAACCACAGGGGAGGAACGGGAAGCGGGACGTCTGCGCAATGCGGGGTGGCCCCGGGGCCACCGGAGGAGGCATGGTCGGACACGTCCCGGAGCCTCGGTACCCGCGGTGGCTGTGCCAGCCGAGATGAGCGCCTCCCTCTCTAGGAAGGCGCAGGACTTGGGGAAGCCTCCGCGGCCAGGCCCCCCTGCTTACCCGCAGACCCTGGGCGCCGCCCGCAGTCCCTGCCCTTCACTTCCCAACCCCTGCGTGGCCCCAGGGTCCACAGTCCTGGAGTTTTCCTCCCCAGTAAACAGTGCTGTCCCCCGCTTAACAGCAGAGGAGCCCAGGAGTTCAGGCGATGTGTCCAAGGCCGAACAGAGGGACAGCAGTGAGCTGCTCAACATTTCCAGCTGCACAGCCAGGACCTGGCTGGGGGCGGGTGGAGGTGGGGCGCTGGGTTAGGGTCCGGGTCCCGGGAAGTAATGACCGGGGGCGGTGACCACTGTCCTCAGCTTCCCGGCGGGCTTCCCTCCAAGGAATCCCTAAGCCCAAAGGTGCCTGGCTGGGAGAGCAGAGAGGGTGCTGGCACTGGGACAGACCGGGGGGAGGGGCGGGGGCGCGAGCGGGGAGAGCTGGCCAAGCGCCGGGGCGGGGCTGGGGCCAGAAGGCGTCTGTGAGCGACTCCTTGCTCGCTTTCCCCGCTGTACAGTGGGTATAGGTGTGCTATACCCTTTCTGCTCCCAATGGCTTTGTCCAGAGTGACCACACTCGGGAATTAATCGTGGCACACTCCCTGTGGTTGTCTCCGGAGACTCGCAGGGGGCTGGGATGAAACTGGGCTGTGTGGCCCTGGAGTGAGGTCCTCAGTGTGCCTCTCAGGCTGGCTGAACCCAGAGGGGAGCCGTGCCTGGCTTATGGTGGTCCCCAATCCTGCCCTTCTCCTGGCTTCATGTTCTCAGAGGCCACGCGCCCCATCCCCAAGACACCCGCCTGCCCTATGGAGATGCCTCCTCCTTCATCCTTCTCTTCTCCTGCAGGACTCTTGGGGACTCCATCCCTCCCTCTTCCAGCTCTGCCCTGGCTAGGTGGGGCATCTTCATTCAGTGTTATTACAACAGCCTCAGGACTTGCCTCTGTGCCTGCAGCCAGAGGGCAAAGCAGAAAGCGATCTTGGGCAGTCATCCTGCCTAAACCTTCTATGGCTCCGCAGTGCCTTCTGGGATCAAATTAAACCCCTTAGCATGAATTGCCCCTGATCAAATGATCAAGGCTATGACATCTTGAAATCTTCTTTTGTCTTTTCCTTCCTTCCTTCCTTCCTTCCTTCCTTCCTTCCTTCCTTCCTTCCTTCCCTCCCTCCCTCCCTGCCTCCCTCCCTTCTCTCTGTCTCTCTCTTTCTTCTCTCTTTTCTTTCTTTCTTTCTTTCTTTCTTTCTTTCTTTCTTTCTTTCTTTCTTTCTTTCTTTCTTTCTTTCTTTCTTTCTTTCTTTCTTTCTTTTCTTTCTTTCCTTCTCTTTCTTTCTTTCTTTCCTTCTTTCTTTCTCTTTCTTTCTTTCCCTCTCTCTTCTTTCTTCCTTCTCTCTCTTCCTTCCTTCCTTCCCTCCCTCCCTCCCTCCCTCCCTCCCTCCTTCCTTCCTTTCTTTCTTTCTTTCTTTCTTTCTTTCTTTCTTTCTTTCTTTCTTTCTTTCTTTCTTTCTTTCTTTCTCTCTCTCTCTCTCTCTCTCTTTCTTTCATTCTTTCTTACAGGGTCTTGCTCTTCACCTAGGCTGGAGTGCAGTGACGCAATCTTGGCCCACTACAACCTCCTCCTGGGTTTAAAGGATTCTTGTGCCTCAGCCTCCCTGAGTAGCTGGGCTTACAGGTGCACATCACCACGCCGAGCTAATTTTTGTATTTTTAGTAGATATGGGGTTTCACCATGTTGGCCAGGCTGGTCTCAAACTCCTGGTCTCAAGTGATCCACCTGCCTTGGCCTCCCAAAGTGCTGGGATTACAGGCCTGAACTGCTGTCCCTGGCTGCCCCGATCAAGTCTTTAGTCTCAACTCTGGACACACAATTGCCTCCCTCTACCCACTGTGCTACATCTGCAAAGCACTCACACATGCACACACTTGTGTCCACACCCATATATGTGCACGTCAGCAGTGCCTGCACACACAACAGACGGGCACACAGGTACTCCCATAATTTGCCATTTTTTCTTCCCAGCCTTTGCACTTGCCTTGAACAGACTGTTCCTCTTTTTGTGTGCAATACTTTCTCAGGTTTCAGGAATCAACTAAGTCATCACTTTTTCCAGGAAGCTTCCTAGACTGCTGGTGTGTTAGGTGTCCTCCCCTGGGCTCCGCTCGTCCCTCTGGTGCAGCACCGACCTGTTCCTGGTCCCCCACAGAAGACAGGGTGTGTCCCGCAGGCAGGGCAAGGCATGTTTCTTCTTCGTCGCCCTGCAGGAGGCCTGACAGAGCGACAGCCTTCTGGAGGGTTTGCTAACATGAATGAATGAGGAGAGCCAGAGTATCCGTCAAATGGAAAACTGAAGAAACGTGGGATGCTTGGAGGGATACCAAGAACGAGGCTGGCTCCAGAATGTGCTGGAAGCTCACAGTGCCTATAGCAGGACAGACAAACCTGCTTCAGTGAGGACAAGCTAGCTTAGGCGGTGTCACAGCGACCCACAGACCAGTGGCTCAAAACATGGACAGTTTATTTCTCATTTGCACTTCAGGTCATTGTGGTCAGCAGGAGCTCTGCTCATCACCGTCACCTGTGTGCAGCTGACAAAGCGGCCCCAAGTCCAATGTGGCCTGTCTGTGTCACAACAGAGCAGGGTTCTAGAGATAACTTGGCATATCCCTTCTGCTCACAGCTCACTGGACAGAGCTAGTAACATAGCCCCACCTGCCCCAACCACAAGGGGCTTGCAAGTGCCATCTGCCTTGGGCTCAGAAAGGTGGCATCCTGGAAAAATGGCCAATGGTACTAATGACAACCACTGTCCATGTGTCACCAGGGAGCCCAGAGAAAGGGGCTTTGAGGAGACCTCGAAACTATATAAGCCAGCCTCGCGTAGCACTCCTGTTTTCTGTTTGCCCCCCTCCCACCACACTAAGCCACCTACCATGGCCAAAAGGAATACCAAGAATTATAAAGTCAGAAGAGGTCCTAGGATCTAAGACAGATTGATTCTTCTAGGGTGTGTGTGCATATGTGCAGGTGTGTGTGTGTGTGTGTATAAGTGACCATGTGTTAGTGAGTGTGTGGATGCAGGTTCACTGTGTGCATGTGTGTGTTTGTGTGCACATGTGCATGTGCAAGTAAGTGTGTGTGTTTGCTGGGAGCGGTGATATTGTGTGTAGTGGGTCAGTAGTATTCACACACTGGAGAGGCTGGAGCACATGGCTGGGGGCAGAAGATTCCACACTGTAGGAGCAGGGGCTTCATGCTGTAGGTGAGACCCCAGTCCTGGCATATGAGAAGCACTTTTAAAGGTTTTCTAAATGAAGAAGTGATGGAAGCAGTATCAGGCTTCCAGCCACTTCTGTACCCTGGCTCTCACTGCTCCCCGTCACGGAAATGCCCCTTCTCTCCTATCATGGGGCTGCTGTCCTCACAGCAGCTGTCTTCTCCCCCAGGGGAGAAAAAGGGCTTGGTGTCCTTGCACCACTGCTGCCTCTTGGCCCCACTCATGTGCCCTCTAGTCAGAGCTCTGTTGGCGCCTTGCTCCACCACCTGTGGCCTTTCCGGGGACTGCGACCTCTGGTGGCCCAACCTGTTCTTTGACACCCGAGGCATACACCTGCCTCCAGATCTGCTTTCGGCTTGTTCTTTATGGTGTCAACTTTCATCGCGATGGCCTATCTGATACACGCTGACTTCCGGCCTCTGTCTTCCTTGACGTTTTCTCTGGGGACCATCTCTGGAGGTTCAGGTCAGCCGGCTTATGCCCCACATCAGCCTGGAAACTTGCTATTACTGGGAACTCATCATTTCCAAATCCCTCCCTCCACTCTGTGCTTAAAGCTTCCCTCCTCCCACATGGCTGTGCACCTTAGGACCTTAGATCTCATCCCTCTACATCCTCCCAAGGCAGCAGCCCCTTTCTGCCCTCTCGTTCCTCCTGACCCAGGAGGATAAGACCCTGGCGTTCCTCTTATGTTTCCTGGTGCAATCCTTCATGCTTGCTTTCCCACACCCTAAACTTCCTCACCTGTGTTTCCCTCCAGCAAATCTGGTAAAGCCGCACTCCTGGGTGAGCCCTCTCTTCACTCTGCTTTCTCCCCACCTGCCCCTGAATGGCCGAGCACTGCTGGAAAGAGGCACACAGTGGGACAGGTGATTTCACTGAATTTGAGTGTGGCCTGTACCAGGCCAGCAAGTATGGTTGTAGAGGGACACTGGCTTAGTGTCATTGGTTCCTGCCCTCCCAGCTCTCCAATCCCTCTTGACTGTGACATACCAGAGGCAAAATAGAGGATGGTAGCAGAGAGTGACAGATTTTTCACAGTAGGAAAAACACAGCCTTGTTGGAAAATCATTCAATTAGAGGACTGTGTTTGTTAGGAAGTCTCGATGGCGCCCAAAGAAGATAACACTGGGAAGACCAGAGCTGGAGGAATTCACAAAGACACAGAGCCAATCCGTGAGAAGCAGCCTTGGCGGGCTAGCAGTCAGAGGCATGCAGAGACCGAGGGACTAAGGACCACCATCAGAAGCTACAGGGGAGACAGGGAAGAGAAGATAGCTAGAAACAAGTGTGGACGAGATTGTCTTGGGAAAGGCTGAGCAAAGAAAAGAGAAAGAGGTCCACAAATCCCCAGTATTGAAAGAGAAGGCAGAGGAGGGATGGCCAGAGAAGGGCAATGAGATCAGGAGATAAGGCACCCCAGGAGAGAAGGAGGGTACACAGCAGTTCAACACCCAATAGCCCCAGATGAAAAACTGTATTTCCCAGCTTCTCAGCATGTAGGAGTAGCAAGTAAGATAAAAGTCATTATATAGGGTTACTGAGAGAATCTTCTGCCTTTCCCCATTTGCTCCTTGCTGCTACTTGGAACTTGAATGTGATGCCTGGAGTTCTCACAGCCACCTTGGATCATTTGGTTACCAGAGGAGCAAATCCATGTGCTAAGGAGGGCAGAGAAGAAGGGTAGAAGGAGGCTGAGTCCCTAATAACCTTGGAGTCACCACAGCACCTTTGGGACAGCTCACCTCTAGGACTTTATTTATGTGAGAGAAGGCTAATCCTCTGTCTTACTGTACACTTATTGACAGTTAAGGGCGTGGTCCCAGGTAGTGGGAGGGTCCCAGACCTATGGGCTGAGTAGGATGTGGTCATTAGGAGGCTGTGAGACACCTGGTGAGAGCAGTGGGTCATGGGGTGGAGACAGGATGCAAGGTGTGAGGCTTGAACAGAAAAGAAGGATGGGGTAGGGGCCCATGAGAATTGAGCACTTTTTTATGGATTGTGACTCAGGAGTACAGTGGAGAGATGAGATCAGTGTGATAGGGACAGTGTGAGCCAAATGCATTTCTCTGGCAGATCCAGTCTTCCTTGGTGCCCACACAGAGTCCAGCACACCCTGGGGTCCAATGTGTTGGTGCAGGCGGGTGGAAAGTTGCTCAGAAGCCAGGCCAGGGAGAGGGCATGTTTTGCTGAGCTGTATCCGGTCCAACCACCTGTAAAGGCTGGTTGGGTCTCATCTTGTTGCTTTCCCCAGAACCACTGGTAGGGGAGGGGCTTCTGACTCCCACCTTTGTCACTTAACCAAGCTGTATCTCAGCCTCCTCATTTGTGAGCTGGGGGTGCACATTCCCACCGCAGGTAGGTGCTGTGGGGCTAACTCCAGATCATGCTATGACATGTTAGTCTCTGTGCCTTCGTCTCTTCTCCATTCTTGACCAGACTCTAAGAGATCATGTTTCCAACAGATGAAAGGCTTCATGAAGGATGGTGGCACCTACAAAGCATGCAGGATTTGGGGACAGGCTGACCCTTCTCCTGGCCCTACATCTTCTGTTTACTTTTCCAGGGACCTCGGGCCAATTCTTTTACCCTCTGGCCTTGGCTTCCCATATGTAAAACAGAAGCAACACCTCAAATTAGCTGTGCAGGGGTTAAAAGAGGTGATGGAGGTCATACAACCCCTCGAATATCTTACATTAGAGACTTGGACAGTGAGGAAGGAGACCTGCTGTACAGGGCTGTTCCATGGCCTCCACCTCTCCTGGACACACAGCTTCCTCTTGGCTTCACTGAACCCCTGACATATGCCTGCTGGGGTTCACTGAAGCTCTGAAATGGCTGTTGCAAAATTTTTCAAAGGAAGTTTGTCTGTTTAATTCATTTTCTGGAAATACCCACGTTCTCAACTTAAGTAAGAATTATTCCAGAAATGACAAAATCCCCCGTCCTTGGAAGTTTGGTAGAATAAAGATGCAGAGGACGAGGTGGAGCCAGGCTCTCCTCATCTGGGGAGACCTGGGGAGCAGAAAGTGGCAGAGATGGACTGCCCAGAAGGTCATGGTGACCATGTCCAGTGTCTAGGGGTGCCAAGCATGGGGTGGGGTCTATAAGAAACTGACCAGGCCCTTATTGACCTTCTCCTCTGAAATGGTTTGGCTCTGTGTCCCCACCCAAATCTCACCTTTAATCATAATAATCCCCACGTGTCAAGGGCGGGACGAGGTGAAGATAATTGAATCGTGGGGTCGGTTTCCCCCATACTGTTCTGATGATAGTAACTTCTCATAAGATCTGATGATTTCATAAGGGGCTTCCTCCTTCACTTGCCACTCATTCTGTCTCCTGCCAACCTGTGAAGAGGTGCCTTCCACCGTTATTGTAAGTTTCCTGAGGACTCATCCTCAGCCATGCAGAACTGTGAGTCAGTTAAACCTTGTTTCTTTATAAATTACCCAGTCTTGGGTATTTCTTCATAGCAGCGTGAGAACAGACTAATACATCTTCCTTCAGAACAAAAGGGCTGGGTAAGGGGGTGGGCAGGGAGGTTCCCAACAGTACTGTGCTCATGGCATTGTGCTGAACGTGTACTTGTCCTCCATCTGAGCCTCCACAACCCTGAGAGGAGATGTGGTCACAAGCAACCCAAGTTTTTGCCAAGTGAAGCTCCATAAGGAGACAGAGCAAATTTCCAGATGGGCCAGGATCGGAGCCCACCCATGACTCCAGGTCTGTCTGTGTTTCCTCTGAGTCTTCTCACGCATTGCTGTCTCAGAGAAAACACTCTGGGGCCCCCAGGAGGTGCCTCGTCCTGTGCTACTGCCCCTGGGGAGGGGGCTTCCTTTCCAGGTAGTCATGGGGCTACTGCTGTCCCTGTTTGTAAAAGAAGGCACCAATCATTGAGATGCGAGAGTGAGAGAGGAAAGGAGAGGGAGAGGGAGAGAGAGCGAGAGCCCACAAGAGCAAGCAATGGAGGAGCAACAACTGCTGCAAAGGGGAATGTTTTCATTTAATTTTCCATACAGTAATCATTCGCCAGTGTAGAGGTGACGCCAGGGAAGGTGGGTAATCATGTGAAACCAACATCACAAGACAGGGGTGGAATTACTGGGCCCCGCTGTCTCTTAATGTGAGATGGTGAACACTTGGGCCAGTTGACTCAAACGTGATTTCAGTCTTAAGTGTCCAGCACATTCCACCTGGGTAGAAGCTGCTGGCTCTAGGTTGTGCTATCAGGGGCTGTTCCTGGCACAGGCACTGGGGATGGGGGTCCTCACTGACACCACACTGGCTTGCTGTGTCCTCCTTGGGGTGGGGTGCAGACCTAGGATCCCGATGTGTAGCACAGCGCTGGACACTCTGCCTAGACTCCCTCCCAAGCATGTCACATCAGAGCACCCGGAGCTGCAGGGAGCTGAGCTCTGCAGAGGGGAGGAGTGGCGGGCTAGGGAAGGTGTGAGGAGATTTTCCAGAAAATCGCAGCTTATCCCTCTCATTACAGAGATGCATCTCTTTCTGTGTGTGGTTGTGCTGTCATGGAATCCAAGGGGCTGGCGATATTTTGATGTAGTAACAGTGTGGATTTCGTTCTTGGTAATTCCTCTTTTAACCCAACTGCTTTTAAATTTAGACTTTGACTCTGAAACATTTGGACTCTCCCTGGGGGGACCAAAGGAAGCAATGTGATTACATTTTCTGGAATCAGCAGAATTGGGGCTTGAAATAATGTCCAATTATAGAAAATATATATATTTTTAAAAGATACCTTCCATGTTTTTTGAGTTAAGGAACATCCCAGATTGACATCTTTGTGGCCTTCGTAGTCTTTGTGGCCTTGGAGATGAAAGTAAACTTGGTTTACCCCACCCCCCAATTCCACAGCCTGGCAGCTCAGCAAGCACTGTTGGAGCTTCGCCTGGTATCTGGAGAGCAGCCTTCACTCTATGTTGTATGTTGAATCATCTCTTTAAACACAAACAGTGCTTGCCATTAGAACTTTTTAAATGCACTTTCTACCTGTTTCTTTGCACTTGCAACCTCACACTGTGTAATAATTTTATATATAAATATTTTCAAAATGTATTGCCTTCTTCCCAGGTGAGTGAACAGGAGTTGACTCAGCAGGACTGACTCGTTGATGCCACGACCATTGCCAGTTTGCTTTGTCCCTGTTCTGTGATGCCTGATCTCGAATGGAACTCCTAGCTGCTGCCAGCTGATTGGCTTGGTTAGGAGCAAAGTGAGCACAGTGCTTGGAAGCCCAATAGTGGCTTCAGAGCACTTGGGCTATTCCAGGTCTACAACTGCAGACCCATTCCACCACCCGCTCAGACTTAGACCCCTCTGACATGCTTCAGACCCCAAGCTTGGTGGACATCTCTGCTTGCTGCAGAGCCTGATGCAAAATGAGCACGCCACAGATGATAGCTTGTTTCATTATTATTTACTGCTACCCAGGTCTAGATGAAGGATCTCAGAGGAAACAAAATAAGCGAGATCCCGTCAAGTTTAAAAAGGAGAGAGATTATTAAATCACTACAAGGTTGAAGACAGTTTTAGCTGTTCAGTTTTATACAGTATTGATTGACTCCCAGTTATGGAAGATGAGAGTATCAGTGCCATTTGCATTTCCCCCTGTATCACCTCTGAACAACTTTTCATTGTTATTTGTGTCTTATTTTTTCTGGACATACAGCATCCACATTCTATTACGCAAACAGGGTTCCTATATTTGTTCAATATTCGTTATAGATGTAAACAGATTCATTGCTCACCATCATTTTTTAAATCATCATTTCTTCATCCCTCAAGATTTTTTTTTTTTTTTTTGCAAAATACTGTTTTAAGGAAAGATTGCTGGATTTGGTAATCTCCGAGCTTCTTATTTCATGCTTGTGTAAATTGACCTATTACCTAAGTGATATTAAAAGTCATCTTGGTTTCTATATGTAGACGGCATCTTGGCTGGATATTACACTCACCACCATTTTAAAAAAAATTATCGTTTCTTCATCCCTGAATTTTTATTTTGATTCCTTTTATGTCTAGATATTTTTGCAAAATACTGTTTCTGGGAAGGACTACTGGATTTGGTAATCTCTGAGCTGCTTTTTTTTTCATGCTTGCATAAGTTTACCTATTGCCTAAGTGATATTAAAAGTCACCTCGGTTTCTATGCTTAGATGGCGTCTTGCCTGGATATTATGATCTGCTATTTCCTTCAGGACTTGTAGACAATGCTCCCTTGTCTTTGACTTCGCTATTGCCCTGGATTGATATATTAGTTTTTACCTTTCTAGGTTATTTATTGTCTGTCAGAATGGCTGGAAAATTATTTCCTTATTCTTTAATTTTAATAGTTATCTAGGAAATAAGATATTTCAGTATTATGCACTTTATGGAAAAATTTCCCTGATCAGAATGCGCATTCTTTTAATCTACAGACTATTTTTTTTTTTTCTTGGTAATTTCAGAAAGTTTAAGAAGACATTATCCAGTGCAGGTGTTAGGACAGGCTTTCATTCCTGTTGTCTGTTTTCCCTCGCTGCTATAGTGGTGTCCTTTATCCACAGGGGATACATTCCAAGACCCGCAATGGATGCCTGAAACTGAGGATAGTAGCAAACATATATAGTCATCCCTCGGTATCCATGGGAGATGGGTTTCAGGATTCCCCTGAATACCAAAATTCGAGGATTCTTAAGCCCCTTAAATAAAATGGCATAGTATTGGCATGTAGTCTACAAACTTCCTCGCGCACTTTAAATCACTTCTAGATTTCTTACGATACCTAATATAATGTAAATGCTGTGTAAATAGTTGCTGGACTATATTGTGTAGGGAATAATGAGAAGAAAAAAGTATGCATACGTTCAGTACAGTTGCAACCATCCACTTCGTGTGTGTCAACCAACTATCTACAGTTGGTTGAATTCACAGATGTGGAACCCATGGATATGGAAGGCCAACTGTGCTATATATTTTTTTGATCTGATAACTGGGATGGCTACTGAGTAACTAATGGGCAGGTCACATGTACAACGCAGATGCATGAGACCAAGGAGATGATTCATGTCCCGAATGGGATGGAGTCGGTTGGTGGGATTTCGTTGCGGCTATTCACAACAGGGCACAATTTAAAACTTACGAGTTGATCATTCCTAAAATTTTCAATTTAATAGTTTTAAACTGTAGTTGATCAGAGGTAATGGAAACCTCAGAGAAAGGAAAACTACTGTATCTCTTCTGCTCTCTTTCCCTTCTTCATCTGTGTTCATTATCCAGTCACTTAACCTCACTGAGCCTGCTGCCTCATATAAAGTTGGAATAATATACCTATCTCAGGACAGCTCCTAGGACTAAAAGACTTAATATATGTAAAGCTCTTAAGAAACAGTGCTTAGACCAGAGCAAGTCATGGAAAAGTGGTTGTGATTTTTATTATTATGGATTTTTAACATTATTATTTCTCATCATAGTGAAGTCATTCATCGCAAGGACTCTGGAGCCAGACTGCCACATATTAGCTGTGTGACCTTGGGAAGATACTTAACCTCTCTGCTTCTTGTTTTTCTCCTTTGTAAAATGCAGATAATACTTGTCCTTACCTCAGGATTATTATGAGGATTCATAGTAAAGTGCTTAGAACAGTACTGGCATGCAGTAAGTGTGCTGTATGTGTTGTTAAGTAAACATTTTCTGAAGCTTTTCCCGCAGACAAGCAATTATTTTCCGCAGTGTTTATTCTGTTTTCTGCTGTTTCTAATGTATTACCTGTAATGATGTTTTGATATTAATTTGCTTCTGTACGTCTATCATGTTTTTCCACTTCATTCTGTCTTATCATTCTGTCACTGAGCTCTCCTGTTATTGACTTTACACCCTTTTGAGTTGTACTTTAAAGCAAGTCTGGAACTTTTTTTTTCACTCCTTGAGTGATGTTTTCTTCTAGGTAGGGTTCTTTGTTCTTGCATGTTCTTTCCCTCTTCTTCATTGTTATTGTGTGTGTATGTGTGTGTGTGTTAGTGTATACTGTGCACATCTGTTACTCCTTTGTGTAAGTGAATCTTGTTTTTAAATCTTGGCTTCTGCTCAGGCAGCATTGTCCAGAGCTTCTGTCTGCTCCACTCAACACTGTGGTGACTTTCTTCTTTATCTGAGGCCCCTTACCTCCCCTCCCCCTTGACAGCCTCTGTTTCACTGGATTACTGCAGCCTGAGGGCATGGCACAGGGATGAATAGGGTACAGGCTCTGAGAGCCCTGGGCTGGGGCTCGCCTCAGAAGGCTGAAGTGTTGACACTGGGGAAAACGCCTGCATGAACCTGTTCCCCATTACTAGAGGTGGGGTTAGGGGAGGGTTAGAACTTTACTCACGTCCCGGTAGTCAACAACCACGTCTACTTTTTTTCAGTAAGAAAGGACAAGACCCCCACTCCTTCAACTCCAGTTTTCTTCACTCTGGGCTTGAGGGTGCTCGTGAGAATGCTCAGGGTTTTTCAGACTTGCCAGTGTGTTCTTTGGGGTGGGGCACGTTAGCCTCGGTGAGGTGGGCGGCTTCCTGTCTGGGTGTGTAGAGCACCAGCTTGTGGCCTGCTCTTCCTTTGGTTGCTGTTGGAGAAAATATTTTTGGAGCGGGTGGGGCCTTTAATGTATGTTTTCACTTGTTTTTAAAAAACATGGTAAATTAGTTTTCTCTTATTTTTCCCCAACTGTATTGAGATATGGTTGACAGTTAAACATCGCATGGGTTTAAGTTGTCCACCTTGAGGATCTGATACATATATGTGCTGGGCTTTCAGTAGCTGCTGCTCATGTGATTTGGAGACTGGGCTTAGAAGCCCTGTGACCCAGTTGCTTTTAGCCAGCTTAACTGTCTTTTGATTAATCCTTTTATTTTTGTGTCACTGCCTCCGCAGCAATCTTTAAGAGACTACGACATTATCAGATCTATAGAGTAAGCCAGAAAAGTGCCTCTGAAACTTGAATTAAGGCTTTAAAATGTGGCTAATATCTGCTATTCCCTTCTTCCCTTGACTGAATGAGGCAGCACAGTCACCCCAAAACTGGGCTGATTCCAAGGCACTCCAAGTTTGCAGAGAAGTATAAATTCTCTCAACCATCTTACAGCCTGGAGGACAGCAAGGGTCAGGTTGGGTAATTTTAATTATATTCACTTAGCACGTCTTGAAGCCCATAAATCTAAATGCCAAAAAATTAATATATCATTCTGAGTGCCTCCCAGCCATGGCATTAAATCACCTATGCAGGGAGTGTCACGTAGCATGGGGCAAACTCTCAGAAGCACAAACATTTCAATTTTTCTGTAGTAATCTGTCATTAATGGGGCCTGCAAATTCCCGTGTCCACACATGTGAGCAAGAACAATGGAATGTGCTCCCTACACATGAACTCGGCCCACTGTGCCCTTGGCTTCTGCGCAGCCATCCACACCCAGAGCCTCCATGATAGGGGGCTAATCATCCCTCTCCAGGAGGCTGGTCTGGTTTCAGGGGCAGGTGCTTCTTTCTGTGTATGAGATTTAGAGTCAGGCTGAGTTAAAGTGCCTCTGGCCTTTACTGTTTGGTATCAGGAAGGATTTCAAACCCCACCTTTGATCCTCAGGCTGGTGCAGGGGGCCTTGGGTTTGAGCAGGCTGGGATCAGGGTGAGGCAGGTGAAGTGCCACTTCCAGTTGATGATGGAGTCCTGCTGTGCCTGCACAACATTAGAGCTTGATGGGCCAGATAATATCCCACTCATGGTGGGGGGCTAAGGTTGCATGGAAACTTGGCCTCTTCACTAAGACCCAGTAGCAGCCAAGAGCTCTTTCTGAAAAGGAGAGTAGTTATCTGCAGAGGATGGCTCAGTGTTACTCCAGAATCCTGGACTATGATTCACCTGTAGGAGCCTGCTGCAGGCCCCAAACAGTGTCCCTGTCACTGCCACTTCGAGCTGGATTCAGTGGCCCAAGTGGTAGATGAGCTTTCATAGCAGCCCGGACCCATTGCACAGTGTTCTTTCTTGTTTTATTCCCCATTCAAAATGAACAACTTTTCAGGGTTCTCAGGAAACAGGCTGGAGTGGAACACCCAAATGAGGAATACGTTGCTGCTACTAAAATCCAAGTCCTCCACCATCCCCTGGGTGCTGTGCCCTTTGTTTGGTTTTGGGAGGGGTCAGGTGCAATAATGTGTCCTTTACACTGGCAGAGATATCTCAATATGTCCTAGAACACTGGGCCCCTACACGTTTTGATGAAGTGGAAGGACCCTGAATTTTTGTCGGATTTATTTCCCAGCCTCTAGCCCATAAATGTTTTACCAACATGCCTGCAGTACTTGCTGCATCTTGCTCACTCGTCAGCATCATGTCATCAATTTTATGGACTCTTTTGGAAGAGAAAAGTGATCAAAATTCCTGCAGACTAAACTATGAGAGAAGGGTGGAGAGTTGCTATACTCTTGAGATATGCCCCTGAGACAGGCCTGGGCAACTGACAGCAGACTGCTTCTGTGGTCTTTACTAATAGATAAAGAAGGAGAAGAAAGTACTCACCAGATCAATGGCTGCAGAGCAGGTACCAGGGGATGTGTTACTTTGTCTAAGAAATGAAGCCACATCTGGAACGGCAGTTACAGTTGGAGTTGCCACCTGGTTAAGCTTGTGATAATCCACTGTCATTCTCCGAGATCCATCTGTCTTCTGCACAGGCTGGATGGGCACGTTGAATGGGGATGTGGTGGGAATCACCACCCCTGCATGTTCTTCTCTCCAGGAGTGTGGAATTGATTTTGGTTTACTATTTTTGTAGATAAAGGCAATTCTAGTGGCTTCCACTTTGTCTTTCTCACCGTCATAGGCCTCACTCCACAGGCCAGGAGACCGACGTAGGGATTCTGCCTGCTGCTGAGTAGGTCTGTGGCAATGATGCACTCCAGAACTGGGGAAGCAACAGCAGGATGCATTTGGGGACCCCCAGGACCCGCTGTGAGATGGAGCTGAGCTAAAACTCCATCGACCACACAGCCTCCATCAGCCCCTATGCTGACTGGTGGGTCACGGTGATGTTTGGGGTCTCTCAGAATCAGTGTCAGTTCAGAGCCAGTGTCCAGTAGTTCCCAGAAGGTCTAATTATTTCCTTTCCTGCAGTTCACAGTCACCCTGGTGTATGGCCATAGGCTCCTTTGGGGAGGGCTGGGCAGAAGATCAACAGTGTAAAGTTTGGGCAGTATAGTGGGGGTCCTTCCTCGAGGGGACCTGGCCTCCCCTGCGTTCAGGGGGCTCTGGATCTGTAACTTGGCTTGTCTGGGAATCGGTTGATTGGGGAGATTTTCTGTTTTGGTGATTCAAGTCAGAATCTGTTCAGTGGACCTAGAGTTCTTCTGATGACACAGATCAAGTAAGCATTTAGTAGGCCGCCCATCACTTTCTCTTGTAGGGACACTGATCAACCAACCAACACCATAGATCTCTGTGCACTGGGGTCTTCTGACGGCTACTCTCCTCCTCTGACGAGTATGGTCCTTAGCCTGACATAAGAGGTTGTCCAGGATCTGGCCACAAACTCTTCCTTCAGCCTCAGCTCTCTCTCCTCTCTGTCTTGAACTCTGGGGCCCAACAACACTGAAATGTACATATTCTATTCTCTCCTTAGTCAGGCCAGTTCTCACCCCTAGGCTGTTACTGGGGCTGTCTCCCCTGCACAGAATGTGCCACTCACTCTGCATTATGATCTGACTCCCTGGGAAAGAGCTTCTGTGTGTCCTCAAGACCTCCCCTATACTTCTCTGTTCCCATAATTTACCCCAGTGTTTCGTCCTCGTCTACTTTCCTGTCTCTTCCCCCACTGTCTGTGAGTTCCTCCAGGAGAGGGCTGTCTGTGGGACTCAGCTTTGTGTCTCCAGTACAGGCATTGGCAGTGAGCCAGCCTGCGAGGAATGTTCTGTGGACGTGTGATTTTAAACTCTGGTGCTGAAAGTGTCTGAAAGATGCATTTGATGGCTCTCTGACTCACCTGTCCAGTTGAGATGCGGACATTCCAGTGCATTCTTATGGGTTTAGGTGAGATGCAAAAGGTGCATTCTCAAATGTCGCTTAATAGTCTCCATTTTGCATGTTCAGTCAGTGAGGCTGGAGATGGAATATACCCTGCATGATTTTTTTGTTGCTGTTTTGTTTTTGACAGCCTTTGCTGTCTGTCAACATGATTCTTCATAAATTGTTCTAATTTATGAGGTGTTTCACACTACAGGAGGCTAGCAGAGGCAGGAGCTTGGTAGGGTGAAGGAGTCAATTCCTTGGCTTGTAAAGCTGTTTGTGTTCATGTAGAATGTCAGAGAGAGGCTGCTTCCCTGGCTCGGGCACGGGATCAGCTGAGCAGGAACTTTAATTAAAGGCAAAAAGTTGCCACTCCTGGGCTTCACAACCTCCACCAGCTCTGAGTTCTGCTCTGCAGCCCCTGGAAACTCCTGCGCCAAGCAGTGAATTATTCAACAGAGCAAGGCAAGTAAACAAAGAGATGGAAGAACTCACCTTAGCCCCAGTATGCAGAGGTGAGCAAAGAGATGCCACAGTGGCAAAAAGCATACACTTAATGAAGAAATAAGATATTTACAATGCAAATGATTTTTTTAAGTGGCCATATCAAACCAAAAGCAAAAAATCAGTGCATGTTTTTTTCTACTATTTTTGTTAGTCTACTGTTTTATTTATCTATCAGTCCGCATTAGGGGCTGGTAATGTAACATATCTATTTATTTGTTAGTGTTTTAGAGATTTAGTGATTTTTTGTTATTTTTAAGGTTATATATTGAATGTCATTTCACAAAACACACATGGTTTTTATTTATGTGTTGACTCAGAAATTAAGCTTATAAAATACGTTTATCTTATGAAGTTGTTTTCAATGCTTAACCTTGCAAGTTATATCAAGGTTGTAGGAATCGCTTCTCTCAGGCTTTTGGAAGCAAATCGATGTTCTTATGTTCTTATTTCAGGTCTTTAAAAAGGCAGATAATTTACTTCTAAGATTGTTTCAGTAGGGATATATGTTAGAATATTGAGGGAAAGGTTCTTGTTCAAACTACACCTTCTCCCTCCTTCCCTCGTGCTCTCAGGGGATTTGCAGCCATTCTCTCCCACCTACCTGAGCCATGGTTAGTGTTGAGCCATGATGGGCATGAGTATTGTGGCTGAATGTAAGGAACAAGAGAGCTACTTGCATCATTGCTTAAAGGAACAGCAAAAGACAGTTGTATTAGTCCATTCTCAGGCTGCTAATAAAGACATACCTGGGTCTGGGTAATTAATAAAGGAAAGAGGTTTAATTGACTCACAGTTCTGCAGGGTTGGGGGGGCCTTACAAACATGGCAGAAGGGGAAGCAAACACGTCCTTCTTCACGTGGCAGCAGCAAGGAGAAGTGTCAAGCAAAAGAGGGAAAGATCCTTATAAAACCACCATATCTTATGAGAACTCAATCACTATCATAAGAATAGCTTGAGAGTAATTGCCCCCATGATTAAATTACCTCTTACCAGGTCCCTCCCATGACATGTGGGGATTATGGGAACTACAATTCAAGATGAGATTTGGGTGGGGACATAGCCAAACCGTACCAACAATGGACCACTTTGGCTATCTAAAATGTTCCCCATCAATTAAAATAGACTTCTCACTCTTCCCTTTAACTTTGTAGTCATCTTTATGCTATTGTCTGTGCTTCCAAGACTCTTTAGCAAACAGATCCTCTTAATAAGATATAGTCTTTTCTCAAACACTTTATTTCTATCTTACACCATTTATCTCATTCTTTATTGTATTAAGTTATTCTGTTTACATACTTTATCTCTCCAGACAGACTATCAGCCACCTGACTGCAGGAATCATGATTTATTGTCTTTCTATTACTCAAAAAATTATTGCTAATAGTAATAAATAGATGTCTTATATATATAGATATGTTTAATAAGTGAGTGAATGAATGAATGGATAAAATATCAGATCTTAATATTCTGTAAAAAGAATTCTGTCCATTATATATTTATTTTTCACCTAACAATTAGCTCAGGGACAAAGAAGCAGACACAGGCATATTTACGCCTTTTGTCAGGAATGAGCAATGTTGCTGTGACATGCAAAGTGCCCTTACAGGGATGACCGTCATCAGTTTAATGTATAAAGAAAGCATCATGTTGACATGTGAAAAGTAAGCAGTTTGGTTTTCCTCAAGGCTAGTTGCAGGCCATTTGGGGAGCCAAGAGAAGGGTGTGAGGTCAGAGAGACAAGTCTCCAGAAGATACCACCCCATTCTGATTTTCCATGCATCGAAAGGCCTGGATAAACATGAACTAAGAACCTGTATACACCAAATAGTATTTGTAATGTGTCTGAAGTGGTGGTGCTATTGAGTATGCCTCAGGCATTTATCCAGAATTAGAATTGGTGTAATGGCCGGGCGCGGTGGCTCAAGCCTGTAATCCCAGCACTTTGGGAGGCCGAGACGGGCAGATCATGAGGTCAGGAGATCGAGGCCATCCTGGCTAACATGGTGAAACCCCGTCTCTACTAAAAAAATACAAAAAACTAGCCGGGTGAGGTGGCGGGCGCCTGTAGTCCCAGCTACTTGGGAGGCTGAGGCAGGAGAATGGCGTGAACCCGGGAGGCGGAGCTTGCAGTGAGCTGAGATCTGGCCACAGCACTCCAGCCTGGGCGACAGAGTGAGACTCCATCTCAACAACAACAACAACAACAAAATAATAATAATAATAATAATAATAATAATAATTGGTTTAACAAAGACTTCATGAATAGGAAACAATACTGGCCCAGAGGAGCTCAGCCCAGGGAGGCAGACAGAGTTGTCAACAGGGCATTCTAAGTGGCCCCATGACTGCAAGGACAGGACTGTGTCCTGGGTGTCCTAGAGCTCTAAGTCAGCATAGGGGAGTCAGGGCTGACTTCCAGAGATGGCAGCATTTGAATGGAAAGTTGAAGGGGAAGTAAGAATTAGTTGGAAAGATGACGGGGAAGACATCCTGGGAGGAGGGAGTAGCACAAGACATGAAGCAATGACACAGCAGCAGTAATGAGCACCTTTGGTGTGCAGACCTTGGTTTCTAACAACCATGTCAACTAAAAGGAACCAGGGCTCCTTGGGGCCATGGGACAGAGAGACTGGGACAGAGAGAATACAGGATGAGGCTGAAATCTCTTGTGCAGGAAAGAGAGTGTTTCAAGAATGATAGGGGCCAGGCACAGTGGCTCAAGCCTGTAATCCCAGCACTTTGGGAGGCCGAGATGGGTGGATCACGAGGTCAGGAGATTGAGACCATCCTGGCTAACACGGTGAAACCCCGTGTGTACTAAAAAAATACAAAAAAATTAGCCGGGCGAGGTGGTGGGCGCCTGTAGTCCCAGCTACTCGGGAGGCTGAGGCAGGAGAATGGCGTGAACCCGGGAGGCGGAGCTTGCAGTGAGCCGAGATCGCGCCACTGCACTCCAGCCTGGGCGACAGAGCGAGACTCCGTCTCAAAAAGAAAAAAAAAAAAAAGAATGATAGGGACCAGGAGGAAGGGCCCACTGGCCACCTCCTGAGATGATAGTGATGACGTATAACTCATGAAGAAAGTAAGAATCCTTGAGTCCCTACTGATAGTAAATGAATGAATTGGGGAGAAGGGAAATGTGGAAAGAATGACAGAGCTGGAGAGCCACACTTCACCACTTTCAAGAGCCACCCTTCATCACTTGATTCAGGTTGGGATTGTCAGTGGGTGCTAAGGCTGTGGGGAAAGTTTGATGACAACAGGCCATTTACACACTTTCAAAGTATCTCCCCACAAATTACATACACTAATTACAAGGGGAAATAGAGCAACTTTATTGTGGAGAAGCCTGGCAGGCATCACCTTTACCAAATGATCAAAGTTAATATCACCAGAAATGGGGCTAAGTCCCAATCATGTGCCTGCTAACATGATGGGCTGAGAGCACATCATTTCTGAGTACTCCTGTCGACAATGCATAACCCGAATCTAATTATGAGAAAACATCAGACAAACCCAAATTAAGGGATTTTTATTTTTAAAAAGGTTTGTACTCTTAAAAGATGTCAGTATCATAAAAGACAAAGAAAGGCCAAGAAATCATTCCATATTAAAGGAAACCAAAGAGACACAAAAATTATTTACTACAAAATATAGTAGCCAAGAAAAGTATTATTAGGAATGGATGAAATATTAATAAGTTTTTTAGAGTAGAAAATAGTATCACATCAGTGTCAAATATCCTCATTCTGATAAATGCAATTTGGGTATGTAAGCGAACGTCGTTATTCTTAGGTTTTCCATGCAGAGGCATTTAGGGGTTAAGGGACATGTCAGCAACATATTTTTAAATATTCAAATAACTGAGAGAAGGAATGAAAAAGAGATGATGATAAAACAAAAATAGAGTAAAATGTTAACCATTGGTATATAAGGTTCTTTGCAATATTCTTACAACTTTTTTTTTTTTTTTTTTGGTAAATTTGAAATTATTTTTAAAAATCCAGCCTTCGGTGCCAGAATACCTGGATTTGAATCCAAGCACTGCCACTTACTAGCTGTGTGTCTGTGGGCAAGTTACTTAACCTCTCGGGTTAAGCTGGGCTTCAGTTTTTTAATCTGTAACATGAGGATAATAACCGTGCCCCCTTCAGGGTGTGATGAGATTGAAGCATTAAGACACGTAAAGCACTTGCAAGTGTTTGGCACAAGGTGAACCCTTGGCTGGTGGTTGCTGCTGTTGTTTCTAAGAGATAAATAAAATCATCACAACCAGAAAGGTGAGACAGGGATGTCTCCTGAAGACTTGTAGAGTGAGGACACCATGTAAGGAGGTAACTAGTGCCCTGGAGGGCACCTTAAATCAGGCCCTGGCACAACCCCAAACTGGGCCTGTGTGGTGTGAAACTGGAGTAAGATCAGGGTCCCACTTCCTGTTGCTCTAATGAGACTGAGTCTGTTTTGAAGGTCCAAGAAGGGAGGCAGACTGGCTGGTGAAGCCCTGGCCCCAGGTGCTCCTCCTCTGTCCCAGCTGGGATGCTGTGTGCCCTGGGACTGGCCCTGTGGCTATGCCTGAGCAGCAGCTGATGTGTTTGGCAAACAGGGGCCCCTGTGGCACTGCCAGATACCAGGGCCCACCACTTGTCCCATGGCAGCAAAAATAAGACCCCACATCGCCTTTGGGCCTGCCGTTGCCTAGCTGGCGGCCTTCAGCCTGTTGCCCGACCCCCCTGAGCTGCAGTTGCACCATTAGGATTCTAATACCCACCGCTAACTATTCACTGTCGCAAATAATCAACAGGTAACATTTATCAAGCATGTTTATTAGGCCAGGCATTGTTCATGGATTATCATTTAATCCTCACCACAAACCTCTGAGGTAGATACTATCAGGATCTGCATTTTAGACATGGGGCTTTGAGTCTTAGAAATGTTAATTAAATTGCCCAAGGTCACACAATGAGTAAGTGGTGACGTGGCTTCCACGTGGCTGTGGGGGTAACTGCTATGCTCTTATCACTGAGTACAGTGCTTTGCTTGCTTTTGAATATTTTTAAAGTCATCAAATGGTGTCAGTTTGCCCAGCAGCTGCATCCAGTCTTGGGCCTGCTGGCTAATCTTGCGAGGGTCAGGAAGGTGCCCTGAATTCGTCCGGTGTGTGTTCTGGGGCATCAGTTTTGCCTTTGGTCATTTTCACCCAGCAGGTGTGAGGCTTGAGGCAAATATCCTGGAGACACCTGGAAGCTGCCTCGTCCTCCAGAGAAGGGCTTGCAGCTGGCGCCGCGTCTTGGGAAGCTCCAGGTGAAAGTCAGGGCTGCGCACCTGTGAGGAGGGATGGGCTGGAGCAGTGGGCTTGCCCACCCAGCTGAGGGGCATTATGGAGCCTGATTCTTCACTGCTTAAACCTGGGCAAACAGTGTAGGCAGAATTGAATGAGTTCCCCCACCTGAAGTTGGGCAGACCAGGAGAGGATGCCCTGTTTCATGCCTCAGCGTCCATGTGACAGCCCCGAGATCAGGGAGCTGGGTCGTGTGTGTGCAGCGCAGGCCCAGGCATCTCCAGGCACGTGTGCCCCCATCCCCAGCCCCACACTCACAGGCAAGCTGACCCTCCCTTCCTCACACACTCAGCACATGCACCACAGACTTTCCCTGTAAAGCAGTGGCTTCCTGCTTTACAGTTGGGCCTGGAAGCAAGGGCAGAAATATCCCTGTTGAGTTATTTTCCTCCCAGCAGGGAATAGGGTAGTGTCCCAAAGTCTCCCCACGCACTGAGTATGGATGGCTCATGCAATCCAGGTGGCTGCAATAGCCCATTTACCTGGGGTTCCCGGCTGCAGGCCTGGGCTCCTTGCTTACTCGCTGGACTCCCGAGTGCCTGGCCCACACTCCAGCTGCCAGTCTTGGCCTAAGGCAGCGAAGACCCTTCTGCCTTCCTGGGTCCCTCTGGCCTCCTCGGCCCCTGCCGCCCTGCTGCTTTTCCTAAGGGCTGCCTCACGTTGGGGCAGAGCCAGGGAGGAGGGCCCCAGGCCTGTGGGGGAACGTGCCCTTTCCCTGGAAGACCTTGAAGATGCCCACTGAGGAGTGAGGATGATATCCACCCAGGATCCAGCAGTGGAGCCAGGAGCAGTGTTTGAGGGTACGGCCTGCGGTTGGCTCCTTGAAAGCTGTTAAGTGTTGGGCGGGATTATCGCTGCCAGCTCCTGGAATCCCCTTCCTTGAGTGTGCTGTATGGGCTGCTCCTCCAGTTTTACAGAAGAGGAAACAGGCTCGGCAAGTTAAGTGTCTGCCCGAGGTCATCTCTTGGTAAGTGGACCCCAGAGTCTATGTTCTTCCCACAGACGGATTTCCTGGAGTTGGGAGGCGAGAGGGTGGTGGGGAGATTGGAACATACCAGCTATACTGAGTGTCTGAAGGGAGCAGGAGGTCCAAGAGATGGGCAGGAAATCCCAGTTCATAATAAGGAAAAAGTTTTGTGTGTTTGGAACTTTCCGTAAAGCAGTGATACCCCCTCACCATCATCAGAACAACTTGGCCAGAGGCTGGATGGTCAGGTGTGAGGGATGTAGAAGGAGGGCACTCTCTGGAGGCTGGGCTTTAGGGGCCCATGGGTCTGAAGGTGGCATGCTAGACACTCTAAGTCCCTCCCATCTTAGTGAGGATTTGCCTCTCAGACTGGAGTTCTCCAAAATCACCTGCTCTGAGTGCTGGCATGCTGTGGCTGTGGCTGTGGCTTCCTACTTCATCTTCCAGATTGCTATTCCACTCTTTATCCAGCTTTCTCTAGTCTGTAGCCACAGTGATTGCTCCCAAATGTGAAAATGTCAATGTGCTTCCCCTGTGTAAACTTTTGGCATGGGTTTGCATCACTCGTAAGATAACGTCTCTCGATGTGACTACAGGACTGGCGTGGTCTGTACCTGCTGCCCAGCCACACCTCATGCCCCTGCCTCCTCTACTCTGGCCTATGGGACAGTTGGGTCTGATGCTGTCCCACCCACCACAGGGCCTTCCCACGGGGCCCCCCATTACTCTCCACTACCTCCTCTCCTTCCCTTTCTCCCAGTTAACTCCTACCCAACTTTCAACTCTCGGTGCAGGCACTGCTTCCCAAGGAAACCTTTCTTGATGCCTGCCCCTGCCCATATTACATCCTTCACAGGTTCACGTGCTGTTGTAACTGCACACCGTGTATGTGATTATTCCTCCATCTGACATCTGCCCCCTGCCAGGTTGCAAGTTCCATTAGGGCAGGAGCCATGGTTGCTTTGCTGGACACCTGTCTCCAGCACACGGAAAGAATAGACACCCCCAGGGGGATCTGCTGAGTAAATTAACTGGCAAGTCCTTGAGGCAGTGGGACCCAGGAGAGAGGATTTTGACAGATGAAGGACTGGCCAGCCCTTGTTAGCAAGAAGGCTGTCTGGGGGCATCAGGGTGGGCATCTTCAGTGGTGGCTGAAAGGCCCTGGCATGAGAAGCCCTTCACCTGGGCACTTCTCCCCTTAGGAATGACACTCACCTCTCCTTCAATGTAGGGATTTGTGATCTGTGGGGCAGCGGGGGTTGGGTAGGGGATAGAGATGGGAGGGGTGTGCTCAGACCCAGAGGCCAGACAGGCCCACTCCAGACCGTACACAGCCTCAAGTGTCTTCGGGTCCTGCCTGGAACAGGTGCTTACTGATAGTTCAGTGAGTTTTCCTTCTTGCCCCGACAGCCTTTGTATTTGTGCAATCATGCCTTCGTTTGTTTGGACATTCGTTATTCCAATTTGTCTTTCTTGAGGATCAATTAGATGACCAAGAGAGAATTATGTTCATTGAGACAACTGCTTTACAAGTAATGTTAATTTGGGTGAACATTCTTATTTCCTTATTTGGATAAATATCCAAATTTCCTTGTAATGGAAATACTTATAATCACTGTCTAGTTTCCCCCTGTACTGAAAATGCATAGAGGTAATAATCCTCTTCTTATAAATTAGACAAGCAAGAAATCAAGAGGTTGAGCAAGTTGGCCAACCGGAGAGTCTCGGTGTCTCCATCTTTAAAATGGGACTAACATCACCAACCCGAGCCTGAGGGGGTCCATGTGGGTTAATGGTGTAGGGAGAGTGGCTAAAAGAAAATAATTTTCTTTAACTCCTAATAATACAAAGGCAGTTTACCCTTTCTTTCTTTTTTTTTTTTTGTTTTGTTGAGACGGAGTCTCGCTCTGTCACCCAGGCGGGAGTGCAGTGGCCGGATCTCAGCTCACTGCAAGCTCCGCCTCCCGGGTTCACGCCATTCTCCTGCCTCAGCCTCCCAAGTAGCTGGGACTACAGTCGCCCGCCACCTTGCCCGGCTAGTTTTTTTTTTTCTTAGTAGAGACGGGGTTTCACTGTGTTAGCCAGGATGGTCTCGATCTGCTGACCTCGTGATCCACAGTTTACCCTTTCTGAAAGTGGTTCAATATTCAGCTGTAACGAGAAGCCAAAATCTTGTTAAACAGTCTCCTTTCTGCTTGAGATCTGACACCCTGGTGTCTGGCTGATGGGAATGTGATCTCATCAGACACCTGTGCTAAGACCTGAGGTTTATGCTGACTCAGTTGTTCTAATCCAGCTAAATATTTAATGTGTGTCTAGCTCACATGAACTCCTCAGCCCCAAGTTAGTTTGTCCTTCATCACAATCGAATCCCATTCTTCCTTTACTAAAAGAGCTTTCTTGCAGGGCAGAATACTTGGGAGCGCTAAGTAATACATAACGGTGCTTCTCAAGACCAACAGATCCAATATCCGCTCTGTATCAAATATTATGTAACATTCTCTTTATTATACAAAAATGAAATATAGATAGCGTAACTTACCTGTACACAAAATTGTTTAAAAAGACAATGAAGCCCTGAGCATAATAATTATAGTAGAAAGGAGAAATAAAAGCAAAAGCAATCCATAGTAAAATACAATATATTGTAATTGCTTAGGTTTGGCTTTCCTAGAAAATGTAATAAAGTAATCAAATGTTTGCACGTACTTAAAATGAATAAATGTGTATGAAGAGAAAGAATACAAAAATTTTGTTGAAGATTTTTCTTTACATTTGACATTTTGGAGTAAGAGCTGCAGAAGGACTTATACACGGCAGGTACTCCACTGTGGGACTGCGGTGACAGCCGCAGATGCAGGTGTGTCCAGGTGTTTGGGGCTGGAGATGACTCAAATTCTTGGAAAGGCATTGCCATTGTGACAGGGTTTTTCCAAAAGAAGAGCAATTCTTGGTAAAGGAGTAATTCTTCCCTTGATTCACGTAATTGTTGCATTTGAAAACTCAGAGTAGGTGACACTAGGTGAATATGCTTTGTGTTTATATGTAAAATGACACAAAGTTCAAATAACAAACAGGCCCATCATCTATACACATGTCCAGCAGCACATTCAGAAGTGAGGTTGGGACCCTTCCAGGTACTGCAGAAGTGCCACCCATCATATTGATAACCCCAAACACCCTACAGAGTTCCCAGACAGCCCTAGGGGTCAGCATCCACCGTGTTTAGAACATTGATGGGGAGCCTTGGATGTTCACGTGGCCCAGGGAAAAGTCAGATCTTCCGCCTCTGCCGCTCTGTGTCTCTGATGACCATGTGGATAACAGCTGGGATTTGATTCTGAGCACTCACTACCTGCTGGCCATGGTGGTAGCTATTCTCCCTACACCATTAACCCACATGGACCCCCTCCTTGGGCTGGTGATATTAGTCTCATTTTAAAGATGGAGACACTGAGACTCTCTGGTTGGCCAACTTACTTAACTTCTCGATTTCTCACCTTTCTAATCTACCAGAAGATGAGCATAACCTCTACGCATTTTCAATAGATGAGGAAAAAAGATAGTGAGTAGGAATATTTCTATTACAACGGGAAATCTTGGTGTAGATTGATCTGTGAGCCAGGAAGTAATTATAGAGTAATCCTCTGTTGTGTGTTGTCAGAGGGGATGTCCAGTGGTGGTTAGAAGGAAGCATAAAGGGGTCTATGTTTTCATAGTGCAATCTGGAAGTGACTTGTTGATCAGTTGGGGTTTAAAACGTTCTTGTTCTGATGAAAGTAGAGGAAATGTAGATGGTACGGATGGGTTCCTAGAGTGAATCTCTGCAGGGGGACAGGTTGCGCAGCCTCAGGAACCAACCTCATCCACCGTGGAGCTGCTGGTCACACAGCACATGCGGCCTGCTGGAGCACAGCACACCCTCTGAAAAGCTGACTGCTCCCTAAGGGCTGGCTACTGAGGAAGCTCTGTGACCTGAGTGAGCTGAGAAGCGGGCATGGCTGGGGGCCCACGTGGTGTCCTCAGAATCTCTGCTTTGGTTTCTCATCAGGGCTTTGGTGAAAGGCACTAGAGGTTGATATTATAACCCACGGAAGCTGCTCACTGAGTGTGTGAGTGTGTGTGTGTGTGTGTGTGTGTGTGTGGTGGGTTGTGGGGGAGGTGAGAGACAGACAGAAGAGAAAGATGAGAAGATATTCTAGTTGAATGAGGCACACTTGGATCAGAGCAGAGGACCCTCTTTGCTGGAAAGAGAAAAGATCCCTTGCTAAGGATTCAGCTTGGTTTTATTTCCCTCTACGTACTCCACTCTTGGCTCCAGTCAGCAGAGCTATACCAAGAAGAATCACATGAAACAGAAAAGCAACCATTTTGATTAAGAACTGGAAAGTCCCCACTGCCTACCCTCTCTTCTGGAGCCCAAGCACAAGGGCTGGGGATGAGCAGCCACAGGAGGGGAAGGTGGGTGCAGGGAAAAGAGGCTACTGGTGAGCCCTACGTCCATCGCTTGGGGACCCCTAGGTGCATTTGGGCCTGCGACAGCCGGGCTGAATGATGCCCTGAATGAAGGCATGTCCCCTTCAGCCTGAGGAGGTGCCTGTGAGATCCGAAGAAACAAGCAGCCCAGGCTACCATGACAGCAGCACAGTTTCAAGTCAGTCTGCATTCAAGGAGGCTGGGGAAGCCCTGGGGTGGCCAGATGTGCCCTGTCTGCTGGCTCCGGAGGTGGGCCAAGATGGCCAGGCTTTGACTTTTGGAGGATAGTGGGAAGCCCACGTATGTTGGGGTGTCAAAGGAGGGCATCTCAAGGTGATGTTTGTGGAGAGAATGGCTCTGCGGGACTGGGCTTCCTCCTAATCTAGGCATGCAGAGGCTCTGTTTGTTCTATGGACAGCTATGTGGTGTGGAGTGACATTATTTGAACCCGGCTTGAAAAAGCAGGATAACCTAATTAACAGAGAGTACATTCCATATCATCTTCATGGATATAGAATATCATTTTCATCAATATAGAACAATTAATTGCATTTCTGCTAAAGCATTTTCATGTTAAAGCATGGGCTTAATTATTCACAGTCAATTCTCATTGTTCTCTCAATAAAGTACTGAATTAAACAGCCCATGTAGGCATTGTTACAGACTGATCACCTGGGTTGCTTGAAATTCTAGAGATCCAACCACTGACTGCACATGCTCTTGAGTTGCTCTGAGCACCTGCACCTTCAAGTGTTACCTGTCCTGTTGCCATCAGTGCTTTGGAAAGATGGTCCATGAGAAGAAGCGATTTTTTGAGTCCCCATTTCACTCTGCAGAAAGCTCTTAATGAAACTCTCATCGATGAGTGCCCTTTTAAATTTGTATAGATTTAGGGGGTACTAGTATAGTTTTGTTACGTGAGCATGGCTATATACTGTTGGTGGGAATATAAATTAGTACAACCCCTATGGAAAACAGGGGTTTTACAACACCTATGGAAAAAAGTATGGACATTTCTTAAATAACTAAAAATAGAACCACCATTCAATCCAGCAATCCTGTCACTGGGATTATATAAAAAAGACACCTGCACTCATCTGTTTATTTCAGAACTATGCACAATGGCCAAGATATGGAATCAACATGAGTGTCCATCAATGGATGATTGGATAAAGAAAATATGGTACCTATAAACCATGAAATAATCCCTCCTCTTGGGGGAGATATCCCCAAATTTCCACTTGGGAAGGGAATTCCTGCTCAAGGCCACAAGGGAAAGCTTCTGGGATCTAGCTAGTTTTAACTAGTGCAATTAGGCAGGCAAACAAAATAAAGATCATCCAGATTGAATACAAAAAGAGCAAATCTACCTTTAGTTTTGAGTGCACTAGAAATAATAGCTGACTTTAGCAAGTTTGCAGTGTTCAAGATCAATACAGAAAAGTTAATTGCATTTCTGTAGACTGGCAATGAACAATCAGAAATTAAAATAAAAAACATCTTTGAATAACAAAAATTTAAATACTTTGATATAAATTTGACTGCAAAATGCTAGACCTGTACTCTGAAAGCTACAAAACATTGCTAAGAGAAGCTAAAGATCTAAGTAAGTGGAGAGGTATATGTTATGCATGGGTCAGAAGACCCAGTAGTACGATGCCAGTTCTCCTCAAACTGTAGATTTGATAAAATCCAGTCAAAATTCCAGCCGCCTTATTTATCTATTGATTTAGCAGAGATGGACATAGTACTGCCTGGGGCTCACAGGGGTTACATCAGTGCCAAGCTGGTGAGTGGCAGAACTTGGATTCATAATAGCAATAAGAATCAGAGAACTTTAGAGCTGGAAGGGACTTTTTAAAGGAGCCAGTCTAACTTCCACAGGGTACAAATGAGAGAAGCAAGTTCAGGAGAGAGGAAGCAGCTTCCCAGGGTCTCAGTGCAATTAAATCACAGCCCTCCAGACTCTCAGATGAGCAGAGTTGGAGCCAGGCAGGCGGAGCCAGCCGCTGCATCGCCAGCCTTCCTTCACTTCTCCTTAAAAAAAGAGATTTATGCCTAAAAATGGATGCCCCTTGCTAGTTTATTTTTCCCTAGGTGGAGAATCGAGACAATATAAGAAAATTGTATTCCTCCTTCCCCTGTGGAAACACCAAGCATGCACGTGGCTGATGAGCTGTCACTCCAGCCAAGAGGGGCACTGTGAAGCTGCAATATTGAATTTCATTAAAATACTTGATTCTGAAAAAGGAAATAATGTTTTGAACCCATGTTCAGCCCTAGGCATAGGGAAAAATGTAAAATCAGGCAGTTTGAGAAAAAATGGTCACGATATCAAATGAACAGGCACCAGCATAGTCCGTGGTGAATCACAGTCAGTGGTGAAATTCCTGGAGACCCTGTCAAGAAGAGGCACACCTGGCCTTTTATGGTCAGAAATACAGTGGCCAGGCCATGCCTCTGAGTTTCTGCAGCTGTACGTGCAGCTTAAGAAGTAATACAGAGAGATCCCATGTGCCCTTTCCCCAGTTGACTCTAAAGCAACATCTTGGAAAACTATAGTGCAATATAACCAGGTCACTGACCCTGATACAACCCGCAAGCCTTATTTAGGTTTTCCTAGTTTTATTGCACTCATGCGTGTGTGTGCATGTGAGTGTGAAGGTGTGTTTGTGTGCATTTAGTTCTATGCTGTCTCATGTGTGGGGCCACGCTCCAACCACTGCAGTCAAGATACAGAACAGGTCAGCACAAGGATCTCTCATGTTGCCCTTTAAAAAAAATTGAGGTGACTGGGCGTGGTGGCTCATGCCTGTAATCCCAGCAGTTTGGGAGGCCAACAGGGGCAGATCACCTGAGGTCAGGAACTCCAGACCAGCCTGGCCAAGATGGCGAAACCCCGTCTCTACTAAAAATACAAAAATCAGCTGGGCGTGGTGGTGTGTGTCTGTAGTCCCAGCTACTCGGGAGGCTGAGGCAGGAGAATCACTTGAACCCGGGAGGTGGAGGTTGCAGTGAGCCGACATCATCCCACTGCACTCCAGCCTGAGTGACAGAGTGAGACCCTGTCTCCAAAAAAAAAAAAAAAAAAAAAAAAAAACGCGGAATTCACATAAAATAAAATTAGCCATTTGGCATTCACTGCATTTACTATGTTGACTAAATACCACATCTGTTGAGTTCTAAAACATTTCCATCACTTCAAATTTGTTACCCTTAAGGAGTTTTCCCCAGTATACCCTGTGTCTGGCTTTTACTTACATAGCGTTTTCAGTGCTTATCAATGTTGTAGTATCAGTACAGGTTTGTGGCTGAATAGTGTTCTGTTGTACATATATACCATGATTTGTTTATCATGGACATTTGGGCTCGTTCCACCTTTTGGCCATGTGAATAGTGCTTATGTGAACAAAACTTGCGTACGTATTAGTTTGGGTATCTGTTTTCAGTTCTTTGGGGAATATGCCTAGGAGTGGAATTTTGGGATCACAGGTAATTCAGTGTTTCGTTTTTTCAGGGAAGGTTAAACTGTTTTCCACAGTGGCTGAGCCATTTTATTCCCATTGGTAATGAATGAAGGTTCCAATTTCTCCACATCCTTGTCAGCAGTCTGGGAGATTGTTTTTATTGCTGATTCAATCTCTTTGCTGGTTTCAGATTGTATTAGTCTGTTAGGGCTTCCAGGACGAATACCACTGACTGGCCTCAACAGCAGAAATTCTGCTCCCCTACAGCTCTATCCCTGCTTTATGTTGTTGTTTTCAGAAATCACATCTTTATATATTGTGTGCCTAATAGCATACGCTTTTCATTAGACCTGTTGATTTCTTGTTAAAAGTTGGAAATTTGGGTGTCATGAGGTGGCATCTCTGGAAATCTGATTCTCCCCTTCACTAGAGTTTGCTGTTTTTAATTGTTGAAGGCTGCCATTGTCCCTTTGTTTAATGAACTTTCCAGATAATTTTTGCAAACACTGTATTTTTTTTTTTTTTTTTTGTCTTGTGTGGTCTCTGAAGTTTGTTCCTTGAGCTTGTGTTCAGTTAGGATTTTGAAAGATATTTTTTCGAGTATCAGTGGTTAAAAGCAAAACAAAGAAGATCCAAAACAAAAATGAGAACACACAACAACAAAACCCCACCGCTCTCTGTATTTTGCAGACTGGCTCTGTGCTGTGGCCCTGGTTAGCCAGGCTGTTTACTTCTCTACCTTAGCCTTCACATCCTGCTAGTCCTAGAGATCAGCCAGCGGTGAAAGCTTAGAATTTTCTCAGGCTTTTTCTGAGATGCATCTTGTTCCAGGCACGAAATGGCTTTCTAAATTCCACGGCATACACCGATGCTTCTGAATGCTCCAATTTCTCAAAGAAGCTCTGCAACTTTTCCTCTCTGACTTTAGAGGTTCTACTCTACATCTCAACTCTAACCTTTCACCCCCAGAGGATGCAGATTTCATTTGACTTGTCATGTTTTGAGCGTTCAAATACTTGTAATGTGTTTGAACAGACAAACACGAATTTGGAATTAAGGCCTGCCCTGCTCTCTGAACTAGGGACTTGGGGGGCCCACACTGGGAATATGGGCTGCCATATTCAAGACTGCCACCAAGCTTGAGAGGGTATGGGGCCAGCAAGTAGAAATGCAACAACGTTGTTCTATCATTTGAAGTTGTCATTTTTCTTGACTCAATGTTTGTTATTCAGATTTTCTTACTTTTTACTTAAAGTTCTTTTTCTGTCACAGGATCCCATCAGGAATACCAATTACATCTTTTTTTTTTTAATTAATTAATTTTTTTTTTTTTTTTCTGAGATGGAGTGTCGCTCTGTTGCCCAGGCTGAAGTGCAACGGCACAATCTCGGCTCACTGCAAACTCTGCCTCCCGGGTTCAAATGATTCTCCTGCCTCAGCCTCTGAATATCTGGGATTGCAGATGTGTGCCAGCCGGACAAAAATTGCATGTCCGGCTAATTTTTGTATTTTTAGTAGAGATGGGTTTTCACTGTGTTGGCCAGGCTGGTCTCGAACTCCTGACCTCAAGTGATCCACCTGCCTTGGCCTCCCAAAGTGCTGGGATTACAGACGTGAGCCACCATGCTGGCCTGGGACACCAATTACATCTGGTGCAATGTCACTGCATCTAGAGTTTCAGGCTTTCCTTGTTTTGATCCTGTTGACAGTTTTGAGGAGTACTGGTTATACATTTTGTGGAAAGTCTCTCAGTTGAGATTTGTGTGATGTTTCTCTCATGGCTAGACTAGAGTTATGGGTTTGAGGGAAGGACATAGAAGAAAAGTGTGATTTTCACACATCATATCAAGGGTACATGCTGTCAATATGACTTATCACTGTTTATGTTGATGTTGATCCACATCAAATCTGTGGTAGTGCTTGATTGTTGATGGCTGCATTTGTCCATTTTTTTTAGTGACCTTTCTGAATAATTCTCCAAAGAGAATTATTAAAGTTATTCTTTCCAACTCTTCTTCCTCTTTGTATAACGTACCTTTTGGAAGGAAGCAACGTTGCACAGCTTACATTAAAGGAATGAGGAGTTATGCTTCAACTCCTTGGAAACTGAATATCTATACAAATGATCTGGAATTCTGCATGACCTATTTACCTTTTTCTCCACCATTTTTTATTAATCTAGTCAATTATTTATTTAAATCAATTTGAACATTTAATTTATACTTTGAATTAAAATCTAACATTACTATCTTGTTGCTTACAGATTTGTCAATCAAAAGCTCTTTCAGGTGGCTATTGTGATCTTCCGACATTCCCCTATCTTTTTTTTTTTTTTTTTTTTTTGAGCACTTTCTTACTTTCTAGCCCTATAAGATATTTTAGATGCTACAGGATGTTCCTGTCCTAGTTCTAGAATCAGCCATTTATCCAAAGATCCTTGGTTCCTTTTATTGGAATGTGTTGGTAGAAACCAAGCTCTGGGCACTAGATGTGCTCATTGCTACTGGGATGTCATTGCTTTAAATGTATGCTAACCTGTGCATGTATACATATCTATTCCTATTTCTATATGTAACCATCTCTACATAGACTAAGCTAACATGGGTCCTTGCTGATTATCTGACTCTAATCCATTACCATATAAATAATTCTAGTCTCCTTCTCTTACTTATCTTTAAACTCCCACTCCAACAGTGAGAAACCTAGCTTCCACCATCTCCCATTCTTTTACTTGATTGTTCAATTCCAATAGATGCATACAGTGATATCAGAATTATTATTATTATTATTAACTGAGATGGAGTCTCACTCTGTCGCCGAGGCTGGAGTGCAGTGGCACAATCTTGGCTCACTGCGACCTCTGCCTCCCGGGTTCAAGTGATTCTTCTGCCTCAGCCTTCTGAGTAACTGGGTTTACAGGTGTGCACCAACATGCCTGACTAATTTTTGTATTTTTGGTAGAAATGGGATTTCACCACGTTGACCAGGCTGGTTTTGAACTCCTGACCTCAGGTAATCTGCCAGTCTTGGCCTCCCAAAGTGCTGGGATTACAGGCGTGAGCCCCCATACCTGGCTGTGATATCAGAATTATTAACCAGTGCCCCACTGGGGGAAAACTTTATCAGCTAGCATTTATGTACGGTTTCTTTCATCTTCAGTCTTACAGACTCCACTCATTTCCAAAGTTACTTAGGTCAGTCTCTTTTCTTCATTTCCTTCAGTGAGGTTGTTTCATACATTCGTAAGTCAGATTCTTTTGCCACGGCTTGCATTTGCAGTCCAGTGTCCCTCAACCATTTTATCAAAATTATTTTGATAAAATAATTATCAAAAACATTTGCATGCAATAAAGGTTCACTCTGTGTGCTCTAAAGTTCGATGCGTTTTGACAAATGCTTAATGTGACATATCCACCATTGCACCTTCATACAAAACATTTCACTGCTCTAAAATACCTTTCATGTTTCACCTATTCAACCATCTCCTCTCTCCAGCTACCATTGATCTTTTTGTCAATGTCATATGATTGGAATGATAGAGTATATAGCTTTTTCAGAACTGGCTTCTTTCACTTATCAATATGTATTTAAGATTCATCCATGTCTTTCACAGTTTAATATCTCATTTCTTTTTATTGTTGAATAAATTTTTTATTGTAAGAATGTACCATAGTTTGTTTATTCATTCACCTATCAAAGAACATTTTGTTTGCTTCAACTTTTTGGTCATTATGAACAAAGCTGCTATAAACATTCACAAGCAGGTTTTTATGTCATCATAAGTTTCCAGCTCAATTGGTAAATATCCACAAGTGCAGTGTCTTAGTCCATTTTCATGCTGCTGATAAAGACATATGTGAGCCTGGGTAATTTATAAAGAAAAAGAGGTTTAATGGACTCACAATTCCAGGCGGCTGGGGAGGCCTCATAATCACAGTGGAAGGTAAAATGCACATCTTACATGGTGGCAGACAAGAGAGAATGAGAGTCAAGCAATAATGTTTCCCCTTATAAAAGCATCAGATCTGGTGAGACTTACTCACTGCCACAAGAACAGTATGGGGAAACCCATCCCTATGATTTGATTATCTCCCACAGAGTCCCTCCCACAACACGTGGGAATTATGGGAGCTACAATTGAAGATGAGGCTTGGGTCAGGGACACAGCCACACCAAATCATGCAGTTTCTGGATTATGGGGTAAAACTATGTTCAGCTTTCTAAGAAATTGTCAAACCACCTTCCAAGGTAGCTCTACCATTCTGCATTCCCGAAGCAATAGGTGAGTAGTTAGGTTGGTGAGTATTAGCCATTCTAATGGGTGTATAGTGGAATCTCATTGTTTTAATTAGCATTTCCCTAATGATAAAATGATACCGAGCACCTTTTCATATGCTTATTTGCCATCTATATGTTTTCTTTCATGTGATATCTGTTCAGATATTTTCCCCATTTTTTGATTGGGTTGTTTTAATTGTTGCATCTTAAGCATTCTTTGTGTATTTTGGAGACGAGTCTTTTATGCGGTATGTGTTTTGCAAATATTTCCTCTGAGCCTGTGGCTTGCCTTTTGATTCTGTTAACATTGTGTTTCACTGAGCAGAAGCTTTTCAATTTAATAAAGTACAAATTTCTTCTACTTTTTAAATTTCATGGATTGTACTTTTGGTATTGTATCTAAAAATAATCAAACCAAAGGTCACCTAGATTTGGGGGCAGATTTTTACCATCCAAAAATTAAACTGCTGGCCCTTGTTTGACTTATAAGTGGTATTTGACAAAATGATGTACTACTTCTGGATATCTTTTCTGTGTGCAGCTTCTAGGATACTACACTGTTGTTTGTTTGTTTTTTTCTCCAACATCATAAACCACTCTTTCTCAGTTTTCATTGATTTCTCCTTAATTCTCTGATCTCTTATTGCAAGGAATGCTCCAGGCCTTAATTTTATGACTGCTTCACTTTTCTACATACACTCACATTCTTGTGACTTTAGTCTTTTTTCTTTAAACATTATCTGTGTAATGTTGACTCGCAAATGTTTATATCCTTCTAGGACCTCTCTTTTAATTACAGATTCATATATGCCTGATTGAATCTTCACATTGATTGCATCTGGAATTTAGTGGGCCTTAATCCAAACTCCTCTTTTTTTTTTTTTTTTTTTTTTTGAGATGGAGTCCCACTCTGTAACTGAGGCTGGGGTGCAGTGGTGTGATCTTGGCTCACTGCAACCTCCTGCAACCTCCGCCTCCTGGGTTCAAGCGATTCTCCTGCCTCAGCCCCCTAAGTAGCTGAGACTACAGGAGTGTGCCACCACGTCCGGCTAATTTTTATATTTTTAGTACAGACAGGGTTTCACCATGTTGGCCAGGCTAGTCTCGAACTCCTGACTTCAGATGATCTGCCTGCCTCAGCCTCCCAAAGTGCTGAGATTACAGGCGTGACAAACTCCTCATTTCTACCACCAAGTTTGTACTTCCTAGTCTTTTCCTTTCAGTTACAATTGCCAAGGGGTCAGCATTTTCTTGGGTGGTGGGCATTAAAGATGGTATCCATTTCATGGAAGCAGCCTGGGGCTGGGTTTGCAGAGCAAGCAAGCAATGCCTCCTGTAGATTATTTGCCATGTGGCTGCCATTGTGCCCTTTCCTATATGCAAGCAGTGTCCTCGAACACCGACTGCAGGCTTGGTCATGTGACTTGCTTGGACCAAAAGAATATAGAAGAAGTGATATGTAACTTCTGAGCCTAGGCCTCGAGAGGCTTTACAGCTTCTGCTCTCATTCTTTTGGCATACTTCTTTGGGACCATCATGTGAAAAAGCTGATCTAGCTTCCTATTGGATGAGAGTCCACACTGAACAGAGACTATCCTTCCCAGCTAAGATTCCCTCAATTACCAACCCCTAGTTAGTGCTAACACCAAACATGCGATTGAAGGCATCTTTGACCATCTGGCTTTATTTAAGTCACTTGATGACCACTGTCATATATGTATCTTCAGACAGAACAAGCGGAAGGACCTCCCCCCGGAACCTGGGCCAAATGGCTGACTCACAGAATTTTGAGCAAATGAAAAATAGTTTTTGCCTTAAGCCAGCAAGTTCTGAGTTGGTTTGTTATGCAGCAAAAGATAACTGTGATATAGGAAATCCAAGCCAAACTTCTTATCTTTAGTGTCCAATATGGCATAGTACAGGTTTGGGAGCTTTGGAGAATGTGCTCACTTGAATGTGACCAGATGGCCTGTGTTATGTGAGCCAAGCTGTATTTTTGTTCAGAGAAAACTGTGTTTAGCTTTCTTCCTTTCCCTTATGATTTAGTAAAATTTGTAGAGTTCCTTTCCTTACCAATTGGGCCCGCCTTCCAAAATACCAGCTTGTGAACTCCGTGGGGATGGTGTGTCCAAGGAGGTCCTTTGGTGTCCATGTGAGGGTGGCAGTGGGACCAGAGTGAGAGTCCAGCCAAGGCGAAAACAAGTTTAGTCATTTAGCTGCAATTTCTTTCTTTTTTTTTTTTTTTGCTTGTTTGTTTGTTTTTGCGATGGAGTTTTGCTCTTGTTGCCCAGGCTGGAGTGCAGTGGCACGATCTTGGCTCACTGTAACCTCCACCTTCCAGTTTCAAGCGATTCTCCTGCCTCAGCCTCCTGAGTAGCTGGGACTACAGGTGCCTGCAACCACGCCTGGCTAATTTTTGTATTTTTAGTAGAGACAGGGTTTCACCATGTTGGCCAGGCTGATCTCGAACTCCTGACTTCATGATCCACCCGCCTCGGTCTCCCAAAGTGCCGGGATTACAGGTGTGAGCTACCACGCCCAGCCTCAGCTGCAATTTCTTTCCTCAGAGGGCCAATCTCTGAATGTTGTAAGACCTCTCTTATTGAGGATGTCTGCTTCTTTCTTAGGTTCCTGTTTAGCTCCCACACTCCTTTTCCAGGCCCTGGACTGGTTTTACCACTCATCATCATCCATGCAACAAACAGCTATTGAGCTCTTCCCTAGGGTTGGATCCTGTAGGCCCAAACATTGTAAGATAGAAGACAATTCCAGTCCTTAAGAAGCAGATAAGGAGGGCTGGGCATAGTGGCTCATGCCTGTAATCCCAGCATTTTGGGATGCCAAAGTGGGCAGATCACCTGAGGTCGGGAGTTCGAGACTAGCCTGGCCAACATAGCAAAACCTGTCTCTACTAAAAATAAAAAAAATTAGCCCAGCATGGTGGCAGGCACCTGTAGTCCCAGCTGCTTGGGAGGCTGAGGCAGGAGAATTGCTCGAACCTGGGAGGTGGAGGTTGCAGTGAGCCAAGATCTGGCCACTGCACTCCGGCCTGGTTGACAGAATAAGACTCTGACTCAAAAAAAAAAAAAAAAAAAAAAAAAAGAAGCAGACAACTAATAAGACAAGTTTAACACTGTCTCATAAAGAAAGTAGAAAGATGAAATATATTGGAGACACAGAAAGGGAACAGTCAACTAAGCCAGGGAGTATTCCCAAACTTGGTGGCACCTGAGTGAGTCTAGAGTAAAAATAAGAAAAATACAGGCCATTTCCATCCCCAAGGAGGTCCCATGCTGGTGGGAAGACACACAGTGCAAAGGTGGAGCAACACAGGAAGGTTAGGGTGCTGACTTCAGCCTATGGCTCCATGTCCTCTGCAGGAGGCTCTGCTGCACTGCTACAGGGAGCGAGCAGCATTCCGTGGCATGCACACACACGATTTAAACCTCCATTCTTCTGTTGGTGGAAATCTTGTTGCTCCAAGTTTAAAGATACTACAGATTGTCTGGAATGAACACATTTGAATACATCATTTGGTGCATATAGATACACATTTCTGTTGGGAAAATACTTAGGAGTGGGTTGGTTTATGTTCAGCTTTGGTAAATATTGCTAGTCTTCCAAAACAAGTTTCCATTCCATTCTATGTATGTATGTATGTATGTATCTATGTATGTGTGTATGTATCTATCTTCTATGTATGTATGTATATATCTATCATCTATGTATGTATGTATCTGTCATCTATGTATCTATCAGTCTATCATCTATCTCATCTATCATCTATCATCTATCATCTATCTACCTACCTACCTATCAATCTATCTTCTACCTATCTATTGTCTGCCTGCCTATCTATCTATCTATCATCTATCTAGCTATCTATCATCTATCTATCATATTCTATCATCTATCTATCTATCTATCATCTATGTATCTATCAATCTGTCATTTTTCTGTCATCTATCATCTTCTATCACCTATCTATCATCTATATATCTATTTGTATATCCATCAATCTGTCTATCTATCATCTATCATCTATGTATCTATCAATCTATCTTCTATCTATCATCTATCTATCATATTCTATCATCTATCTTCTATGTATCTATCAATCTATCATCTATCATCTATATATCATCTATCATATTCTATCATCTATCTATCATCTATGTATCTATCATCTATGTATATATCAATCTATCATCTATCATCTATCATTTTATATCATCTATCTATCATCTATCATCTATCTATCATCTATCTATGTATCTGTATCTATCTTCTATCATCTATCTATCTATATATCATCTATGTATCAATCTATATTCTATCTATCTGTCATCTATTATATTCTATCATCTATCTATCTATCTATCTATCATCTATCATATTCTATCATCTATCTATCTATCTATCTATCTATCTATCTATCTATCTATCTATGCGGTGGATGAAGCTAATTTCCTCAGATGAAGTGTGCTTTAATTGCAAGTGTGGCAAGAACCTCAATCCCCCAGTTGTCTCTGTAAGGCTTTTTGCAGCTCTTGCAGGCGTGTGCAGGTCACAGGAAGTATTGGGAGAAACATTAAAGGGCTTTGCAGTCAGAAAGTCCTTGTACTGAATTCTGACTCCATCACTAACTGGCTGTGGGGCCCGAGCAAGGTTCATAACTGCCTCAAGGCTGCATCATCATGTTCCATGGAGTTAACCTGCCCAATCTCTCAGGGCCACTGAAAGGGGTTAAATGTGTATACTGTGGGCTGGCCGAGAGCCTAGCCTGTGGCAAGTGTGCAATAAACAGCTGTTGTTATTACGGTTGTAAATGCTTTCTCTAAGTGGCGACAGGATGTGAGAAGGGCTTCCAGTTGAAACCACAGGCTGGCAAGCAGTCAAACTGCTGGCATAAGGGCCATGGAGGAAAATTTAGGTACTTGAGGTTTGTTAAGGCTCCAGCGTTCTCATTTCAGCCCAGTTGCTCCTATTTTATCCCAAGTTAGATCAGAAGTTTCTATTGCTTTTGTCTCCAGGTCATAGCAGATTCATGGAAGGCATCTGCGGTCATGATGGTAGTGGTGGTTGTGGTCATTGTGACGAGGAGGCCTGCCCTCCACAGACGTGCAGACAACAGCGGGTATGTGTACCTAAGGGTTGGCAAAAAGGAAAAGAACAACAACAGGAAGAGACCCATGTCCCGTCTCTGGGTTTTCAATGCACTCAACTCGCCCATGGTAGTCAGAGTGGGAAATGTTAAAAAGCTGCAGCAGCCCCCTGACCTCAGATTGTCCTTGAGCTTTCATTCCACCTGCCTTGATGGTTCCCTGGTGCTTTACCCGTCAGGCTCATGTGGCATCCCCACCTGTATTGCCCGGCAGGTCTTGTGTCTGTGCCACGCTCCGAACTCACATTCCTTCTGTATGACACTTTGGGTTCAGACCCCACCTCCAGGCTGCCCTGATTCGCTAGGTGGGGCAAGGTCAAAAGAAAAGCTGCTGAGAGGCTGAGCGCAGTGGCTCATGCCTGTAATTCCAGCACTTTGGGAGGCTGAGGTGGGCAGATCACAAGGTCAGGAGTTTGAGACCAGCCTGGCCAACATGGGGAAACCCCATCTCAACTAAAAATACAAAACTTAGTCAGGTGCGGTGGCATGCACCCGTAGTCCCAGCTGAGGCAGGAGAATCGTTTGAACCTGGGAGGTGGAGGTGGTGGTTGCAGTGAGCTGAGATCGCACCATTGCGCTCCAGCCTGGGTGACAGGGCGAGACTCTATTTCAAAAAACAAAAAAAAAGAAAAAAAGAAAGAAAGAAGGAAGGGAGAGAGGGAGGGAGGGAGGGGAGAGAGAGAGAGAGAGAGGGAGAGAGGGAGGGAGGGAGGGGGGAGAGAGAGAGAGAGAGAGACAGAAAGAAAGAAAGAAAGAAAGAAAGAAAGAAAGAAAGAAAGAAAGAAAGGCTACTGGGAAAGAAAGGAAACACTCAGTCTAAGTCCCTTTAGAGGAGCCAGAGTGCCTCCTCTGTCCCCAAAATGTCCAGGGGCAGCACAGCGCAGTCATGGTAAACCAGAAAGACTATCCCCACCCATAGTGGTGTGTTCAGTTGAATTTAGGATCCTAGAAAACAGGGTGGTGTGGGAATATTTCCAACAGTAAAATTAAAAGAGAAAAGAAGTTTTGAATCAGAGATACACTTTGTATTATTTGGCTTCCACTTGGCCATATTTGACATTGAAAGAGAAAGTGTTTTGATCTACATTTGAACTATTAGGACCCGCAGGAGTCACACAACTGGTCCATATGGCTGGACCCCATAGCTGGCTCTCAGTCCAAAGACCACACTGCTGGCCAGAGAAGTCCTCGAAACTGGAACACGTTATGGGTGTGATCGATCGATCTATCTATCTATCTATCTATCTATCTATCTATCTATCTATCTAATCTATCTAATCTATCTTATCTAATCTATCTATCTATCTATGTATCTATCTATCTATCTGATCTAATCTATCTTATCTATCTATCTATCTATCTATCTATCTATCTATCTATCTATCTTTCTAATGTTTAGGGGTCCTGAAGCTGCAGGAGTCCCCAGACCCTGAAGGAGCAAGGGTCGAATATCTCAGGAGATGAAACAGAAGGTGATGGTTATGCCTACAAGGCTGGGGATAGGCTGCAGGGAGGCCTTTATGAGCAGCAACCCCAGGGCACAGGCTGAGAGGAGAAATCCTGTAAAATAAAGAAGCCCAGCAGCGGTGCCATTAGTCGTACTAAATATCTGGGGCTCAGAGGTTAAGTGCATTATCGAAGTGCCAGGTTAATCTAGGCAATTGAGTTGTGTTCAGTGGCAGCACACGGGCTATGCAGCAGGAAACACAGCACTGTTTGAGGAGCTGGGAGCAGAGTTGCAGAGGCAGGTGAGCCTTCCCAGGCAGCCAGCTTCCCTTCTTCCGCAGTCCCAGGCCTCTGCTGCTTGCTCCCTCCTCAGGCACAAATGCTCTGCCTCTCTGCTGGGACTGGCGTGGACCTGTGTCCCTGCACCCTGCCATTTCTGCTGCTGAAATACTCACAGCCTCAAGTCAGGTGCATTTGTCCAAGCAAGCATGCCACCTGGAAGTGTGATCCTAGACTTTACGTTTTTTGAGATGCCCGAGACATTTTTAAAAGTTGATATATTACAAGGATTTTCATCTGTTCATTTCCCAAATTAAGACATTAAAAAAGTCAACAATTGCTAATCAGAGCTTATCATTTCTCCAAGGAAAGTCCATTTTGACACTGAGAGAAGGAAAACAATTTTTCAGAAGAAAGGACAATCAATTATGTTGACTAAATAGATTAAATTTCTGATTATTTTCTTTATTTCTTTCCTCTTTCTGCTTTCTTGAAGGATCAGTATGAAGTTTACTGTGGACCAGGGCAGCTAAGGGGGTTTCAAGCTGTCGTAGATTCAGATCTGCTAGCCTCGTACGATTGGCATGTCTTTGGGCATAGAACTTAAGCACAGAAGCAACAGGGTGTGTTTGCATGTGTTTGTGTGTGTGTGTGTGTGTGTGTGTGTGTGTGTGTGTGGAGAGAGGGGGGGAGAGAGAGAGAGAGATTTTAAGGGATTGTCTCATGTGATTGCAGAGGCTTGGTAAATCTGAAATCTGTAGGTTAGGCCAGCAGGCCAGACACCCAAGGAAGAGTTGCAGTTTGAGTCCAAAAATATCTGCTGGCAGAATTCCTTCTTGCTTGGTCCGTCTTTGTTCAATTAAGTCCTTCAACTGATTAGATGTGGCCCACCTGCTTTGTGGATGGCAATCTGCTTTACTCAAAGCCCATGGATTTCAATGTTAATGTCTCCCAAAAATCACCTTTACAGAAACATCCAGAATCATGTCTGGGCATCACGGCCAAGCCAAGTTGA
The DNA here is from genome assembly GCF_003255815.1 of Theropithecus gelada. Lineage (NCBI taxonomy): Eukaryota > Metazoa > Chordata > Mammalia > Primates > Cercopithecidae > Theropithecus > Theropithecus gelada. The sequence goes on from NC_037680.1 coordinate 4,073,458, forward strand.
CACATAAAATTAACCATCACAGTAAGCTTCAGTTTTCTTGATTTACAAATGAAATAATAATCCCTTCCTAACCATTGCCTGGTTTACATGACTTCACAAAATAGCACATAAAGGCTGCCCCAGAATGCCTGTCTGGCATCATTTTCTGTCCCTCTCTCAGGCTCCCCAGGCTCCCTGCAGACAGTTACCACTGGGCTCCAAGTCCCTGGGGGTGCAGCTGTATCCTCCTCCCAGAGGCCTGGCTGGGCAGGGTCTTAGCAAGCTCTTTGCCGTGACTCCCATCCACGAGGGTCCACCCATCTTCCCCACCAGACAGCCCTGAGGGGTGGATGGTTTCCTGCTCATCTCTTCAGCCAGTGCCCATCACCAGACTCTGGCACATAGTACGTGTGTGGGATGATTGAAGAGCTGGGTGAATCGCGGGGATTTTAGGTGGGACTTAGGGACGCCATCAACTGCTTTCCCGAGACTCAACTTTCCTTTTGTGGGACTCTACTGCCTGCCCCCTCCTCCCTGCCCTCACAGGAGCAGGACTTTTGCCCCAGGTCCTGAGCAATTGCGCTCACGTCTCTGGCCTCCTTCCCCTGGGTGCCATGGCAGCTTTCTCTCTCTTACAAACACCAGTGTCTGTACTGCTGGCCTCTGCAGCCCCCTCCCAAAGCAAGAGTCCCCTTCAAGCCCTGCAGAGCCATCTGTCTGCCCTGAGTGCTCCACCTCTGCAGGGCCTCTTGGAGGTGCTGGCTGCTTCATCTTCGAGAATCTTCCTCCTGCTTCCCGGACCTGCTGATGCCACCTCACACTCCCAGACCACCGCTTCCTGTCAGCCAATCGCCTGGCTTCCTTCTTCACTGGGACTTCCCTTTTCTGACTGGCTTCTCCCTTAGGACCATAAACCTCACTATCCTTCCTAAGAGTTTCCACCCACCCCTGCCCCACGTTTTCTCAGCAGTGGGCTCCCCCTGACCTCACTGGGTAGAGGGTGAGCAGATTGCATCACTTCTCTCCATCAAACACTAAACATCCCTGATGCTCCTCAGCCTCTCTTCCTCCACTGAGTTCTTGGAACAAGCAGTCCCTGTGTAGACGGCCCCACCCATCTGAGCCCTGGCTGCCTTGCCTGAGTGTGCTGTAATGAAAAAGAGAATGTCTACAGATCACAATGAGTGAGATCGAGAGAGTTCTCTAGGACTTGGGGCAAATTACTGCACCTCTTTGGACTTCAGAGTCCTTGTCTTTAATTTCTGTCATTCAGTGAAGTTGCTGCTGGACGTACTAGATCTACTGGACATTCACGGGTCTGGCACAGAGAGGGTGCACGAGGAGAGATGGCTTTCGCCACCTGTTATGCCACCCGAATCCTCAGTGACCCTCCTTGCCCTTGCACCCTATTCTGCTCCCACTAGTATAGGAATGAACCATGGTGCCTGGTCTCCCACGCATTTGCTTCCCCTCCCATCACCACACACACACACTGCTCTTCCTTCTTCTTTTCCTTTTTCTTGAGATGGTGTCACCCAAGCTGGAGTGCAGTGGCGCGATCTCGGCTCACTGCAGCCACAGTCTCCCAGATTCAAGCAATTCTCCTGCCTCAGTCCCCTGAGTAGCTGGGATTCCAGGCGCCCGCCACCACGCCTGGCTAATTTTTGTATTTTTTAGTAGAGATGGGGTTTTGCCGTGTTGGCCAGGCTGGTCTCAAACTCCAGACCTCAGGTAATACACTTGCCTTGGCCTCCCAAAGTGCTTGGATTAGAGGTGTGAGCCACCATGCCCCGCCTGCCCTTCCTTCTTTTGCAGGCACGGCTAGGGCTGAGCTGATCCAGGGGAGACAATGCTTGGTTTGGGGTGGCAGGGTGGGTGACAATGGTGGGCATCCTTCCCTTGGGGCTGTGCAGGTGGAAAGCAGAGGACTCAGGGCTGGGGCTGTCAGGGTTTTCATGCCTGAGAGCAGCCCAGGGTGGCTCTGGGGCCCAGGACATTGGACTGGGCGTGTGGGAACTGTCCCAGCTTCCTCTTGCCTCTGCTCCACTGCCTGCTGCTGCTACATCTTTTTGGGCCCTTCTCTGAGAATGTTTTTGCCACCCCTGTTCCTGCTGGGTGCTGAGGTGGCCTTGCTCCCTTACCTGGGCAGAGGCCTTTCCTCCGGCGTGCTGTGGGGTCTTCTCCTGGTTCCCACCCTCAAGCAGCCCCTCACTGTGCTGGCCTGGCTTCACCCCGTGAACCTCCCATTCTGGCACCTGGACCTTTCCAAACCGGTTCTGTGAGCCCCTCCCTGCCGAAGCGGCCGCCTCTACCCGAGGATCCCTGTTGCATTGGTGACAGCTCCCCTGTGGCCATCCCAGCTCAGACCAGCTCAGCGGCAGCTGGCCCATGACGGGCAGGGGACTTCACCAAGGACCACCACATTCCACCCCCACTGAATCACTGAATGCCCCTTCTGCGTGCTTTGATTGAACTATTAAGACTACATTATGAAATAACAACTAGTTAGCAGAGAGAAAGCTTTGGACAAAGAGTAAAAAGAGAGTGTTCCGTGAAATAAGAGATAAGCTGATCTTGGTTACGTATTCAGCATTGGAAAGAAGAAGGGGAGCAATTAAGACTTTACTGAGCACCAGTGGCTCACCATGAACACTTCCCTTCTCCTCCTCTTTTTCCTTTATTTGCTGAAAAAAACTGGGTTATTTGTTTTGTAGAATGTCCCACAGACTAGGTCTGGCCAATTGCATCTTTGTGGTATAATTTAACTTGTTATTCTATCCCCCACATTTCTTAAAAATTGGGAGTCAGATCTGGAGGCTGTTTGGACCAGTTTCAGTTTGGCAAGGACCCGTCACAGGAGATGCTGTGATTGGTGCAAATCTGTTGTCTGGCATCAGAAGCATGTGCTGAGGGGTCCTCCCTCTTCAGCGACCCCGAGGTGTGCCAGTCCAAACCCTCCATTCACAAGCCTCATCTGGGGAGATTTTCATGGGCAGCCAGGGTTGAGAACCCTGGTTAGGATCTACCCCCTCATTTTTCAGGTGAGCTCGAAGGTGTGTGACTGTCCCCACCCACAGAGCAGTGCAGGAAGCCCAGCCCCAGCGCCACAGTGCAGGATGATCGGGTTCTGCCCATCAGGCCTCTTGCAGGCAGTTTTCCAGGGCTCTCTCTGGGTTTCTCACATTCCCTCCTTACCAGGGACAGCATCAGGGCATTTCCCTGTGACATTTATTGACCACTAGAGAGGAACCAGAGATCTCTCCTGACTGTCATCTAACTTCAATGAATGTCTCATGTCCAAGGCATGACAAGGGCTTCTGAAAGTCAGCAGGCTTACGGGGGCACTGGAGAGGAGTGTGAACCCCTCTTCTAGGCACCTTGCATGGGAGATTCAGTCTGTGGTGGGTCCTGGGTCCAGCTGACCCCATCAGAGGCTGCCTTAACCCTGGAGCCCAGAGGAGGCTGGTTCCTGGTGAATCATCCAAGCGTCTCTGTTGCTCAGTGAGTTACCCAGGGCACCTGTGCTGGAGCTGGATGGGACTATTCTTACCGATTGGCTTTGTCCACGGTACATATACTGCCTGGAATGCACCTCTGCCCACTGGCCCCCATGCAGGGTTCTGGCGTACTCCATGACTGCTCCCCTGCACCGCCTGTGCTGATCCCAGGTTGGGTCAGACTGTTGACTTTCCCGCCGTCAGCACTGACACGCTGTGCTACAACCAAGGGTGTACTGGTTACTACTGAGCAGAGCAATGGCATCTGCAGAAAAGCAGCCCTGATCTGCAGCGTGTGCTGATACTGGAGTGTGGACACGCTCACCGTGGTGATTTCAGGAGCTGGCCCTCCGTTCCAGGGAGTCTGGCTCGAGTGAGCAGTGGACAGATTCTCCCGTGTTCCTGCCTTATCTTGGAGGCTTCTCTGCTGGGGTTGAGTGCAGCCTCTTCTGTGGCTGAGCCATGCAAAGGGATGACAGGAGGCCTAGGCTGCATCCCCTCCCTGCTTCTATGGGCTTCTCATATCCCCGGTTTTCACAGGACAGGTCCGGCACTTCTCCAGAGGGGAGTGGTGTCTCCAAACCTTCCCCAGGGATTCTGCCAGCTTTTCCTCCCTCACAGGGTCAATTTGGGCTCTGTCCCTTGAGACCCCCATCTCAGCCTTTGCAGGTGGCCCCTTCTGTACCTGGCGTGTTGGGAGCAGCATGTCACCGCAGGATGAAAGGAGAGCTCTTTGGGCCTCAGACCTCATCCTGTTCAGCTCTGGTTTGCTGGTCCAGCTGGCTAGGGACAGAGACGAGGACTTGTCTCAGGATCCTGGGTCTGTGTCTGTCTCTGACCTCTGGCTCAGTTGTGGCCTCTGCAGGGTTCCTAGGGCAACCTAGCTCTTGGGCCTTCACAATGGAGCCTCCTCTGCCCGCTGAGCTGTTTGGAGGCTCTGCCTTCTTTCCCAGCCTGCTTTCAGAGACGCCTTAACTGAGCCTGGGGTAGTGCCTGGGTCTCTGCCCAGTTTCTTGAGCCCCTTCATTGTGTGAGTTTTATGAGGTGTTGGGGGGTATCACATACTCAATTTGTGAGAAGTTCACCATAGAATCAGTAGGAGAGTAGCCTGTATTTCGTGAGTCCTTGCTTTGTGCCAGCCTTGCTCTAGCTACATCCTTCAGCTTCACAACCGCCTGATGAACCTGATGTCATCATCATGTGCATTTTATTTTCAGTATATGGAGGCACAGAGGTTAAGTGTATTACCTGAGGTCACACAGCTGCTGAGCAGTGGAGCTTGGAATTGAATCCTGGCAGAGGAGTCCATAACATCAATGCTTGAAATCAGAATGTGTAATGCCTCCAGCTTTGGTCCTTTTTTTTCTTAAAACTGATTTGGCTATTCATGGCTTTTCATTTCATATTAATTTTGGAATTGTTTTTTTCTATTTCTGTAACCAATACCAATGGGATTTTGACAGGGATTGATTTGAATCTGGAGATCACTTTGGGTAGTTGGACATTTTAACAATATTAGGTCTTCTGACACATGAACATAAGCTATCTTTCCATTTTTTGTATCTTTTTTCGTTTCTATTACCAATATTTTGTAGTTTTCAATATTCGAGTCTTTCTCTTCCTTAGTTAAGTTAATCCCTAGGTATCTTATTCATTTCATGCTATTTTAAATAAACTCCTTTTCCTAATTTCCTTTCCAAATAGTTCATTATTAGTGTATGGAAACATAACTGAATTCTTGTAAATTTATTTTGTATCCTCCAACTTTATTGAATTTGTTTAGTAGTTCTAACAGTTTTTCTGTGAAGTCTTTAGAAATTTCTACACATAATATGTAATCTGCAAAGAGGGATAATTTTACTTTCTTTATGATTTGAATGCTTTTTATTTCTTTTTCTTGCCTAATTGTTCTGGATAGGCCTTCTAGTACTATCTTGAATAGAAAGGGGCAGAATGGGCTTTCTTGTCCTTGTTTTTCCATCTTAGAGGAAAACCTTTACGTTGGTTGCTGTTGAGTATGATGTCAGCTGTAGGATTTTCATTCATGGCCCTTTATTACATTGAAGTAATTTTCTTTTATTCATAGCTCATTGAAAGGTTTTTTTAAAATCATAAAAGGGTGTTAAATTTTGTCAGGCACTTTTTCTGCATCTATGATACATTTTATTGTGTGATTTTTATCCTTTATTCTGTTTATGTATTATATTAATTAAATTTTGCATTTTGAACCATCTTTGCATTTCAGGGATAAATCCCACTTGGTCATGGTATATGATCCTTTTACTGTGCTGTTGAATTCAGTTCACAAGTATTTTGTTGAGGATTTTTGCATCTGTACACATCAAAGATATTGGTTTGTTATTTTCTTTTCTTGTAGTGCCTTTGTCTAGCTTTCATATCACGGTAATACCATCCTCATAAAATATATTTAGAAGTATTCTTGCTCTTCAATTTTTTTGGAAAAGTTTAAGAAGGATTGGCATTAATTCCTCTTTGAATGTTTGGTAGAATTCACCAGTGAAGCCTTCTAGTCTTGGGCTCCTCTCTGTTGGAAGATTTTAGATTACTGGCTCAATCTTCATATCATTTATAGATCTATTCAGATTTCCTGTTTTTTTTAATGATTTAGCTTTTGTAGATTGCAAGTTTCTAAAATTTTATCCACTTCTTCTAAGTTTTCCAATTTTTTGGCATATAATTGTTTATAGTAGTATCTTATGATCCTTTTGTGTTTCTGTGGCATCAGCTGCAATGTCTTCTCTTACATTTACCATTTGATTTGAGTCTCCTCTCTCTTTTCCTTTGTGTAGGTAAGGGTTTGTTAACTTTGTTCTATTCTTTTCAAAAGAAAACTCAATTTCACTGATTTTTTTCCAATTGTTTTTCTATTTTCTATTTTATTTATGAAGCTTGGTTATTTCCTCCCTTCTGCTAACTTTGTGGTTAGTTCTTTTCTAGTTCCTTGAGGTATAAAGTTAGGTTACTTATCTGGGATGTTTCTTCTTTTTCAATTTGGTATTTATCCCCATGAACTTCCCTCTTAGTACTGTTTGGCTGCATTCCGTAAATTTTGGTATGTTGTGTTTCCATTTTTTTGTTTGTCTTACAGTATTTTCTAATTCCTTTTAAAAGCTTCTTTTTTAACCCAATGGTTATTCAAGAATACATCTTTAATTTCCACATCCTTGTGAATTTTCCAGTTTTCTTTTTGCTGTTAATTTATAGTTTTATTCTATTATGGTTAGGAAAAAAAAAAAACTTGCTATGATTTCAGTCTTCCTAAATTTGTTAGAACTTGTTTTGTGACCTAACGTGTTATCTACCCTGGAGAAAGATCTGTGTGCACTTGAGAAGAATGTTTATTTTGTTGCTGTTGGATGGAATGTTCTGTATATGTCTGTTAGGTTCATTCAGTTTGTAATGTTTCTCAAGTCCCCTGTTCCCTCATTTTCTGTATAAATGCTCTATTCATTATTGAAAGTGGGGTACTTAAGTCTCCTACTATTGTTGCATTGCTGTCTGTTTCTCCCTTCAGTTCTATTAATGTTTGCTTTATATATTTAGGTGCTCTGATGTTAGGTGTATATATATTTATGATTGTTATATATTCCAGATAAAGTGACCATTTTATAATTATAAAATGTTCTTCTTTGTTTCTTGTGAAAGTTTTGACTAAAGTCTATTTTGTCTGATATAAGTCTAACTACCCCCGCTCTTTTGGTTACCATTTACATGAAGTCTCTTTATTTTTATTTTTATGTTTTTGAGACAGAGTCTCACTCTCTTGCCCAGGCTGGAGTGCAGTGGCATGATCTTGGCTCACTACAAGCTCCACCTCCTGGGTTCATGCCATTCTCATGCCTCAGCCTCCCGAGTAGCTGGGACTACAGGCACTCACCACCTCGCCCGGCTATTTTTTTGTATTTTTTAGTAGAGACGGGGTTTCACTGTGTTAGCCAGATTTGTCTCGATCTCCTGAACTCGTGATCCGCCCACCTCAGCCTCCCAAAGTGCTGGGATTACAGGTGTGAGCCACCATGCCTGGCATATCTTTTTCATCTCTTTATATTGAATCTATGTGTGTCTTTAAATCTAAAGTGAGTTTTTGGTAGACAGCACATAATTAGGTCTTTTTTTAAAAAAATGATTGAGTGACTGTATGTCTTTGGATAATGATTTTCATCCATTTACACTTAGATAATTATTGATAGAGAAAAAATTATTATTGACATTTTTTGGTTAGTTGTTTCTCTTAGTCTTGTAGTTCTTTTATCTGCCTTTTTCTTTCTCTTGCTGTCTTCTCTTGTGTTTTGATGATTTTTTTTGTATTGATATGTTTTAATTCCTTTCTTTTCTTCTTTTGGGTAATTTTCACAGCTATTTTTATTTGTGTGATTACCTTGGGGCTTATACAAACTGTCTTCAACTATAACAGTCTATTTTAAGCTGATGACAACTTAAGTTCAATTACATATAGAAACTGTACACTTTAATTTAATTTCTTCTCTGATCACTTTATGTTACTGCTGTCATGATTTAGATCTATTCATACTGTGAATCTTTAAACATGTTTTAGTTTACTTCCTGTACTTTTGTCTTTCATACTAGAATTAAAAGTGAATTACCCACTTTTATACTACAGTAATACAGTATTTTACATTTCTGTATATTTACCTGTACCAATGAGTTTTATACTTTCGAATGATATCATATTGCTCTTTAGCATCCTTTTATTTCAACTTGAAAAATTTATTTAGCATTTTTTGGATGGCAGGTCTACTGGTACAGAGCTCCCTCAGCTTTTGTTTGTCTGTAAACATCATTATCTCTCCTTCATTTCTGAAGGAGAATTTTGCTGGATATAGTGTCCTTGGTTGGCAGTCTTTTTCTCTTAGCACTTTGAATATATTGTCCTATTGTTTCCAGGCCTACAAAGTTCCTGCTGAATAATTCACTGATAGTCTCATCATAGTTTTTTTTTTATAGTTTCTTTTTTATATGACAAGTTGCTTTTCTCTTGCTGCTTTCAAAACTTTCTGTTTTTGACTTTTGTCAATTTGAATACATTAAGTCTTGCTGTAGATATATTTGGATTCACTTTTTGGTGTTCTTGGATCTGGATGTCCAACCCCTTCCTCAGATTTGGGATGTTTTTAGCCATTAGTTTTCTAAATGAGCTTTCTGATCCTTTCTCTCTTTCTCTCTTTGCCTTCTGAAACTTCCATAATGCATGTATTGGTTCACCTGAAACTGTCTCACAATTCCCTTAAGCTTTCTTTACTCTCTTTCATTCTTTTTCTTCTACTCTGAATTATTCCTAGGGACTTGTCTTCAAGTGGCTAATTCTTTCTTCTGCTTGTTATAATCTGCTATTGAACTCTTCTAGTGGATTTTTCAATTCAGTTATTGTGTTCTTCCACTCCATAATTTCTATTTGGTACTTTAAAATATTTTCTGTCTCTTCGTTGAAATTCTCACTTTGTTTCTGCATTGTTCTCTTGACCTTGGTGAACATCTTTAAAAGAACCATTTTACATTCTCTGTGAGGTAAATCATACAATCCTGCTTTATTAGGGCCAATATTTTGGGATATTTCTTATTTCTTTGTTTGGAACACTTTACCTGTTCTTCATTTTGTTGGACTCTGTATTCGTATTTGTGCCTGAGACAAAGCAGCGTCTCTCAGACTGACTCTGTACAGAAGACTCCCAACCATCAGCTGCGTCAGAGATTCTGAGGGCGTTTATCAACTCTTCCTCTCCCCCAAGGAGAAGCAGGCAGCTGTGTTTTATTTTGTCCACTAGCTCTGTGTTTAACCAGAAGGAAGAGGGCTATGCTGTTTATCAGCCCAAGCTGCCATCTTCACTGTTCCTCAGGCTATGAGGCTGTGGTAGACCTATCCATGTCCCAAGACTGGCAGGGCAAACTTAATTCTCTGGCAGATCCTCCTGTGGAAGTTGGGACATTGAATAGTGGATTAAACTTTGCCCTTTACAGGAGAAGCTGGGAGCTCGTGGAGTCTTTTCTAATCATATGATCCTGTTCTGGGGGCAGAATCTGATGCAGGGTGTCCTGAACATTTTTACAAGCTTTTGTAAGTCTGGTTTCACATTCTCTGGGGGTGCAGGAGCCTTTCAGTGAGTCTCAATAATCAATAATTTTCGTAATTCCTGATTTCAGAATGATTTCTGAATCGGTGTGTTTGTGGAGGAAAGGAGGATCTAGGGCTTCCTACTCTGCCACGTTGCTAATGTCACACTCTCTGGTTGTTATATATTTTGGCAACTCAGACAACCTCCAATTTAAATCCTTCTGCACACAGTTTCTGAATACTAGTCTATAACTAGCAACTGCAATGCTAGGGCTTAATAATATAATAAAAGCCCCAACTGCCCACAGTTGTCAGAAGCTGCAGCAGCTTAAGGTCAGATTGTTGATGGCACCATCTTCTCAGGATGTCATCTCAGGACATCTCATCCATGGGGTGAGAGAGAGGATGAAGCCATCAAAAGGGAAGTAGCAACAGAGGAAGAGGAAGCAAACAGGAGAAATGAGAGGTTAAAGTGCTGGAGAGGAAGTGAGAAAGGTGGGAAAACAAAAGTTGGAAGAGGAGGAAGGGAGAAAAAGCAGAGAGGAGCAGGCAAGAGTGAGAGGTTTCTACCCTCCTCCTTCACCCCTGGCCATCTCCTGCTCCCCTCCTCTGCTTCTGTCCAGGCTGGTAGGCTTTGCCACAGGGAGCTCTTTCTCTTCCTTAGGGCCAGTGCTCCTCGCAGGTGACATAATTTTTTACACTTTTGTGCTCCGGTCCACTCACTGAGGCTACTGCCTCCATAGAACCTTGGTCCTCAAGTTAGAGAGAAATTCTAAATGTCTATGGACCAATCACAAGGACTACACAGAGGCCCTTTGCTTCACCATTGCCCAGGCCAGTCAGCCACACTCAGCTCTCCACAGAAGAGAACCTGGAACCTCCTTCCTGGGACAGCCTATTCTCTCTGCACAGCTTTGGGTCCTGGCAGCCAGAGTCTTGGCAGGAAAAAGCTGGAACATCCACACTCAGAAGGCCTGGGGTGTGGATGGTTTCTGCTGAGGTCAGGCTACAAGCATTTGCATGACAAGCATGGGAAAGGAGCATGGACAGATTTTATTTTGCGATGATCTTTCTCTTAGGATGCACATGACCACTTGAGGATTGGGGGTGCTGGTTGGCTCCTACCTATTGCTCTGATTAACTCCTTTGAGCCATGAGCTTCTGTGACAGACAGGAGGAGAACAAGCAGGGAGTGTGCTCGAGTCATCCTCTCAGGGAGGGAGCAGAGGAGAAACCCATTCCACTGGCTTCCTCAAGCAGGGAAATAGGGAATAACGACCAGGAAGATGGCTTTGGAAACAAACATTGAAGCAACAACAACAATTCAAGATGCTTTGGACTGAAAGCAAAGAAGACCCAAAGTAAAACAGCTATAAGAACAAGGACATGTATGATATGCCACAGCAAAAGCATAGGTGTGGGTGGTCTCAGAGTTCATGCGGTGGCTCCAGAGGTCCTCAGGGACCCCATTGAGTTTTCATCGTTCCCCTCTGCCACTGCTGTCTGCTGTGATGCTGCTCTCAGTGGTTGCAGGAAGACTGCGGCCTTTCCATGCAGCAGAGAAACAGAGTTCTCCTACTCAGCCATTTCTTATCAGTAGGGAAAAACATCTTTTCCTTGGAGTCCATGGCAGAATTCCTATTAGTGCTATTGGCCAGGGCTGGCCCTGTGCCCAAAACTCTGCAGGCAGTGCAGGCTGGCGAGGGCTGCTCTTCTGGGCCTCAGGGTAGAAGGTGGGCTGTGCTCCAGACACATGGGTGGGAGGGGCATCTGGATAGGCCCATGGCATCTGCTGCATCCCACACATCATAGAAATCCCTGAGGGGTCGTTTCTGTTGTCTCTCTATTGGGATTCACAATGAAATGATGATGATGACTGTGGAGTGCTCTTTTTATAGGAGCATGGACGCAGAGGCATCTGCATCCTGCTTCACAGCCAGGCTCGGGGAATCCCCAGGGAACCATTGGACCACTGAGTGTCTGGTCCACTGAGGAACAGGAGGCGAGCTGATCCTACGGGAGGAAGAAAGGAGACCCTGGGGGAATCAGGGGCTCGATTAGCCACGGGGGGACATTCTGGAGTGAACAGTGCTTAGCCACAAGCAAGAACTAATGGATCGGGAAGAACTGTTTTGTTGCTCTGCCAGGCGGTGTGGTGAGTTCTTTGCACTCATTTTGCCTAGGCCTAATCTTGCCAGTGATTATTACCCCACGTTTGCCAATAAGGGGAAAATGTTTCATGTTTCCAGCTGTTGGCCAACAGCCCCCCCGTCTCCCATGTGACTCTTAAAATGTGCACCAGATGCTTGAATTCCTGGAGGGATGTGCTCTCACTCTAGGTTTTGCCTGGTCCAGGAGCTTAGCATGAAGCCACTTAGTCATTATCATTTGTGATTTTTTTTTGTCCATTACTGGTACTTTCTAAAAGCACTGGGGGCAGTCTTCAGCAGGGGGTCCAGCTCTCTTGGCAGCTAAACTGCTCCTTGTGGAAAGTTAGAGCTGTAGAACATACCAGACTCTGAAAGGCGCTCTGCCCAGCATTGCTGAGGGTCCTCAGAGACTCCGCCTATGTTCTGCCAATCTGACCTGGGGCACCTCATCCCCTCCTGCTGAAGCTGCGTCTAGTTTGCTGATCAGGTTTTCTGTGCTCTGACCACTTTTGACAACTGTCCTGCTCTACCCCTACCTCTTCTCCCTGCGCATGGAAACGGGACCCTCCTTTGTTTGCCCAAAGCATAACGAACGCTAAGATCTGGCATTTAACAAGATTTCCTTAAGAAGCTTGGGCATGACCTGGGAGATTACAATGGAGAAGAGGACAGCTCCACACCGAGTCTCATGCACACATGTAGAATATCTAAGGAATGATGTACAGGTACCCTGTTACGTAGTGGGGATTAGGTTGCTGGAGAGAAAGATGAAAGGGAGATTTGCTTTCTGGTCTAAATGTGTTGAATGTTGCCCTTGAAATTTAAATCATGTTGCATATATTCCCCTTTCCAATTCAATCAATCAGCAATAAACACACATGAGATTAGTCACTGCTGTTTCTATCATCTAGAAGTCCTTCACAGGGTCTTTCCTTTCTGTCCCATTTGCTGTCCCATTTTGCAGGGCTTAGCTTATCCTGCCCCCTCTCCACACACACAGTCTCCCATGGTCCTGAACTCCCTCCCTGAGCCTGTATGACCCCAAAACACTGTTGGGCCGAAGAGAAAGCCAAGGCAACCCATCCTAATGGCCAGGCCTGATCCTCCACTCCTGGGCAGATGGCCTCTCGCATCACTTTGGACTATACCTCTCCTTGTCTCAATCTCTACCTTTTTAGAAGAGGATTTAGGGCTTACCTGCATAACCAAAGGTTGACTGAAGAGTTGACTGAAGAGTTGGTCAGTTACTTGCATGACCAAAGGCCAACTGAAGAAATTAGACTGCAGTTTTCCATAGTTCACAGGGAGTCTCGCAGCTGGGGGGATTTTGGAGATAGTATGCAACCAGCTCGTTTACTCATAAAGACATTGAGGGTCAGAGGGGAGAAGGAACTGCAGCTTGAATTTCTCTATCCAGAGAGTGCTGCTGGCCCCAGCATGACTGGAACCGGCATGACTGGAACCCTGACACTCTCTGACCTATGATTCGGCCTCCAGACTTCCCTGGGCTGTGTGACTAAGCCTGGAGGGGCTCCCCTCAGCTCAAGTCACTGCAGAATGTTCACAGGGCAGGTGGCAGAGGACAAAACGAAAGGCCAATACCCATAGAGATATGACGGCTGGAAGGTGCTGCAGCCTCTTGGACATTGCCCGTGGGAGGGATGGCCGGAGTCTCTCCCTGCAGGGGGGATGTGGATGGAGTCTGGAGGGGGCCAGCTTTGAGCATGCCGAAGGAAAAGCCTTGTAGGTGGGAGGCCACCATCAGTTCTCAGATGGAGGCTGCAGCTCTGCAAGACACTAGGCCCAGCCAGGGAGTTCAGAATGCGTTCTGGCGCTGCTTGCCGACACTGAAGTACTGCGCAGTCTGTTATGGGTTGGGTGAGACTCTGAAAATGAAGGTGATGACCACCAGGTCATCCCAGGACATTCTCTGTCTGTCGGCTTCCTTTTTGGCTTTTTCATGTTCCCTCAGAGCACTGCTTCCTAATCATGTGTCTTCGGGTTCACCCTGGCACTTATTTCCCCCAAATGGACATGCTGGGGCTGACCTCTGTGGATCCTGATTCGGGGGTCTGAGGTGGGGACTGGCTGTGACAGTGTTGGAATTCTCTCCAGGTGAGTCAGATGCATCTGGTTTGCTGATCAACTTTTCTGTGCTCTGACCACTTTTGACAACTGTCCTGCCTCTTCTCCCTGCACATGGAAACAGGACCCTCCTTTGTTTGCTCAAAGCATAACGATCCTCAAACCTTGTTTCCTCTGCACAAGATTCAGCAGCTGGGAGTCAAGGCTGATGAGTCTGAGTGTTGGGTCAGGGTTTAGATGAGGCCTCTCCCTCCTTCATCCTCACACCTCTAGCCAGCTCTCCCCCTTGCCTCAAGGCCCATGGTAGCCTGTTCCATTCACCTTGAACACACTCTCTCCGTGCCTGCCACCTCCCCTTTGCTTATGACATTCTTTCAGCTTGGAGTGCCTCGTGCTTTTCCTCCTGCAGGAAGCCTGCCCTGCTAATCTCTCCCCTGACTTCCTACTTCACTCAAGGACTGTACTCCTGGAAGCATGTTTGCTATATCCTGCTTCACAGCTTAAAGCCAGGTGCTCCTGCCTCTTATAGGTCCTGTGTCCTGAAACGCTCAGCCAAGTGTTCTATTGACTGAGCAAATGGCGTAAAAAAAAAAAAATGAATGCCCGTATGAATGAGTGTCAGCTGAAAGAACAAATGTATAAATGAATGAACAAATAAAGAATTGCAGACCTCATTGCATGCCTGCACCCCTCCAAAAATAGCACAATCCCAGTCACTGGCTCTCATCTTCCTTCCTGAAACCTCTTCCCTCTTTAGAAAGTGGCTAAGATTGGGGGTGAGCTTCATTTGATTGGACTTGATCTGCTCAGTTCTTATTGACTGAGTTTCATCCAGCCTCAAACTGGCCCATTTGGGTCCATGGCTCAGCGGAGGGACCCTGGACTTTTTCTGCCCTCAGAGCACTCTGGGTGACATGCACAGGCCCGAGATTCCACAGCTAGATTATCAACAGCCTCTGCCTGCTTTTTCCAGCTGGCTGTTGCCAGGGCCACTGAGCTATTAATACTCTGCCATCAGCTGCCTTGGAACAATGCGTGGTAAGCAGATTGATCCCTCAGCTAATTTTCTGTGAGCTGGTGGTGGGGGGATGCCTGGGAGGAGTGGGGGTGAAGCAGCCCTGTGGGACTGGTGCCTGGATCTGTCTACAGGGGATTTGTCCAGCACCTCACTCTCAGAGTCACAGGTTTTCCACACCTAAGTCCTGTGTGTCCCTCGACCAACACATCTGCATCATTTCCAGTGTCCTAAGGGATGTGATGATTGCCAAGGGCCTTGGGATTGGGTTACCTCTGGGTTATCCCAATTGGATAGTGAGTTAGGTGAGGAACCTGCGAGGAAGACCCTGAAGCTCTGTCAGCTCAGTGATCTGGGGCTGGATGCAAATGGTCCCATTGTGATGCCGACCATCTCGGTCACCCCATCTCTATCTGTCCTCACTGCCACCTCTGCTGCCTCCAAACAAACGGTGTAAGAAAAAAATGAATGTCCATACGAATGAGTGAGTGTCAGCTGAAAAAAAAATGAGTAAATGAATGAACAAATAAACAAATAACCATCATCACCACTATTGTTACCCCATCCCAACCTCAAAACTACAACTGTTATCATTAATACCCCATCCCAACTCCAAGATTGGCAGATCAGCCCATCACAACTCCAACCCCACCATCAACAGAAGCACCAGCCCAAATACCGAGACTCGCCACCGCATCACCCTCCACAGCACCCACCCCAACCCCACGCGTCCTGTAACACCCCTCACCATTCCCTTTTCCCTGGTCACCTCTGCTGGCTGTAACGCACGCACTCTGTCACTCACTGTGTCTGAAGAGCCAGGCTGCCCATTTCCTGCACCGCACATGTCCGTGGCCTCCCTTTTTCTTTCTAAATTGCCCTTGGGGTGTATTTAAAGCCCCTCTCATTTGTGTGGCCAGGTTGGGGGTGGTTGAAGAGATGACAGGTTGATGACAACCCTGGAAGGGCTCACTGGCCCCAGACAGTGGGGTACCTTGAGGGCTATAGGCATCAGTGTGAATTTGATCTTGAGGTTACCTTTTTGAGTTAGGAGAGGTTTCCGAGCAGAAAGTTACATGAAAAATCCAAAGAATCACAGGATCAGGGGTCATTCAGACAGAGAATGCTTATTAGATACCTGGGAAGGAGTAACATGGCAAAGCGAAGGAGCAGGCTGGGGAGAGGAGAGCAGGTGCAGTGACCAGAGTAGACTTCTGAGGAGCTGGCACCTGGATAAGAAGGAGCCAGGCATTTGAAGATCAGGGCGAAGTGTTCTGGAGAGAGGAGTCGGCAAACTCAAAGGCCCTGAAGTGGAAAGTGCTTGACTGATTTGAGGAACAGAGAACGAGTGTGCTGGAGCCCCTGACCCCTGGGAGCCAGGGTCTCCTTATTTACTACAAGATGGAATAATACATCCCATACATGGTTATTATGAGGATTCAGTGAGATAATGTGCACTGAGGCCAGGTCAGCATATGCAACACATATCTTGTACACACTAAGCGCTAAAGAGCTATTATTACACTTCTTTGCCTTTAAAAGCCTTCTGCACCTACTCCTGACAGCCAGTGGAATGTATGTGGGCTGGACGCGGGGGGACACGGTGACTTTTTTTTTTTTTTTTTTTTTGAGACAAAGTCTCATTCTATCGCCAGGCTGGAGTGCAGTGGCGCAATCTCAGCTCACTGGAACCTCTGCCTCCCGGGTTCAAGCAATTCTCCTGCCTCAGCCTCCTGAGTTGCTGGGACTACAGGTGCATGCCACCACTCCCAGCTATTTTTTGTATTTTTTGTAGAGATGGGGTTTCACTGTGTTGGCCAGGATGGTCTCGATCTCTTGATCTTGTGATCCACCTGCCTCGGCCTCCCAGCGTGCTGGGATTGCAGGCATGAGCCACTGCGCCCAGCTGACATGGTGACTTTTATGAAATGGTTGACTGGGAGTGGAGAGGCACAGGATGGCACATGAAAAGTGAGTTAGTAAATTGAATTCTTTATTAGAAACTGTGAGTGTTCCTGATGAGGCAGGCAGGCCAACACTGCTAGATAAATAAGATACGTGAATTTTTATTCACATCCTACCAAGTCCTACTGATGAAAACATACCTTTTGAGCATTAACTCCTCCTTGAAGATTATGTTTCTACTTCTTGGAGATTTTTTTGTTTCCCTGTAAGCATGGGGAGTTTGATATTCTTGACCACAGACCTTCAAGGGACACAAAGCAAGATCATTGCATTTCATAACACAGTCTCATGTGTTAATTTTCCATATGTAGATGCTATAGTTTGAATATTTGTCTCTCCTCCAAAATTCATGCTGAAACTTAATCCCCAATGCAGCAGTATTAAGAAGTGAGGCAGGCCAGGCACAGTGGCTCACGCCTGTAATCCCAGCACTTTGGGAGGCCAAGGCAGGTGGATCACGAGGTCAAGAGATCGAGACCATCCTGACCAACATGGTGAAACCCCATCTCTACTAAAAATACAAAAATTAGCTGGGTATGGTGGCACCTGCCTGTAGTCCCACCTACTCAGGAGGCTGAGGCAGGAGAATTGCTTGAACTCGAGAGGCAGAGGTTGCAGTGCACCGAGATCGTGCCACTGGACTCCAGCCCTGTGATAGAATGAGAATCCATCTCAAAAAACAAAAACAAAAACAAAAACAAACAAAAAAGAAAGAAGCAAGGCCTCCAGAAAGTGATTAGACCATGAGGCCCCTGCCTGATGGATGGAATTAATTACTGATCAAAGGGCTGGGGGAGCTAGGTAGGTCTCCTTTTGCCCTTTCACCTTTTCTGCCATGTGAGGACACAGTGCTCCTCTCCTCTGAAGGTCACAGCCACGCAGTGCCATCATGGAAGCGACGCTGGGCCCTCAGCAGACACCACACCTGCTGGGGTCTTGATGTTGCACTTCCCAGCCTCCAGCAATATGAGAAAGAAATGTCTGTTCTTTATAAATTACCCATTCTCAGGTACTTGTTTTAACAACAGAAACAAAACCAAGACAGTAGAATATAAATCCTGGAGTGCACCTTCTGTATGTGAATAGCACAACCTGCCCTTTGGGTCCTAACCGCTGGCCTTGAGTTTGGATTACTGCTGCCCACACTGATTACTATTCTGGAGCAGCCCGTGCAGCTGAGTGCCACACACTCAGAAGGGCCACCCAGCCTCACCCTGAGTGGACCTGGCACGATGTACGAGCTGACAGTCATTTGTTTTAGAATGACATCTTCAACTGTGTTATTTTGGCACAGATTTTGTTTTCTCATTAATCATGCAGGAGCCCTCTTTTCTCCCACAAAGTAACACACTCTCTCTCAAACTTCTCAAAGTGCGTGGCCTTCCTAGTCCAGCTCTTTATCTCCCATAAAAGAACAGTGCAGAGACAGTGAGGAATGGCAGCCAACATGTGACTTCAGGTAGGCTAAGGGATGGGGTTTAGAGAAGACAGGAATCAACAGGAGAATGTGCCCAGCCTGAAGCAGGCACTGTCACGTGCTTCCAGCATATTGTTGCAGCAGAGGAAAATGCCTACTATTTCCGGCTTCTCTAATTTTTCAAGAGAATCCAGAAATGCAGATATTTATGGGATGTCTTCCAATTTTTAAGTGTGGGCAAGTAATCCAATGTTTTTAAAAACCTGGTGCAGGGAGCACTGTGAGATCGAAAGCCTACAGAGCTGTGGGTGGGAGGTGGAGCTCTGTTTTAGAGGCTCAGTGCAGGAGGCTGCCAATTTCCTTCCCCTAGTTTCTTCAAGTGTTATTCATGAGGACAGAGCATGTGATACCTGCGTATGTGACCAAGTTATACTGGTCCTCTCTAGGATTTCATTTTAAAAACTGTATTTTTTTCCACTATGTCTATGGAGGGCAACACGCTTGCCCAGAGCTTTCAACCGAGTTGCCTGACATCACCTTGCGTCCCACCACAGCACAGGAGGACTGAGACATATGTTCTCTGGACTCAATTAAAAAATCCCACTGAAGGGCCCTGAGTCAGTCAGCCCAACTTGAGCCAAATGCCCTCTTTCGAAGGAATCAACTATAAATGGGGTGGGTGTGAAGTGCTGTGATTGTCTGAGCTTGGATCAGGTACTTCCCCTTGGGCCAATCAACTGTGGCCGGAGGGTGTGTCTGCGTGAACCTGGAGGGTACTATGTAAATTGCAGAGCAGCAGAGGGAGGGGTGTGCCCTTGAAGAAGGGAAATGAGATATTCCCTACAGAGAGAAATGGAGTGACTCTCTATGTTATGGACTAGATGTGTCCCCACCCCCCACCCCGCCAACTCATGAATTCATGCCTTGAAACCCTAACCCTCAATGCAATGGTATTAGGAGGAGCTGGGGGCCTTTGGGAGGTGATTAAGTTTAGATGAGGTCACGAGGGTGGGGCTCTCATGATAAAATTGCTGCTGTTATAAGAGGACACCAGAGAGCTCTCTCTTTCTTAATCCCTCTCTTCCTCCACCATGTGAGGGCACTGCAAGAAGGCAGCTGTTCTGCCAGCCAGGAAGAGAGCTTTCACCAGAGGCTAGAATCTGGGACTTTCAGCCTCCAGACCTGTGAGCATAAATGTCTGTTGTGGAAGCCATCCAGTTTGTGGTATTATATTGTGGCAGCCTGAGCTGACAAAGATACTGCCATAGGCACACTAGACACTTGTTAGGAAAATCTTCCCTGTCATTTCCCTGAATGTGAACTCATTGCCGAAAACATCCTTGCTAATACCAGCCCATGACATTGACCAGTTCTGTCACCGTGGGCTCGTTTTTCATTTGTCTTGTTTACTCCCTGAGTCTCAGAGCTTTGATTTCTCCAGTGGGGGTAATTATAATGATCTAGTGCTGTGTGAGGATTAAATGAGATAATACTTTTTGAGTGCCTAGTATGGTGCTTAGCACATTAAATAATAGCTGTTGTTCCTGTTACTCTTACTACTGCTAGGACTTTTGTTGGACTTTTTTTTTTTTATCCCCCATGTCTCAGGGCTGGTGCTGGAGAGCTGGCGTTTGGTTTTCATGCATGGCAACAATGACCATAGGAATCGACTTCGTTTGTAGCTTTGCCTCATTTGCTAACTTAGTGCTGCTTTGGCATAAACGTGGTATGAGTCACTGTGCTGATGGTCCCGTGGCACTTTGGGAAGGTGGACAACAGGGGTCAGAGGCTTCAGATATCGAGGGCTTCATGGGACCATGATTGACAGTGAAGTGGTGTTTTGATCGATGAGTCTCAGAGGAAGTCTGGTCCACCTGCACTGCTAGAGCAAAGCTCAGGTGCTGATTCAATCCTGGTTGCTGGGGCCAGTGTGGATGGCAAGTGGGAGGAGATAATGTTTCTTGGGTGAGCATCAGGACCCCCCTTACAAGACCCAGGTTGGGTGAGAATCCCGGACCCTGGGTCTTGTGCTCTAGCCTGTTGGTGTCCCAAGGCTCTCACAGACAAGGCAAAGCTGACAGAGGTGGTGAGTTCAGAAGCCATGCTTTCGGAGTGTCCACGAAGGAATTGGGAGCAGGCTGAGGTCGGCCTGGGGAGGGGGTTGCCATTTGGCTTGAACCTGGAAGAATAAGTAAGGTAGAGGAAGCAGATGAGTGGTGAGCAGCCTGAGGCAGAGGCGTGAAGTGAGGAAAAGGCTGGAACAAAATGTGGGCCAGAAGCGCAGAGACGGGGAGTCTACAAGAGGGACCCAGGCACCAGGTCACCCTGGCTCTTGAATCCTGTGGTTGTGTCAGTTTAATATGAAGCTGTTGTCTCTCAGTCCCAGCTCCACCCTTTTACAACTCATTTTGCAATGCTGAGCTTGAGACTGCAAACCAGGTTTCTGCCTTGCCAGCTTCTCTTTGTTAGGCTCCTCCAACTGGGGGCTGCAGGGCCCCCATGAGCCTCTGTGAGGCACGCGTGGGAATCGCTCTTCCCTGTTTCCTGTGGCCTTTCTGTCTCCCCCCTGTTCCTGGGAGAATCACCCAACCCTGGTTCTTCTTCATAGTAGCAACAGTTCCTTTCCACTGCAGCCTCTGAACTGTTCCCCTGAGATGCACCAGCACCGCCCAAACAGTGCCCCTTCCTGAGGCCTGGGCCCCAGATCTTCCTGGGCCTAGAGACACCAGCATCAATAGCAGAGATGGGAAAGTTCAGAGAAGCATCAAGACCTTAGAAAACATATGTTCTTTATTTCCTCAAAAGTCAGGGTTTTCTCATAGAAGTGCAATCTAGTTCCGTCACGAGTTAGGTTGAATGGATGTGCCGCTCTATTTTTCGGCTCCTGACCCATTTCCATTTGTCTTTTCTCCTCTTCTGCACCAATGCCTCATTGCCTAATTACTTGAGGTGTATGATAATTCCTAGTCTTTGACAGGGTAAGTCCTCCTGTCTAAGTCTGCATCTTCAGGACCGTCTTGGCTATTCTTACTCTTCGTTCCTCTTTGTCAGTATCAGAAGCAGCAGATCAGACTACACAACCACAACCACAACACGACAAAAACAAAATATCCAACACTTTTGTGTTCAAAACACCAAAGTGCTTTGCTTGCTTTGGAATGCATTGAAGACATAGACAACGGATATTCTTTAATGTTTTAAAATCAGGTTTATAATTGTGTCCATATAGGTCAGGGATATCCTTTGTTAAATTTATTCTTGTGGACTTTATAAGCTTGAGATAATTTTAAATGATACTTTTAAAAATAACATTTTAAAATGTTGTTAGTGTATAGAAACGCAATTTTAAAAGGTGACCTCTACTAGTAATCTACAGAGTAATGCTAAATTCTCTTATTAATTCAATAATTCACCTGTAGATTCTCTGGGTTTTCTACACGGACAGTCATAGTATCTGCAAGTACTGGCTGTTCTGGCCTGATCTTCATAACAATATTTTCCTTGCCTTTCTTTGGGAGCTGAGACCCACAGTATGATGTTTAATGGAAACAGTGATAATGGGCCCTTTACCTCCTCCTAACCTTAAGGAAATGCTTTTAACATGCCACTCTTCTATGTGATGTTTGCATTATTGGGTTGAGAAACTTTCTAGCTTGCTAGGAATTTTTATAATGAAAGTAAAGTTGTATCAAATGCTTTTTCTTCAACTAACAGACACCGATCTTTCCCTTTGAACCGTGAATGTATGACTTTCATTCATTGATCTAAAAAATGTTAAATCCACCTTACACTGCCAGAATAAACCCAATGGTGATATATAAGCTTTCTTATACATTGCTGGATTTGGTTTGGCTAATATATTTTAAGATTTTCTTACATCTAGGTTCATGAGAGTCAGGTTGCCTGTAATTTTATTTTCTTATACGGTTGTGGTTGAATTTTGGTATCCATGGTATGCCAGCTTCATAAAATGATCCCATTGTCTATTTTCTGGAAGATTCTCAGTAAATTTGGAATTGCTCATCTCATGGGTATTTGATATAGCTCTCTGTGGAACTCAGACCTGGTGCTTTCTCTGTGGGGAGAGATCTCTCTAGCTACTGCTTCACTAAGTGGTTGTAGAACCATTCAAAATTTTTGTTTTTTAGTTTTCTTCAGCATTGGTAAGTTATATTTTTAGTGAATTTGCACATATTATCTAAGTTTTCAAGTTTATTGGTATAATGTTGCTGCCCTTGTATTGCCTTCTTAATAGCTGCAGAATTTGAAGTTATGTTCTCTCGTTTACTCCTAAATTATTTATTCATGCATTCTCTCGTGTTTTTCTTGATTACTTTTGCCTGAAGTTTTTAAAATGGCCATTTCAAAGAACCAATTTTTAGCATTTTTTTGTCTATTGTGTATGCTTATTTTTCATTAATTTTTGCTTTCATCTTTAGTATGCTGTCCTTTCCATTTTCTTTAGGTTTGTTCTATTGTTTTTCTTAAGATGTTTAGTTCATTAAATTGTAGCCTTTCTTGTTCCTACTGTTAACATTTAAGAATATACGTTTCCATCTATACGAGGGAACTTCAAAAAGTTCATGGAAAATTTAATTAAAAGATAAAAATTAAAAATATAAACTTTATTTCCCAACATAAGTTCAAGTTCAAGACACTTTTGTAAGCAATGAAGCTGGCCAGTTAGTCCATCCCTAAAGAACTGAGAGTCCTTGGAATTTAACCATGTCAATGCAGTCTTTTTTACATTATTAGCTGAAGAAGAATGGGTGCCCTTTACAGACTTTTTAAGATTAGAAAGCAAAAAGAAGTCAGAAGGAGCCAAATCAGGATGGATGGTAGATGCCTCATGATATCCCATAAAAACTCTCATGCAATTGTCCTTGTTTGATGAGAGGAATGAGCAGGGTCATTGTAATGGTGGAGAAGGACCCTCTGGGGAAGCTTCCCCGGACATTTTTTTGCCAAAGTGGAAACTGCTACCTTTCTCAACGTACTCTCATAATACATAGATGTTATTGTTTTTTGGTTCTCCAGAAAGTCAACAAGCAAAATGCCTTGAGCATCTCGAAAAGCTGTTCCCATGAGCTCTGCTCTTGACCCTTCCGCCTTTGCTTTGACTGCACCGCTTCCACCTCTTGGTAGCCATTGCTTTCACTGTGCTTTGTCTTCAGGTAAAGCCACATTTTATCTCCTGTTGTGGTTCTTTGAAGGAATGGTTTGGGATCTTGATCCCACTTGTTTAAAATTTCCACTGGGAGATCTGGTCTTGTCTGTAGCGGATCTGGGCACAATGGCTTGGCCACCCATCAAGTGGAAAGTTTGTTCAACTTTAATTTCTTAGTCAGAGTTTTGTAAGCTGAATGATTTGAGATGTCTATGCTGGTGTCTCTTGTTTCTGCTGTTAATTATCAGTCCTCTTCGATTAGGGCATAAGCAAGATTAATTTTTTTTTCTCACAAGTTGATGCAAATTGTTGGCCACTATGGGCTTCATCTTCAACATCTTCTTGTCCTTTCTTTAAAGAAGTTATCCATATGCAAACTGCTGATTTTGGGGGCATCGTTTCCACAAACTTTTCATAAGGCATCAATAATTTCATCCTTCTTTCACCTAAGCTTCACCACAAATTTGCGTTTGTTTTTGTTTCAATTTTAACAGAATTCATGTTGCTTTGATAAGGGCCTTTTTCATAATGATGTCTTATCCTTCTTAGTGCCTCAAACCTAGATCCTAACAGACATGTTATAACAAGTTAGTATGAGTTTGTTTTGGTGCAAAAAATTTTTGAAATCCAAGCTTAGTTTTTTTATAATACGCATTTTCTATGAACGTTTTGAAGACCCTTTGAAAGTCAAATTAGCATTTCATTTCATTTTTATCTGCAGTCTTTTAAATATTTTCTAATTTCCATTATTTCTTCTTTGACTCATGCTATTCTGAAGTATGTTGTTGAATTTGTGTGTGTATATATATATTTTTATGTATATATAATTTGTGTGTGTGTGTGTGTATATATATATATAAATTATCTTTATGTTATTGATTTTTAACTTAATTTCACCATGGCCAGAGAATAGGGTTTATAAGATACCAAGATACCAATCCTTTGACAGTAGTTGAGACTTTTTTTTTTTGGTCTTAGTATGTTAACAATTTTTGTAAATATTTGTTTTTTGTTTGTTTGTTTGTTTGAGATGGAGTCTCACTCTGTCGCCCAGGCTGGAGTGCAGTGGTGCAATCTCGGGTCACTGCACCCTCTGCCTCCTGGGTTCAAGCGATTCTCGTGCCTCAGCCTCCTGAGTAGCTGGGACTACAGGCACGCACCACAATGCCTGGCTAATTTTCGTATTTTTTTAGTAGAGAAAGGGTTCCACTACATTGCCCAGACTGGCCTTGAACTCCTGACCTCGTGATCTGCCCACTTCGGCCTCCCAAAATGCTAGGATTACAGGCGTGAGTCACTGTGCCCAGCTCAATTTTTGTAAATATTCTATGTAGACTTGAAGAGAATGTGTATTTCTTTACTGTTGTATGCTGTGGATATTAATTGTTACCTATCTATCTGTCTATTGTTATCTTTTATCTTCTATCTTCTATCATCTCTACCTACCTTCCTATCCACCTACCTACCTACCTTCCTTCTTGATCTCCATTATATCAAGACTGGTGTATTTTTCAAATCTTGTGTGTCTCCTTCCTTCTCTCCCTCTCTTCCTTCCTTTTTCCCCTCCCTCTTTGCAAGACAGCTGTGTCAATATTTCCTGAAATAATGGTGGATTTGTCTATTTCTCTGTGAAGTTCCTGCCAACTTTTGCTTTATATATTTCAAAACCATATTTCTAGGTGCATACAAGTTTATAACTATTGTATTAGCTTTGGGGAGTTGGTATTTGCATTTTTTTTTACTTTTTTACTTTCATCTTTTCTGCATTGATATTTTAGACCTATTTCTTATAAATAGCATGTTTTACTTTTCTATTATGACAATCTTCTCTTTTAAGTGGAAAATGTAATAGATTTGCATTAATTGTATTTCTAATATAATTTATTGGTTTCTAATAACTCACTTTGTACTTTCTGTCCAATCTTTTCTATATTTGTTTCTCTTTCTTTTGAATTGATTAGATTTTTTTTTCTTATTCCATTTTTTGGGGGCTCTGGTTTAGAATTTATACATTTTTTTCTGTCATTTAACAGGTTTCTTTAACTTATCAAAGTCAAAATTTAATAAATTATAATTTCCCCAAACAATATAGGACCCCAAAACATGTTAATTTTAACTCCTTTCTAAATACAGTATTGATGCACAGTCTTTAAGTTTTACTGTATTTCTAACCTTATTGGACATAATTATTATTATTTTTGTAAAATCAGTATTTGTTTAGATTTACTTATATTTTTTCATCATGTTCTTGACAAATATGAATTCTAGGTTGACAATTTTTTCTACTTTCTCCTTGAACGTATTATTTCAGTTTTCATGGCTTCCTTTGTTGCTGTTGAGAAGACATTTGCCAAAATACTGTTGATACATTAAAATTTAGCCTGTATTTTCTCTCATATTACTGCTAATACATTCTTATTCTCATCAGTATTTAGCACTTTCACTGTGATATGTCAGGTGTGGATTCTTTGTATTTATCCTATTTGGGTCTTTGGGATTTCTGTATTTTGAAGATTGGTGTCTTTAGTTAATCCTGGAAAGTTCTCAGTCGCCTATTCCCTCCCACCATTTCTTTCTTCCCCTTCTGGAAGTCTGGTTAGATGTAGTCTAGCTTTCCTTACTCCGCCCTCCATGTATCTTTGACACACATCTGAAGTAAGGACTTAATTTTGCTTAACATACTTGGTGCTCAGGGAGCCCATTTGCTATGAGAGTCTGGTTTTCTAACTCTGGTTCTCCCTTGCCAGGCAAATACTTTTACTTCCTGAGTCAGCAAGCTGGTGCCTTTCTGCATCTTTGTTTCTTTTCTGAGTCTACAGAAACGTCCTCCTTGCATCTGAGGCTACTTTCCCTCTTTTGTGCTTTATCTTTTATAACCGTATATTTAGAACAGAAGTGATGCATCTAAAGAGGAGGTTTACATGTGCTATCTTGACAGAAAACATTACTTCTAAAAGTATGTAAAAGAGACCGAGACCATCATGGCCAACATGGTGAAACCCTGTCTCTACTAAAAATACAAAAATTATCTGGGCATGGTGGTGGGTGCCTGTAGTCCCAGCTACTTGGGAGGCTGAGGCAGGAGAATTGCTTGAACCCAGGGGGTGGAGGTTGCAGTGAGCCGAGATTGTGCCATTGCACTCCAGCCTAGCAACAGAGTGAGACTCCATCTCAAAAGAAAAAATAAAATGTGATAATAATGATATTAAGCCTAAATTAAATGAGCTTTCCTTTGCTGCATGATCTTTGAGCCTAGTTTTGCTTTGTCATGTAATCTGAGACAGGGGTGTGGGTTCATGTGCTGTAAATGTTTACATGTTTGTGGGCTTTCACGTCTTAGTAGGTGAATGTTAAGGAATTGTAAGGTGAGATACCCAGGGAACGTATTTGCATGCTCTTCACTTTTTTTCTAGAGATAATGGGTTCGTCTAAATTAGGAACTTTGAAAAGCAGCAGGAATTTCCATCATTTTGGCCTGTGGTGAGGGAGGAGTCCCTCTAATCCATCTCTTGACACTAAAAGTGATGTTTCTGGATTCGAAATTTGATGATGCCACTCCCTGCTGAGAATCCTCCTGGGGATCCCACTGATTACAGAGCAAAGTAGAAACGTCGTAGCTGGACCCGCAGGGCTGTCAGTGAGCATCTTCCTGTTTCCGTCTCTGGGCTTGCCTCCTGCCACCTTCCCCGCTCCACCTATACGCTCCAGCGACTCACAGTGCTTTGGACATGTCACAGCCATTTCTACCTAATCATTTACCTCTTCCTGAAATCCCCCATTTGCTAGCTCAGATAAGCGATAAATCTGGTAACTCAATCATACGTCCTTACCCATTCAGTACTAACAGAGTTTTTCCTCTGAGGTTTTCTTGACCAACTCCTCTCTCTCCATCCTGCCGTCTTCTGGGTCATACATTGAAGCATCTTGCAGTTTTCTCTCTCCCTGTAGTTAGCAAGCTTTATGGCCATTTTGGGGTTACTTTCTATTATTGTTGCTGCCTCTGGGAACTCCCTGAGGACGGGTATTGTCCTCTGTAGACCTAGTGTGCACATGGGACCAGGCACATAGCAGGTCCTCCGTGCGTGCTTGGTGACTTGGAATGAAGGTGTGTTCTCCCACTATGGTGTGTGGGTGGTGGTGTGCCGGCTCAGGGTCCTGCAAGTGCTGCTCTGCCTTGGCCTAGGAGCAAAGCTTCCCGCTTGAATCCAGGGCAACACCATCCCCCAGGGCTTCCCTCTGTCCTGAGAATTGAGTGTTTGTATCTAGATAAGACATTTCTGGAAGGATGTACCATTACCGCCTCCATTATCCATTATCCCATCCCAGGCAGACATCTCCGGTAAAGCAGGGAAATCCCAAAGGAACAGCTACCTTGTGGGGTATCTCTGAGAACATGTTTGCCCTGCTCCTGAGGGTTTGCTTGGGAAAGCACCTACTTCCATGGGAATAAATGCCACCTCTGCAAATGGGGATGCCGGCTTGGTGTCCCTACTCACCTTGAGGCAAGCAGGAGGGTGTCTGGGCCCTCTTAGAGCAATTCTCCTGCAGGTCCCTTGGTTAAACAAACCCCACATTCCCAGATCTTAGTGTGGATCTTCCATCTCAGAGCTAGCATTTTCTAATACGTTGTGTAGTTTTTACATGTACTGGCTGAAGCCTGGGTTCAGCTCTGGGCTTTGCCACTTTGTGCCATGCAATTTGGATGAGTTTTCTAAGATTTATTTTCTCTATTTCCTCATCTGTAACATGGGGAGAAAAGAATAATACCTAGCTCAAAGGATTGTTCTGAGCATTAAATGAGTTAACAGATTATACCTTGTACATAGTAAATGCTTAGTACACTTAGAAATGTTAGTCAGAACTGATGTCTAATGCACTGTGTAGCCTCAGAAAAGCCCTTGCCCCATCTCTTAGCTGGGCCACATAACCTCTTCTGTGCCTTCTAGCAGCTGAGGGTCCTGGTTCTCTCCCATTTCACCAGTCAGTCCCACCCTAGTTGGCTTCCAGACACCCACGGCATGTTAGCAGTGCAGCTGGGCACAGGTCTGGAATCCCTCTCTGAAGGAAGGGCCTTGACTGTAGTTTGGGTGATAATCATGATGATTCACTTTTTCTCTTTTGGTTCTAAAGACCATCCCCTTGGGCGTGGGCTGGAAAATACTCTGTAATTTACAAGAGTGCCAATTCTTGGTGAGGCTCATCGAATTTTTAAAATTCTTTTTATTATATATTTTTGGTAGGGGATGTGGAAAAGTACTTGGTAGGAGAAAAGTATCTGAAACAATGACCCATAAAGACACCCACAAAGGTGTCTGATCCTGGAAGGCAAAAAGAAGAGGCACAGCCTGAAGCTGCTTCCTGTCTCGGCCTCTGAAGCGGGTGGGGTCTTGGAAAACTTCCTTGATTTTGATGGAACTACTTTTAGTGGTCTTAGCACCCTAGGTAATTACCCTTAATATGCAGGTGAAATTTTCCAATCTTTTCTGTGCTTTTTTGGCATGCTTGAGTTTATAGTGGGTATTATTGTGTATTTTACTGTTTTTCACTTAACATTGTATCTCAAGCATTTCCTCAACGTATTAAAAATTCTTTGGAACCTCATTTTCTTGCTGTAGAATATTTAATTGCAAGTCTGCATCATAATTCTCTTAACATTCCCGTAACGATGCAAATTTAAATAGTTCTGTATTTTTTCTATGGCAAATAGAGCTATTATAAGCCTTTTTTAAACGGAAATTTTGGTCCGTATTTCAACACATTGTTTTCAGGATAGACTTTCAGAAGTAGAATTTTTGGGTCAAAGAATACGAACATTTACGAGATTCTTGGCTCACTACCAAATGTATTGTCAGCGAGGTCATGCTCACGTTTCCATTCACCAGCCAGTGCGAGCCTAGTGACTTTGGGTAAGATTCTTCTAAATGATCTCTGCCCTAATTAATACGTTAAAATGCAGTACACACATGTACACCCATATTTACTACACATATATATGCACATACATGTATACATATATATAAGTGTATACATATACATCTACCTATCTTTATCTATATCTAAATCTATTCTATCTATCTATAGCTACGCCTCTGTAAAGTTGACCCTGGAACAATGTGAGAGTTGGGGGTGCCACCCCCATCCCAACACAGTCAGAAATACATGAATAAGTCTTTTGACTTCCCCAAAACTTAACTACTGATAGACTACTCTTGAGTAGAAGCCTTACCTATAACCTTAATCAATTGTTACATGTATCATAGTATATTCTCATAATAAAGTAAGCTAGAGAAAAGAAAACATTACTAAGAAAATCATAAGGACTGGATGAGGTCCTTAGTGCTTGCGCTTGTAATCCCAGCAACTTGGGAGGCTGAGGTGGGAGGGTGGCTTGAGCCCAGGAGTCCAAGGCTGCAGTGAGGTATGATTCTACAGCCTGGGCAACAGAGAGAGACTATGTCTCAAGAAAATTATAAAGAAAAAAAGAAAATCATAAGGAAGAGAAAATATATTTGATATATTTATCATTCATTAAGTGCAAGTAAATTGTCAGAAAGATCTTCATCTTCACGTTGAGTAGGCTGAGGAGGAGGAGGGGTTGGTCCTGCTTTCTCAGGGGTCTCAGGGGTGGCAGAGTGCAAGACAATCTGCATACGAGTGCACCTGCGCAGTTCAAATCCGTGTTGTTCAAGGGTCCGCACTGTATATATACATGTATATACAAATATACATGTATATATTTGTATTTTTTGATCGGTAATGCAGCTGTACATTTTTTTTCCTGTTAGAATCATTTTTCAATGGCAGGTGATTAATAGTGGGTGGAATAAACAAGCTACACAACTTCCTTCTACCTCCCTGGGGGGTAGCTGCAGTTAGCTGCCAAGAATTCCAATTCAGCTTTGCTATTTACAATCTTCAGCCTTGTTTTAAAAATCAAACATGTCTGTGAGGGGAAAATCTCTCTCCATATAAACAAACAAACAAAATCTTTCTGATAGTACATTTCAACAGGGTATTGAAAGGAATGAAAAATACTCATGGTAAAGAGCTTTCTTTACTTTTAGGCACCTCTTCATCTCACTACATTGGCTAATTATAAGTTTAAGGAAGAAGAAAGGAACAAGGTTTATCACCCCACCCCCCGGCCTTTTTTTTGTGCTTTGTTTTTTTTTTTTTTTTTTTTTTTGAGACAGAGTCTCACTGTGTCACTCAGGATGGAGTGTAATGGCCCAATATTGGCTCCCTGTAACCTCTGCCTACTGGGTTCAAGCAATTCTCCTGCCTCAGCCTCCTGAGTAGCTGGGATTACAGACACGTGCCACCACACCTGGCTAATTTTTGTATTTTTAGTAGAGACAGAGTTTCACTATGTTGGCCAGTTTAGCCTCCAAATTCTGGCCTCAAGTGATCCCCCCACCTTGGCCTCCCAAAGTGCTGGGATTACAGGTGTGAGCCACTGCGCCCGGCCTATCACCCCTTTTTTACTAGTGAGGAACAAAGCTCCAAGAGGAGAGCCACCTGACTCTGCTCCATGTCATCTCCCAGGACCTTCCTTGTCTTATTCACCTAGTGACTATCAACTGCAAGACACCAACAGATTCATTCAACTGTCAGTGCACATGTGGTGTCCAGTAATTGCACAGGTACCCAGTATTGAATGGATGCCTAGTATTGCTCTAGTATCTAGTATTGCACAAATATCCAGTATTGCACAGGTGCCAGTATTGATCAGATGCTGGTATTGTGCAACTTTACCCAGTATTACACAGGTACATGTTGCCCAGGTGCAGACGTGCTAATGTTGGACAGCTGTCCGGTATTGCAAGGGTACCAGTATTGCTCAGGTGCCCAGTATAGAATAGGTGCTCAGTATTGCAGAGGGGCCAGTACTGCACAGGTATTCTGCATGGCACACGTGTTGATATTGCTCAGATGTTGGTGGTACACAGCTGTCCAGTACTGCTTAGATGCTAGTATTGCACAGGTGCCAGTATTGCCCAGGTGGCTAGTATTCCACAGCTAATTGGCATTGCACAGGTGCCAAGTATGGAACAGATGTCAGCATTGCACAGGTATCCGGTACTTACAACTTACGTGAAGCCTGCTCCCTCTGGCATCTCCATGACCTCATTTCTTAGGAAAATGAGAAAGTGGGACACAAGTCCCATAGTGGATTTTGTGACCTTGTCTGAAACCCTCCTGGGTATTTTGCCTGACTTCTAGCACAGCCTTTTTTTTGGTCTCATGTTCTCGCATGGGCGCGGGATGGCATTCCGAACCGAGAAGGGTGTCAGAGCTGAGCTGGGGAAGAGTAGTGAGCTTGGAATCCTCTATGTTTTCTTCCCTCCTGTGTCCCTCCCACCACACACTCCACACACATGCCTCGGCATCCCTTTCTGCTCTCCTGTCTCCAGATGAAGAGGGAAGGTGGTAGGCCTTCTCACTATTCTCCCTGCTTCCTCTCCGCCTGGAGGGACGTACTTGGCAGAGAGCTTTCTAATACTCATCCCAAAGAAGAAAACTTGCAGGGTAGAATTTCTGACTCAGGTCAAAAGCCTGGGTGGAATAGCCTTCCCCTGGCCTCCCAGAGGCATAGAGGCCAGGCCTCATGGGGTAGCCCTTCTGAATCCTTTGCTTTCCTTTTCTCCCTGGGATCCTAGTTAGGTATCTTTTGCTGAGGAGGAGCTGCAGATGTGTCTCTGTGATACTTAAAAACTTGGTTTATTCCGTAGAGATTTTAGTTACAAAGGCAGATGGACGGTCTTCATCCACCAACCGAACAGGTCTGGTTTGATCTTTCACTCTAGGGGCTATTGTATTCTGTACACAGGGTGTTTCATAACCAATTCAGGGTCATATCGATTCACAATTGTGTTAAAAGAGGATTTTGGTGCTCACTTAGGCAGCACATATGCTAAAATTGGAATGATACAGAGAAGATTAGCATGGCCCCTGTCCACGGATAACATGCGCATTCATGAAGCGTTCCATATTTTTATAAAAAAGAAAAAAAAAGAGGATTTTGTCTCCATCCTGAGAGAGCTCTCATAAGGTGCTTTTCCCTGTTCGGGCCTCAGTAATTTCTAGGCTGTCTTCGTCCCCAGAGTACAACTTCTAATTCCTCTCAACATTGGATGCAACATGATTTGCAAATCTGACCATATCTCCTCCCACTTTCCTCCTGTAAAGGGCTCTTACCACCTTCAATTACGGCACAGTGGCCAGCCCCCTCATTACCTGGTTCTTTGCGGTCTCTGGGTCTGGAGTCATCCTCAGTTACTTCCATACATGCCTGAAGCTGCAGGAAGAACTGCATACTTGCAGGTTCCAATATCACCTCGATTTCTCTGCATTTGTCATCTGCTCACCTAGATAGCTCCTTCAAAACCCGTCTCAGAATTCTCCCTCCAACAATCCTCCCTTGACTTCTCCTCAGTCCATTTCGTCCTCTATGATGGACCCCTTGCAGCTTGAACTATTTTGACACATCTCTTATTGCAGCCAGTGTCCTCCAGGGAGCCAGCAAGGCCTTGCTCAGCTCCAAGTCTCTGGCATTGCACCTCCTGTAGTGTCAATGCAGAGAACGTTTGTGTCCTCAATGAAAGAATTAGCGGTGTTATCTCTGCCTGGGAGGTGAGGTCTGGATGTCTACCATCCTTTCACCGTAACACCTCCATTTGTTACCTTAAGAAGACAATGTCCATGTACTGCAGCTATGAACGAGATGGTCCTTCCCGAGCCAGGTGCGGTGGCTCACGCCTGTAATCCCAGCACTTTGGGAGGCTGAGATGGGCAAATCACCTGAGGTCAGGAGTTCAAGGCCAGCCTGGCCAACATGGTGAAACCCCTTCTCTACTAAAAATACAAAAAAATTAGCTGGGCGTGGTGGTGGGTGCCTGTAATCCCAGCTACTTGGGAAGCTGAGGCAGGAGAATTGCTTGAATCTGGGAGGCGGAGGTTGCCGTGAACCGAGGTTGCATCATTGCACTCCAGCCTGGGCAATGAGAGCAAAACTCCATCTCAAAAAAAAAAAAAAAAAAAAAAGGTCCTTCCCTAGAGAAAGGAGTGACCTGACTGACTTAGGGCATCTCAGTAAGCCCACAGGATGCTTTATCTTGAGAGAGCTGTATATAGAACTTGTTTCTAAGTACTTTTTGAGAGAGAAAAAATGATAATAATTTCAGCTACTTAAAAAATAAAAGGTGGCTAATGTAATGTATTTGGTTCTAAAACGACTAGGAGATCTGCATATCTTAACATCAGCTTTGGAGGTCTATAATGTTGGCAAGAGACCTCTTCATTACAGGATGATCTTAGAATAGAGGCTGGCGAACTCCACCCAACCTTCTTGCCAGGACTCTGGATTTATGGATCCACCCATGAACCAAGACATTCTCGCAGCTGTATGCCTCTATATGTTCCTGTCATAGCAAACCAATAAAAAAGACAAGCCTGCAGTGAGATCTCTCATACACTGGCCAGAGGATGGAGAAGAAAAGTTTTCTACTTTTTTTTTTTGAGACGGAGTCTCGCTCTGTCACCCAGGCTGGAGTGCAGTGGCACAATCTCGACTCACTATGAGCCCTGTTATTTAGTGCATTGCGTTGTTCATTCAACATGTATTTATTGAGTACTCACAGGTACCAGGCATGATGTTAGGCAGTGCCTACCTTGTTGGGAGACAATTCTCCAAGGGTCTCTTGCATTTTTCACATCCTGAGTGAGGCAGGAACTGCGCTGTGTTCTTGATTACGTTTTCCAGGCTGTTTGTGTGTTAAACAGACTTGGAAGACCAAGTAGTAGCTCCATCCAGTGCAAAAGGCAGGCATTTTACTGCCCATTATGAGATTCTCATTTTCTTGGTTCAAGGTTTCTCTTCTGGAACTCAACCCACCATATGGATAAACGTCCTATGTAACTTGGAGATGTAACTTGGAGATGAGGAGATGTCATTCAAATATGCTGATGTCATACTGCTTGCTGGGCTGTACATGCCTTTGTCTCTGACCCAGGAATCTCATCTATGTCAGCATCTATGAAACTGGTGTAGGCCAAATTGCTCACTTAAAAGCAGGGCAAAACCTCAGACCCTTCACAGTTCTTGGCAAGCTTATATCCTCATTTAAATTACTATTCAAAACATGAAAATGCAAATATTTTGGCCATCATGTTACTGGTAAGGATCCTGGAGCACGGAAAATTAAGTAACTCTTCCTAGGTCACACAGAGCTAGTTAAGTGTCTGAGATAAGATTTTTGTCCAAGTCTGTCCAATTCCAGAGCCACTCTCTTTTCATAACATCGTGCTGACATGCTAAATTGCAAACATTAAAATGCCTGTAGTTCCACTTGTGGCACTGAGCCAGTTAAAATCCTGTTGGCCCCTAAATCATTCCCGTTGCTACGATGATAAAAATATTTAGGTAAGGAATGAAAACAATTGAGCAGCTTCTCTCCAGGGAGGACAAAAAGATAAAATCATGAAGGGGAGTTCCTTCCATTAAAAAAGAAGAGAAAATTCTCTTTAATATTTACGTAACAGTTGGCTCAAAGCCTTGACCTCCTGCTGCCTCTTCTGGGGAATGGATGAGATCCATCTCTCTCCAGGCAGGATGGGCCGAGTCATGTGAAACTCAGACTAAACAATGGGGCAGCTGGAGCAGCGGGTGAGCCCCAGGGTGGGGAGGCCTCCAGCTCCTCGGGCAGGGTCTGAGCCTTGCTAGACCTTTTGAAGCCCCTTTGTGAATTTCCATGGTGCATTTTTATCTTTTGTCTTGTTTAATTTGATCATTATCTTATCCGTATGATAGAGACTGACCTATTCCTTCAGTGACTCTTTATTACCTATGCAACAGAATCCAAATTTCTTAGCTTGGGACCAAAGCCGCTCTATGGTCAAGCCCTTATATACTGTGTAACTGGCCCAAGCCTCCCTTCCTCTCTAAAGCCTTTCCTAAGTCCATCTCATTCGCAAGATGGAACTGATCTCTAATCTCCTTAGTGTTTTAAATTGATTTGTATCCCTACTCTCTCAGCATCCATAATACTTTAGGGCTTATATACATTTACATGTTTATCTTCTCTCCTAAGCCATGGACCCCTGAAGGCAGAGGCTGCTATATTCAGCTATGTAATTCCAAAACTTACATGGTACCTAATAAATGTTTGTGGATTACAGCAGTATACTCAGACACACACACATATATATTACCTATCTGTCTCTGGATCTGAAATTTAATCACTAAATACTCTTAGTTTGGGAACGAGCACTTTGAAGAAGCACAAATCATCTAAGAAAGGTTGGTAGGGAAGCTTTGGCTTGATGTAATCTAGATGATCACTTTCCTTTTCATAAGAGTGGCCCGGGTGCAAGTGTCCTGGGTGCTGGAAGTGTGGATGAGGTGTGACCGGGCTGGCAGCACTTGCTATCTCTATAAGCTAATCGTCCCACCAAAAGCAGGCTCCACTGCATCATCTCTCCCCAGCACGAGGAGGGACCTCTCAACCAGGCCAGCTCTGACTGGGGATGGGGATGCTGGCAGAGGTGCCTAGGCCATCACTGTTCAGGGCCACTGGGTGGCAGAGACCTGGCTGAGGATTCTCTGATCCCAGCACTGGTGAGTCATGCCAGCATCCATGAGTCTTGATGCCACCTGCTCTGCTCCCTGGGGAGCTCCTGCTGACTCATCTCAACCTGCTGAAGGGAGGCCAGACAGGCCTGGGTTAAGTGGTTCCTCTGCCATTAGCAGCTGTGAGACCTCCAGCAAAGCTCATTGACCCTTCTGAGCCTCAATTTCTACAGATCTAAAGGGAGGATAAGGATATCCACTTGCCAGGATTATTTCGAGGATTAAAGGAGGCTTATGTGCAAAGAAGCTGGGATTTTCTACAGACAGAGCTCTGTGCCTTTCCTTCTTCCTCCAGCCCTTCTCTGCCCCATCCCCTCTCTTCCTTTCCTCTCCTCTTTCTTCCTTCTTAACAGTTTTTTCTGACTCTTCGGTATGTGCAAATTTGTGCGTTATTTACCGCAACCAACATTGGTTGCAGGCATGCTGCAGAATGACTTAGTGCATTGCTGGAGGAAGGATCAAAGATTTAAAAACCTGGTCCCTAATCTAAGAGAGCATTATTAATTGCCCACCAGTGTCCACTGGTGTGCACTCTCTCTGTGTGTGTGTGCATTATCTCTTTAAGTTGTCCTGCTCTCTGGTGTGGCCGTCTGGCCTCTGCAGTTAGCCTGTGACAACTCCCTCCTTGTGGCATCCAAGCTAAGCCACCTGGGACAGCCCAGCTCTGCAACTTCCGTGTCATCACTACTGCTACTGAGCCTGATTCTGGCTGGGTCTGGGGACCCAGTGGACTGGGAGCAGACTGTGTTTCAATTGTTTTCCAGGACACTGTGCCGGCAAAAGAGTGAGGATAAAAGGAGGTGAGGAAGGGGAAGTGAGTGGCCAGGGAGTCAAGCTTAGTATAGACAGCTCCTGGGCCCAGTGAAGGAGAAAGGAATGAGTTACCGTCATCCTTCCCCCACATAGGCACCTGCTGTCTAGGAGGCCTGGAGAGCCCCAGGTTCATCCTCTTCTAGAGACTTTTCACCCCAACGCATGTCTGTGTGTAGGTTCTGGTGCCTCCTCTGTGCTCACCGGACAGTGATCTGTGCTCCCAAACCTGGAAGATATGGGTGCTCAAAAACCTGAAATGGCATTGCCACAGGAAGGGATGTTAGAAACCGTTTACCTGAGTGTTTCCAAAATGTGCTCCGAGGACCACTTGTCCATGAGCTCCTAGCAGGCATCCTGTGGGCAAATGGGGTCTTTGGCTCAACACGCCTGGGAAAGGTTGTGTGCACTGCTCCCCTCCCACCAGAGCCAGCATCCACACTGGGCCAGTGAAGATGCTGAGGAACCTGCACTGCTTTCACTTTGCACGATACATCGTCTTCTAAACTGACTTGCGCATATTTGTTGGGACTGTTTATTGCCATCTTTGCCACGCTGCTGTTCTGAAGATCAGTGTTGGCCATGCAGATACAGTCAAGCCCTTTGTTTCATAGATGAAGGCCTGCGAGCTTGGGTCACCAGGGAAAGTTCTCACTTTTGGACCAGGCTTCTGCCGTCACTGCTTCTGTGAGCTCCCAGCTCATCTCCCCCACCACGGCCTCAGGACTGCCAGCTCCTCTGGCAGGTGGACCTCCCACTGAGCTCGCATCCCCATAATCCTCCCAGAGAGATCTTTGGGACCTTTCTGCCAACCCCCAGGTGGAGATGGAGCAGCCTCAAGAAGCCACAGCCCCAGGGAGTACCTAGGTGACCCCAGCACCTGGCGTGCAGTCTTTAACCTCACAGCTGCTGGTCCTTGGAGTGACAGCTGAGCTGTTGGGAATCTTGGAAAAACTCGCCTGGAAGGGGTTGGTTAACCAGTTCATCTCTTTCTGTTACTCTGTTATTTTGAATTATGGCTACTCCTTAGGAAGTGTGCAGAAGTAGTGCAATGTGGAATGTTTGTTTACCACTGCACGCAGTTGTTGACGCTGGAAGATAGGGAGGTCTGAGCACTTGACCCTCAACGCTTGGAGTCAGGCACAACAGAGGTGCCATTATCAGCAACATTTCCACATAAGGGAGGAGAACACGGAGGCCAGAGGGGTCAACCAAGTTGTTCAAGGTCCTGGGACCAGGAAAGGGGAGCTGGGACCCAAAGCCAGGGAGTAGAGCTCTGCACCACCGGGTATCATGGTCACTGTGACTGGAAGGACGAGATTCACTCATATTTTTGGATCAGGTCCATTTGTTCTCATACTGCACCTTGGAAAATCAACACTTCAGCCGGTGCCCTGGCTGCTGGGACAGGCTATTTCTAGAGGGACATTTCACCCTTCCTTTTGTTTCATGCAGCTGGTGCTCCTGTAGGGAAAGGAAAGCTGCTCACTGTCCTTCCTCCCTTGGCAGGCTTGGGAGCCGCCTGTACTGGCTGTGCTCTCTGAGAACTGGCCCCAACAGGAGCCAGAAACGAACTGTCCAGGCCCCGTCAGAGAACATAGCATTGCACAGGTGAAAAGCAAGCCCTGGGTGGCGTTTATCTTTCCCCAGACAACTACAGTAATACTGTTGGACTCTGAATGCTCAGTTACATTTCAAATTTATTTCCAATCGTTTTGAGCTGGATCAATGGGAGACAAAGGTACCTTTTAGCTCCGGCACCTGCTGTTCCCCCCAAATGTCAAGGACTGACATTTGATGCCATTATCCCCAGTCAGCACACAGATAACTTATTTCCTTGCTTCCCCAGCCCCCGGGTACCTCGGCACCCCCTCTCCCTCAACAAGGACTTTCTTGCCAGTGAGCTGATACCGTCCTGCACTACCCAGGGGGCCCCGTGTGCCCAGATTTTCTCCCACCTCCGCGAAGCAAAGGGTGACCTCTGGGGTGGCCACCGCCTCCCTGGGTCCCTGGGAGAGGCCTCTTGCAGCGCGAGTCCTCCTCCGTTCCTCCCTGGGCAGGTACCTAGTGTTTCCAGGTGCCTATCTCGGGAAGGAGCAAGTGCTGTCTCTCTCTGCCTGGTGGTATCAGTAGGGGTGCTGCTGGGCGATGGGGTATGTTTTTCCCGATGGAGCTGGAGGAGGCATTCAGGGAAGGGAAGTCTGTTGTCCCTCAAATAAAGTACTCCTTTCTGCTATTGTCACCAGCATCTTGGAGGGCAGGGTCGCCCTGCAGGGCTGCATCTGCACTCTCAGCAAACTCCGTGCCCTTGGCCTCATTGGTGTGGTACGTGCCCTTGTGCCGGTACATGTAGTGCAGCAAGACGAAGAGGAGGCAGACTAGGACGATGACCACAACAGCAATCACGCCTGCAGGTGGGAAGAGGTGCAAGGGTCAGTCTGAGGCAGAGGCCCTGGGACCTGGGATGGGGGTCAAGACCCACAGGGGTTGTGTGAGGACAGATATGCTGCCACAACCAAAACAGATGCTCCTTGATTTATGATGGGGGCCAGGTTCCTGTAAGCCCATAATAAGTTAAAAATACTGTAAACGAAAATTACATTTAATACTCCAAACCTACTGAGCATCAAAGCCTGGCCTAGCCTACCTTAAGCTGGCTCAGAACACTTACATTAATCTAAAGTTGTGCAAAATCATCTGACCCATATTTTATAATGTAGTGCAACATACTATATATTGCCAGCCTGGGAAATGGTCTAAGTTCAAAATTCAAAGTATGGTTCCTACTGAATGCGTTTGCGTTCATGCCATTGCAAACTCAAGAACTCATAGGTTGAACGATTGTACATCGGAGACAACTGTGCCAACGCCAGACAGGCCAGTTCATTCCTTCCCAATGCTTCACCAGCCTGTTGTGTGCTGGCCCTGTAACCCGTGCCTTCCTAAAATGATCCTCCTCTCCCCTTCTCTCGTCTCCTTCCTTCCCTCCCTCCTCTTTTTCTTCCCCACAATTCTGCTACTAAGCATTCTGCAGACAGTCTAGAATCATACCCCAGGACTGAACTTTGTTTGGATATTTTTAATTATAAAACCAGGAAAGTCCCAGAAAACAGGGCAGAGTTGGTTGCTCTATGTACACTCTACAGGGGGAAAAAAGATGAGGCCATTAACTGTGCTTGGGACAGGTTGTGTGGTTTGTGTTTTTCAATGGCTTGATGGCTGCTCCTCACCCTACCCTGCTCCCATTCCCTCCTGGGAAGTGAGGACTGCAGCCAATCTGCAGGAGGAGCAGGACTTGGCCACACAAAGGACTGAAGTGGGAGAGGGTAACGCAGAGGATGGCAAGGTGCTGGCTATGTGGGGGTGGGGGAGCAGTCACCCCTCACTTCTGCTGGGAGTCCAGAGGGATGGGGAAGTACAGTGTGAGGCGACTGAGGAGGGGTCAGATCACTCAGGGCCTTGAGACTGATGGGGCAGCAGTCTCACGGGGCAGGGCTGTTTTGAGTTTGGGTATTTACTTTTAAATTGCAGAACAGGTCTCTGACTTTTCTTAGAATGCAGGTTTATTTGGAGGCCTTGGGGAGGGACTGCTGAAGAATATGGAAAGTCTGAAACTGCTCCCAAGTCCCACCTTTATAGAACAATTTCCTAAACTTCCTACTACCTTCAGGGGTACAATTCTGTCTGCATAATGTTAATAATACCATCTAATTAGCCGGGTGTGGTGGCGGGCACCTGTAGTCCCAGCTACTCAGGAGGCTGAGGCAGGAGAATGGCGTGAACCCAGGAGGCGGAGCTTGCAGTGAGCCAAGATAGCGCCACCGCAATCCAGCCTGGGGGACAGAGCGAGACTTCGTCTCAAAAAAAAAAAAAAAAAGCTCAGTGGTGCAATGAGTTGGAGAATGCCAGGGTACACAGAGTCCAACGGGTGTCTTTGACTGCTTGCTGCTGCTGCTTTTTCTTTCTTTTTAAATTGTACATGTTTCCTGAGTTATTAATAAACTGCTGAGAAGTGTGGATCTGAAAGAAGGTCACAGAGCGCACAGCGCCTCCCAAACTTGGTTGTTCTCGTGACACAGTTTGCAGTCACAGGCATGACCCGTGGGGATCCACTTGCTCACGGTTCAAAGCAAGGCAAAGGCAGGCTCAAGTTTCCTTGAGGATGGAGGGTTGGGGTACATGGACCCAGGGCAGAAAATAATGTGGGATAAGGGAGATGGTGGAGAAGTGTAAGTAGCCTGGTCAGTCTACCCTCATCCCACCTCCACCCTCAACCTCCCTCACCAAAGCTGCTGTCTCTCCAGCCCCTGAGTTCCTGTGAGTCAACAGCCCTGAGGAAGGATGATAAATATATATACAGATATGTACCATGTACGTATATATGTATATTTACCCAGGACTAGACTCCTCCATTTCACATACAAAACCACCGCTGAAGGAGAGAAAAAATGGCCACAGCCACCCCTGCTCAAGTCCTTAGGTCAGTTTTACCTGGATGTTTTCACCAAGGCCCCCCACCCTGGCTGCTTGAAGGGCTCTGTGACAATAGCTCACCTGCAATGATGGCAATGTCCGTTGTGGTGAGGGCGTGGGTCACCCCTGGATAAGGCCCTGTGAACAGAGGACAAGAATCTAAGGTCAGACAGGAAGATTCTCCATGCCTAGCAGCATCTTGTCCCAAGCTGCATCCTTTGCTCAGGTGTGAGCAGCTCTGTGAATGGGACCGAGTAGACAGGAGCAGTGTGGTGCACCCACCG
Organism: Theropithecus gelada; assembly: GCF_003255815.1. Taxonomy (NCBI): domain Eukaryota; kingdom Metazoa; phylum Chordata; class Mammalia; order Primates; family Cercopithecidae; genus Theropithecus; species Theropithecus gelada. The sequence goes on from NC_037680.1 coordinate 4,115,019, forward strand.
AATCCTAGCAGGGGTGCACAGACCAGGAACCAGGTTCTGCCTGGTCTGGGATGGAACTCAGGGCACACCAGGCCCATTCGAGTTCTCTGCTGTATGCCTGCACTGAGGGTGGTGCCTCCACCTGGTAGATGCTCAACAGTTATCTGTGGTGTGTATGAAGGCAGGGACTCTTGTTATGTTTGTGACAGAATGTTTGTGGAGTATCTGATGCTTACACCAGGGGTCTCAGTCCACTTTGTGTTGCTATAGCGGAATACTTGGGTAATTTATAAAGAAGAGAGGTTTATTTGGCTCACAGTTCTAGTGGCTGGGAAGTCCAAATTGGGCAGCTGCATCTGGTAAGGGCCTCATACTGCTCCCCCTCGTGGCAAAAAGCAGAAGGGGAGCAGACATTTGCAAAAAGACCACAGGTGATACAGAAAGCAAGAGAGTTTAGAAAGCTGAATTTGGTTTTATAACAACCTGATCTCAGGTAACTAATCCAGTCTCATGACAGAAAGAACTCCCTTCCTTCCTCAAGGGAGTATAATCTATGCATGAGGGATCTGTCCATATGACTCAAATATCTCCCACCAGGTCCCACCTCCCATCACTGCCACATTGGGAATCAAATTTCAACATGATGCTTTTGCAGGGTCAAACCACATCCAAACCATAGCATCAGGTGTTGCTTTAGCTGTCTTCTATCTACTGTATCATGCAGTCTTCACAGCCATCCTATGAGGTGCCTGGTGTTGTTGGCCCATGTCACAGGAAGAACACCAAGGCTCAGAGATGTGATGTGCCCATGATCACACAGCTCATTCAGTGTCAGGTCAGGACTTAGCCAGTGCTCTTGCCTCTGGAGTACACGTTCTCTCTTGGGGAAGCCCTTCCCAGAGCTCCTGTCTGAGGAGTCGTTCCTGAAGCCCCCTCATAGGTCTTTCCATTGACTGTCCTGTGGGAAGGACCACTGTATGACACTATCCAAGTTACTGTGTGCGTTTTTCACGGCTTAATGGCCTGGCCAAAGAGGGCTGGGATGTGTAGGACATTGGAGACCTGCATGTTTCCTAGAGCTGCTGCACAGAATGCCATATGTCTTCTGGGAGATGATTGTGAAGAAGGATTTATTGGATCACAGAAATATCAGTGTTAACATAGGAAATCCCATGTTCCCATTACAATGGCTCTGCATAATAAAACAGAGAAGGATGCTTCATAATAGTCATTTCCACTCAGAAAGTCACTTTAATTGTAGTGCTGTGAGGTCATTCTCCCCAGTGCAGCTGCCAGATGCCTCTTTCTTATAAGAAACCAGCTGCTGGGGTCAGGAGTCATAGTGGGTGAGGGGAGAACAGACTCCTTGCTAGGGGTTCACACTAGGAAGCAGGTAGGCCTAGATAGGTGTGAAAGTGGGGAGGAAGGTAAAACAAGGCATCGAGTCAGCAAAGGGACCCAGTGAACACACCAGGAGTCAGGGCCAGGGGAGCCAGGAACCAGGTAGGGTGGAGGGTCCAGCATTCACAGTGCTTCTCAGTAGTAAGACCTGAAGCAGGACCATAGCAACTTCAAGTGGGTGCTGGACTCTATTATACAGTGTAAACAAGTGCAGCCTCCAATTTAGTATCTAGCACCTAGTAGGTACTCAATAAATGTTCACTGAATGCATGAGTAAATGCATGCATATATAAATGAATGGATTTAGTGGTGGGCTTCTAGACTTTTCTAATCACCAAGTACCTCAAAGTTCAGAAAGAAAGAATAACACCTTGCTTAAGTAGGCATAGATGGTTATTGAAGGTCAAATATCCAGAACTGCCCTCAGAAATTTTCCAGCATGTCTTTTGACAGTTTGTCCAACAGAAACAGGGTTAGAAGCGACTGTTATTTCCTGTTCCTTTAAAACAATTAATAATTGCCTACTAGGTGCCAGGTGCTGGTCTCAACATATAATGCATTTTAACTCAGTCCTTGCAACAGTTGCCAGAACCTTGCTTGGAGCTCCTCCATTCTAAAACCGTGAAAGCCCCAGAAAACAGGGCAGAGCTGGTTGCTCTATGTACACTATACAGGGGGAAAAGATGAGGCCATTAACTGTGCTTGGGACAGGTTGTGTGGTTTGTGTTTTTCAATGGCCTGATGGCTGCTCCTCACCCTACCCTGCTCCCATTCCCTCCTGGGAAGTGAGGACTGCAGCCAATCTGCAGGAGGAGCAGGACTTGGCCACACAAAGGACTGAAGTGGGAGAGGGTAATGCAGAGTATGGCAAGGTGCTGGCTATGTGTGGGTGGGGGAGCAGTCACCCCTCACTTCTGCTGGGACTCCAGAGGGATGGGGAAGTACAGTGTGAGGCAGCTGAGGAGGGGTCAGATCACTCAGGGCCTTGAGAGTGATGGGCCAGCAGTCTCATAGGGCAGGGCTGTTTTGCGTTTGGGCATTTACTTTGAAGCTGCAGAACAAGCCTGTGTCTCTTCTTAGAATGCAGGTTTATTTGAAGGCCTTGGGGAGGGACTGCTGAAGAATATGGAAAGTCTGAAACTGCTCCAAAGTCCCACCTTTATAGAACAATTTCCTAAACTTCCTACAGCCTTCAGGGGAACACTTGTGTCTGCATAATGTTAATAATACCACCTAAGAAGAAAAATGCTCAGCAGTGCAATGAGTTGGAGAATGCCAGGGTACACAGAGTCCAACAGGTGTCTTTGGTTACTTGCTGCCGCTGCTTTTTCTTTCTTTTTAAATTGTAGATATTTCCTGAGTTATTAATAAGCTACTGAGAAGTGTGGATCTCAGGAAGGTCACAGAGCACACAGCACCTCCCAAACTTGGTTGTTCTCGTGACCCGTGGGGATCCACTTGCTCATGGTTCAAAGCAAGGCAAAGGCAGGCTCAAGTTTCCTTGAGGATGGAGAGTTGGGGGGCGTGGACCCAGGGCAGAAAATAATGTGCGATGAGGGAGATGGTGGAGAAGTCTAAGTAGCCTGGTCAGTCTACCCTCATCCCACCTCCACCTTCAACCTCCCTCACCAAAACTGCTGTCTCTTCAGCCCCTGAGTTCCTGTGAGTCAATAGCCCTGAGGAAGGCTGATAAATATATACACAGATATGTATGATGTACATATGTATATATATTCACCCAGGGCTAGACTCCTCCATTTCACATTCAAAACCACCTCCTAAGGAGAGGAAAAATGGCCACAGCCACCCCTGCCCAAGTCCTTAGGTCAGTTCTCCCTGGATGTTTTCACCAAGGTGCCCCACCCTGGCTGCTTGAAGGGCTCTGTGATGACAGCTCACCTGCAGTGATAGAAGTGTACATTGTGGTGGGGCTGTGCAATGAGAGCTCACCGTCAATGGTGGTAATGTCCATTGTGGTGGAGGCGGAGGTCACCCCTGGATCAGGCCCTGTGAACAGAGGACAAGAATCTGAGGTCAGACAGGAGGACTCTCCATGCCTAGCAGCACCTTGGCCCAAGCTGCATCCTTTGTTCAGGTGTGAGCAGCTCTGTGAATGGGCCCAAGTGGACAGGAGCAGTGTGGTGCAACCAATGACTCTTAGCAGGGGTGCACAGCCCAGGAACCAGGTTCTGGTTGGTCACTGACTGGAATGGAACTGTTTGAACCTGAACCACCAGGTCACTCCAGGCCCATTTGAGTTATCTGCTGTATGCCTGCACTGAGGGTGGTGCCTCCACCTGGTAGATGCTCAACAGTTATCTGTGGTGTGTATGAAGGCAGGGACTCTTGTTGTGTTTGTGACAGAACGTTTGTGGAGTATCTGATGCTTACACCAGCTGTCTGAGTCCATTTTGTGATGCTATATCTGAATTCTTGGGTAATTTATAAAGAAGAGAGGTTTATTTGGCTCACAGTTCTAGTGGCTGGGAAGTCCAAATTGGGCAGCTGCATCTGTTGAGGGCCTCATACTGCTCCTACTCGTGGCAAAAAGCAGAAGGGGAGCAGACATTTGTAAAGAGACCACAAGGTGATATAAAAAGCAAGAGAGTTTACAAAGGTGAATTTGCTTTTATAATAACCTGCTCTCAGGTAACCTATCCAGTCTCGTGACAGAAGGAACTCCCTCCCTCCCTCAAAGGGCTATTAGTCTATGCATGAGGGATTGGTCTCGATGACCCAAATATCTCCCACCAGGTCCCACCTCCCATCACTGCCACATTGGGAATCAAATTTCAACATGAGCGTTTGCAGGGTCAAACCACATCCAAACCATAGCACCAGGTGTTGCTTTAGCTGTCTTCTACCTACTGTATCATGTAGTCTTCACAGCCATCCTATGAGGTGCTTGGTGTTATTGGCCCATGTCACAGGAAGAACACCAAGGCTCAGAGATGTGATGTGCCCATGATCACACAGCTCATCCAGTGTCAGGTCAGGACTTAGCCAGTGCTCTTGCCTCTGGAGTGGACGTTCTCTCTTGGAGAAGCCCTTCCCAGGGCTCCTGTCTGAGGAGTCGTTCCAGAAGCCCTCCCATAGGTCTTTCCATTGACTGTCCTGTGGGAGGGACCAGTCTATGACACTATCCCAGTTACTGTGTGCGTTTTTTCCACAGCTTAATGGCCTGGCCAAAGAGGGCTGGGATGTGTAGGACATCGGAGACCTGCATGTTTCCTAGAGTTGCTGCACAGAATGCCTTCTCTCCTCTGGGAGATGACTGTGAAGAAGGATTTATTGGATCACAGAAATATCAGTGTTAACATAGGAAATCCCATGTTCCCATTACAATGGCTCTGCATAATAAAACAGAGAAGGATGCTTCATAATAGTCATTTCCACTCAGAAAATCACTTTAATTATAGTGCTGTGAGGTCATTCTCCCCATTGCAGCTGCCAGATGCCTCTTTCTTATAAGAAACCAGCTGCTGGGGTCAGGAGTCATCGTGGGTGAGGGGAGAACAGACTCCTTGCTGGGGGTCCACAGTAGGAAGCAGGTGGGCCAAGCTAGGGGTGTCCGGGGCCAGCAAGGAGATTAGAGGTGGGGAAGAAGATAATACAAGGCATCAAGTCAGCAAAGGAACCCAGTGAACTCGCCAGGAGTCATGGCCTGGGGAGCCAGGAACCAGGTAGGGTGGAGGGTCCAGCATTCACAGTGCTTCTCAGTAGCAAGACCTGAAGCAGGACCCTAGCAAGTTCAGGTGGGTGCTGGACTTTATTATACAGTGTGAACAAGTGCAGCCTCCAATTTAGTATGTAATAGGTAGTAGGTATCAGTAAATATTTACTGAATGCATGAGTAAATGTATGCATATATAAATGAATGGATTCAGTGGTGGGGTTCTAGACTTTTCCAATCACCAAGCACCTCAAAGTTCAGAAAGAAAGAATAACACCTTGCTTAAGTAGGCAGGGATGGTTACAGAAGGTCAAATACCCAGAAATGCCCTCAGAAATTTTCCGGTGAAGACAGCATTTCTTATGACAGTTTGTCCAACCGAATCAGGGTTAGAAGAGACTGTTATTTCCTCTTCCTTTAAAACAAGTAATACTTTCATACTAAGTGCCAGGTTCTGCTGTCAACATTTAATGTATTTTAACTCAGTCCTTCCAACAGTTCCAATCCATAGGTGTTATTATTAGCCCTATTTTACAGATTTGGCAGCTGAGTCCCAGAAAAGTGTTATTCTCCCCGGCTTGTACAGCTACCTTGAGAGTCAGAAGTCAGTGATTTGAAGCCCTGGCAGCTTTGAGTCAGTGTGTTTTGTCTTGTGGCACACTGCCAAGTGGAGAGCCTTGGTAAGCTGCTCTCCATTTGGCTTGAACGACTTGGGGTGCATTTCTTGGCTTGTTGTTAGGGACCGTGTACCTACATCTGTATACTGGGAGACTATACACACTTTCAGCAGGCCAGCCAGGCTGGGGGATGGGTGGGGCCTGAGACCTCCGGGGCATTGCCACTTGGGCCTCCCAATGTGGGCTCCCTCCATGCTCATGCCCACTGAGGAGCATGGTGGGCAGGGAAGTCCCTCAGCTGGAACTACTCCCTCCATTCCCCATGTCCTCCAAGTGTGTGGAGCTTGATTTCCACATGTCTCCCGATGTGACAGACTCCAGGGAAGCGGCACTTTAGCCTGACCAGAGCTGCCCCATAGTAGTAGATCATCGTCAGCATAGAGAGGAAGCTCGAGGCTGTCTGGGAAGGTGCAGATGCTGTGAGACAGTGGTTCTCAAAGCATAGTCTCTGAACACACAGCATCCTCTGACAGCCTGTTAGAAATAGAAATTCTCAGGCCCCAGCCCAGACCTACTGAAGAAAAACACTAGGACTGGGTCCCAGTAATTACTGTAGTAGATTCTGACGCATGCTGTAGGCTGGAGAGTGCTGGTGTAAGGAGGGCTTCCGGAAGCGGTGACATCAGGCTTGGTCCTTTAAGGACAAATAGGACTTTGCTGCACAAAGCATATAAGCATTCCAGGCAGAGAGTTCAGCATCTAAGGCAGCTCTCCCCACTTCTCAGCTTTCTCCCCAGTGTCTGCTTGCCATCCACGGCTCCAAGGCTCCGGAAGCTTCTGGAGATGGCGGGGTGAGAGTCCCCCTCGGCGCACTCCCTTGCCCTGTGCTCATTCAGCTAGCATCAGTGATATCAGATCTTTGGAGAAGGCTGCCTGAGTGAGCTCAGGCCCTGCCCAGAAAGTAGGTGGTTGTCTGCATCCAGCTTAAGGGGCCTGGAATGAAAGCCTGCCCCTTGCTGGAGCTGAGGGATGCTTCTGAGGTTGGGATTAGGTTCATGCTGAGCCCAGCAACTAGGATGAGGGTCATCTGCAGGCAGCCTTGGGGGTGCGTTTATGGCAGAGTAAGGTGTTAATTACGGCCAAGCTTGGGTCTGGTATCAGAAATAGACAATTACCCAGCACAGCGATTGGACAGACATGAGAGGACCCATTTTTTGGAAAGACCCAAGCATCCTACTTGTTTTCTTCCGAGCCCTCCTCCAGGTTGCAAGGTCCCCTGCTGCCCCCTGCAACACCCCCGCCAGACAGGAAGCTCCACACCTTCGGGCTTGTGTTGCTCACAACTCTATACTCAGCTTTGTACTGGGTGCCTGGCACTGAATGACAACTGCTGAACGTTTGAAAGCCTTCTGGGGAACCACGAACCAACTAAACTGCAGCCTTCACTATGCTCATCTTTGTGGAGCTGGGAATGGGTTTTCATCCAGAGAATTTGCCATTGGCTGCAGTCATCCCTACAACTCTCTATGTCCTCAGGATGTCAGCTGTCTATTCTCTGGCGGAAGGCAGCCACCCCTGGAGGCAGCGGGGCACACAGGCACAACCCTGCAGTGCGGGCAGTGCTCTGTGCTTCAGTTGGCAGCTTGAGTGCAGCTATTGGGGTGAAGGACCTCAGCTGCAATGGATTCTCAGGGGGCAGTGTTTTTCCAATGTGGATGGAGAGCAGGGGTCAGGTGCTAGCCCTGAGGATGGAAGTCATGCTCCTCTGTTGCCACCAAGAGCCTCTCTTCTCTTTCATTTTCAGATGACACTGTGCTAAAAAGTTATTGTTTTTCCCGCATGGGCTGGTCTTTACATTTCCGTACCCAACTCCCACGGCTCCCCTCTGCCATAGGCGTTGTTGAAGGAGTTCCCCACTTCCTGTCTTCCACTGTCCATCTGGTCCAGCAAAGAAAGAAGAATTCAGGCACAGGGTGAGGGCTTGAAGGAGGGGAGTGAGAGTGAGGATGGCTTCAGACTAGAACCCCCAAGTGTTCTGGGAGGAGGAAGATGATCTCAGCCTCAACATCATGACAGGAAATGTAGGGTTTTCATGGGGGACTTGGAGACTTTCTGCAATAACTTTGTTGGTGACAGTGATGCAGCAGCAATGGCAGCGTCGACTGCTTAACAGTTGGCCAGGTGCTGTGCCAGTTACCCAGAGTGTTAAATTGAGAGGAACTTACGGGCCTGGTTAGAAAAGTCAATTTACCAGGCCGGGTGCAGTGACTCACGCCTGTAATCCCAACTTTGGGAGGCTGAGGTGGGTGGAACACCTTAGGTCAGGAGTTCAAGGCCAGCTTGACCAACATGGTGAAACCCCGTCTCTACTAAAAATACAAAAATTAGTTGGGCATGGTGGTGGGTGCCTGCAATCCCAGCTACTCTGGAGGCTAAGGCAGGAGAATCACTTGAACCTGGGAGGTTAAGGTTGTAGGGAGCTGAGATCACAACATTGCACTCCAGCCTGGGCGACAGAGCGAGAATCCCTCTCAAAAAAAAAAAAAAGAAAGAAAAGAAAAGTCAATTTACCAAGCACTCTGAAGCAGCAAGGCTTTGTGCAAGTCTGATTTGGGGTTCAAGAGCTGGACAGCTATGGGGGAAGGAACAGTAACCTTTAGGGGTGTGGAAAGTGCTTCGCAGCTAGCAGTGTGGTTTTTCTTCCTGCTCTGGATTCCTCAGCGTCCTTGCACAAGTGAAGTAGAAATCAAATGACAGTTGAAGTACATGAACTAACTCTTCTTTTTGGTAGGAAAGGTCAAATGCATTTACTTGCCCTTGATGGCTGGCTATTATTGCTTCTGCAAAAGATGCAGTGTACAGGCTCTAGGGTCTCAGAGTAAAGTGCCCCCAAGAAACAAATAAATAGCTTATTACCCATCCATCCATTTCTCCTAGAAGCCAGTCGGTGTTGGCTGAGCAGTTAGCATTTATTCAGCCCTAGAGTTGCAGGGAAGAGGAGAACATGGTGTGTGTCCCCAGGAAGCATATGACTTGGCTGGGGAGGTGCAAAAGTCAGATTGCCCACAGTCTCTGTGTGATGAAGCATCAAAATGAGCATTGACGAGATGCTCGGGAGACTTGTGGAGACACAACCGTGACACTGAGCCCCAGGACTCTAGGATTCTATGGCATTGGGGGTGCTCATAATTGTGCTGGTTCATTCTTTCCTTCAGCAAACCTTTTGTAGCACCTCCTACACTCCAGCCATATGCTCTATCATTAAGGCCCAGCCCCTGCTGTCAGGAGCACGCTGTGTAACCGACAAGGACAAGTGCATGTGAGTAAGTTGGGAAAAGGTTGCTCTCTGTTGGAGCCCACAGATCTTCAGTGTCCTCAGGAAAGGCTTCCTGGAAGAGGTGGCCCCAAGTCTGTCCTGAGATGGCGGGTGGGCAATGCCAGTGTGGTAGTGGGCATGGTGGTGGGAGAGATACATGAAGGGAAAGCCGTGATGATAGAGTGGTCAGTAAGTTTCTGGGTTGGGTGGAGAGCCTTCCTGGATGCCTGATCACCATGGGCTCCAGGGACTTGCTGGATGTATGCTATGAGATCTTCAATCTGCCTTCACTCTCAGGCATGGCCACCCTTCCCATCTGTGCAGAAAGCACATGTGCATTCATCTGGTCTTGCCGATGGAATACACAGGTGAGGTTGATGTGAACTTGACCTGCCTGTTCAGAACGTGTCTGAAAGTCTCAAGGTCAATGTGATTGCCCTGAAGGTCCATATGGGTGACCTTACAAACAGTCCCCCAACAATCCCCAGGGCTGCCAAGGTGCTGTGCAATTTAGCTGTACTGCTTTGACACCCTATATAAGACTATCAGCAGTGCTTTCCTCCTCCTAAACCTAATCCGGTCTCATCTGTGGCTACGGTACCAAAACACCACATGGATGACAGGATTGGACCCATGCAGGCTGCACGGCACCATCTGGATGGAAGTGTGGAGGCCTGCAAGGGTGGGTGTGGAGGAGATGTGGCCTCTCTGCCCCGGAGAAGACAATCATTCCCATGTCAGTAAACTGGGATGAAGCAGAGGCTCAACACTCAGAAGGCAGAGTCAGCAAAGGACATCTGCTCCTTACGCACATCTTGGAGTCTTGCCGCGGAACTTTTCCTACCTAGTCATTTGCTTTTGGGATGTGCTCCCAGGAGGAGAACTGGAAAGCAAGTGAGGCTGCCGTGACTTAGAACTTGAACTGTCTGGTTCCAGGGTTTTCTCTGTATAGATTCCCTGTTATTCCCCCTGAGCCTTAAAAAAAATTTAAACACAACCTTACTTCAACACCATAACCAATCTGCCTCAGTTGAGCTACAATATCTAAGTAAAAGGAAAGAGTTTTTTCTTCATTGTGAGGAGACAATATGAAAAAGCGGAACCATCGACTCCTAAGTCCAGGATGCTGACAACAGCAGAAATCAGCAAGGCACCCTGAAGGAGGAAGAATCTGGGGATAAAAGCCTGGCTGAGCAAGGTGGAGTTACCCTTGTCCACCACTGGGGAGAGGAACTTGTCAGCTGTGGATGGTGCAGCATTTGTAATTTATCAGGAAAGCAGCAAATATCCTTTTTTTTTTTTTTTTTTTTTTTGAGACAGAATCTCGCTCTGTCACCCAGGCTGGAGTGCAATGGCGCAACCTCCGCCCACCAGGTTCAAGTGGTGGGTTCTCCACTTGAACTCAGCCTCCCGAGTAGCTGGGATGACAGGCACCTGCCACCATGTCTGTCTAATTTTTGTATTTTCAGTAGAGATGGGTTTTTCGCCATGTTGGCCAGGCTGGTCTCCAACTCCTGACTTCACATGATCCGCCCGCCTTGGCCTCCCAAAGTGCTGGGATTACAGGCGTGAGCCACCTCACCTGGTCACAAATATCTTTCTTTACTCATGGCATAGATTGAAGGAAAGCAGAACCACAATTTCCCCAGCCTGACCCCCAGCAGACACACCCTGCTGGAAGATTTCTAGGGAAATCAAATTTGAAAGAGGCAGGAAGAGTGGGGAGGAGGCGATTCTAGTGGCTCTTATGTCTGGGAAGTTCCTGGGGCTCGGTCAGCATCTGGCTGCTGGAGATGGGTAGGGACTGGAGTGGGTGTCTGGGGTCAGCAGGCAACTGAAGAAGCTCAGGCTTAAGACAATGCCTAGATTGCTGAAAGGAGCCTGGAAGCAGAAAGCTGCCCTAAACAGTTGGCGGCTTCAGCACACTAGAAGGGCAGTCCCCGCCGTGTAACCTCTGACTTGCCCCTGCATCTGCATCACGCTGAGGGATCTTCACAGCGGAAAGAGAACAGAGTCCTTAAGAGGGAACTGAAGCTGAGGGGAGAAGCGGGACATGCCGTCTGAGAGTGAGTCAGCATCCAGGCTCGCAAGAACCCCACCCTGACAGAGATGGGGACTGGGCACAGTGGAGGACTCTGAGAATCTATTCCTTCTGCCTGTCCCCTGCCTGCCCCCACACCTGGTGCTGGGTTTGGGGATTTGGGGCCCTTGTGCCAGGGTCTGGTCCATGCATATGCCCTTCTGCTCTATAGCTCCTGAGACTGCAGTCTTTTTGGCCTTGTTGTTGGAAAATTAAGCACGTGTTCCCAGCTGATCCACCTACTAGACCACTGCTGATTGATTTAAGGATAGCTGAGCTCCAGTGAGGCAGCAGGGAAATGCTTCTCCAAAAACAGGTGTTTGGGGCACCAAAATGGCAAAGGAAATGGCTGTGTGCAGATGTCCTGAGGAGCCAGGAAGGCCCGTGTATCCCAATCAGTGTCTGCTTGACTTGCCAGCTCCAAGCTCCACCAGAGGTGGCTGGAGCGCAGAATACCCTGGACACACCAATTTCCAGCCTCAGCTCCATCCAGACACCTCCCTGAGGAGAGTGAGGGTGCGTAATCCTGCACACCGTGCTCCTGGGTTCACCCATCTGCCAGGCTCAGGGCCAGGCATCTGGCTGCCCTGCTGTGAAGTCAGCACACTTGCCAGGCATGGCACAGACAGGTGAGGGATGAGGGAGTGGCGCCTCAGTGGCGACACTCATAGCCAGACTATTTTGAGGAACGCTATGTAGCTTTTCTTTTTCTTTCTTTTCCTTTCCCTTTCCCTTTTCCTTTTCCTTTATTATTATTATTATTTTTTTGGCGAAGTTTTTGCTCTGTTGCCCAGGTTGGAGTGCAATGGTGCAATCTCATCTCACTGCAAACCGCGGTTTCTTCACATGTAAAACCCGGTGGCACAACCATGTAGCCTCATTATAAGCTAGTTTGTGGTACACAGTGCCTGACATAGGTCAAGCTATTTGAACATTAATTATTCTGATCGTCAATATGTCAAAATGGGATTCCTAGAAACAAGTACCTTCAATACTCTGGTACACTGTTTGGCATATGTATCACCCTGAGAATCAAGCAATCCACTTCTAGGAATTGATCCTAGAGAAACAATCTGGAACAGGAACAAAAGTCTGGGCTCAGGAAAGTAGATTGCAATGCAGTCTAAAATGAAAAATTAAAGAGAGAGAACAATCTAAATGTTCCATATTTGGGCATTGGTTATGTAAATTACGATACCCGCATATGACCCAGTATTATGCAGTTAGGGAAGGGGTGCGCATGAACTTAGTGACAGGAGGAAATGCTTAGGGTATGACGTTAAGTGAAGAAAACAAGACCCTCTAAATAGAAATGATGAGAAATATTCCACAAAAGTCTTAAGACAAAGGAATGAAAGGAAATACACGTCAAATGTTAAGTACTGGCTTTTAAGTAGTAGATGGGTTAGGAGTGGTTTAGTTCTCTTCTAATATATGGCTGTCTGTGTTTTCCAAGTCATCTACAAAACACATGTGTTACTTTTACAGTGAAGAAATGGGAATGAATCTTCAGAACTGGTTATTGTCTTGCAGAATCTTCAAAGTCGCCGACTAGAAGGTCTGTCAAGGTCCTTTCCCGCCGCCCTGACCTGCCTGCCTTGCTCCAGGTTCCTGCTGGGTGCCTGCACCTGCTTGGCAGTGTCTCCTGCGAGCTGGCATCAGGCTGTGGTTGGATAGCAGGACCATGGCCACCTTCTCTGCATGGCCCTCTGAGTCTTGTGTTCACACATCCTTTGCCTAACCTGGTCAGGAGATGCTCCAAGTAGCCGTTTTCATTTCCAAGAAAGACATGCATGTTGTGGAAAAGAGAGAGTGCATTCAGTGACCACAGCTCCTCCCACCCTTTCCCTGGGCTGCAATTGCAGGTTGAGAAATGTGGGCTGTGGCTTCAGTCCAGGGTTCACCCCCAGTCCCTTGCTTCTGCAGGTGGAAATGAAGGGAAGTTCTGATCTCTCAGGGAGCAGGTCAGAGGCTGGGCATTTGGAGTCACAGCGCTGCTGGCCACAGACTTTGCTTCTCGAGCTGCCTGAGTTTGTTATTGGTGTGCTATTCAGCTGTCCTTTCAGGGATCACCAGTGTGAACAGTTTCTTAGAGGCACTGGAAAGGTTCCTCTCACTCCCTACACTCATTGAGAGTCCCCTGCCAGGATTATCTGAGGGGAGGCTCTGGGTTTTCCCTTGGATTTTGGCCTCATGGAGGGAAACCCTACACTGAAGTGTGGAGACTCAGTTTCTCCTCTTGGCCTCATCTTTCTCCATCTCCTCTGACAATTCCTGTGGCCATCTTCAACCTCTTCATCCTTATCCACATCGTTGGCTTCCTTTTCCAAGATATAATGAATCTTTCTTTCATCAACAATTTGGCTCCACCATTTTGTTTCCATATTTGTAAAGAAATATGAGGTTTGGCTCCTGCACACAATGATCACTCTGGACCCCCCACTGGAGTTTTAGATGTACACTGAGTGATTAATACTGTGGTTTTGGAACCTGAGTTGCATGGGGTGGAAGTGAGGAAACACCTTAAAGAGGTAAAAATCATTCTTAGCTTACCCGACTGTACAAAAACAGGCCACAGGTTGTATTTAGCCCACGGGCTGTAGTTTGCTGAACAACCTGTTCATATCACCATTAAGATGCTTTCCCTGTCTCTGGACTAATTTTTTTTTCAGATGGATTTTCACTCTTGTTGCCCAGGCTGGAGTGCAGTGGCACGATCTTGGCTTACTGCAACCTCTGCCTCCCGGATTCAAGCGATTCTCCTCCCTCAGCCTCCTGAGTAGTTGAGATCACAGGCATGCACCACCACACCCGGCTAATTTTGTATTTTTAGAGATGGGGTTTCTCCATGTTGGTCAGGCTAGTCTCAAACACACGACCTCAGGTGATCTACCCGCCTCGGCCTCCCAAAGCGCTGGGATTACAGGTGTCAGCCACCAGGCCCGGCTGACTCTGCACTAATTTTTGAGCTCCTAGAAGACACTGACTGTGTTTTTTTTGTTTGTTTTTTCTTTTTCTCTAGCATCTGAATGAATGAGTGATGTTGCTTAAAATATCCTCTGACATGTCCTGGCTGATCCTTCTCTCATTTTTTTTTTCTTTCTCTACACACCTGCTTCTCAGATGCTGGATAAAAAACCTCCCTGAGATTCTCTAAGTCACTCAATAGTCACTCCATAGTTATACACTATGCTTCCAATGACATTAATGACTATCATTTATTAAGTTCCTGGTGCAGCAGACCTTTGTATAGTCCTGGAGACACAGAGGTGAAGCTGGCATCCTCTGTGTGTGAGCCTGTGTGGGCCCGTGTGTGCTCACACATGTGATCTGGGTTCAGACCAGTTGGCCCCTGTGCAGCTTGGAGTCACATTTGGGTGCCCTTCGAGGTCCCTGCTCCCCAGACAGATGCTGCGTGCTAATCTTTACCACTTCTCTGGAGGACTTAATTCATTTAAAAAATCATATAATTGCATTTTCAGCATAATTAGGTACTTAATTACATGACTAAATGTCCTCAATCGGGCTGCATGTGTAAATAATGATGATTTAGTTAGGTACGCTTTGTTATTGGGTTTCCAGAAGGCTCATCAGTTGGTGAACAGGATGTGGAAAGTGTTTTTCTCCTTCCTCCACCGGGTTTGACAGGCAGGAGCAGCAGAGCCCGTGTGGGGAGTGGGCAGGACCACAGGGGCGGCAGGAGGCAGGAGGCAGGAGGGAACATTCTGCTTCCTGGAAGCTCAGTTCAAACATTCAGGAGGATTGGCTCCAAGGAGGAGGTTCGTGGCTACATCCCAAGGCAGATGGCCGCGCTTGCCCAGGAGATGTGCTCAGGAAGGGGAGGCCAAAGTGGCCCAGAGACAACAGGACCCACGGTTTATGGGCGCAACGGGTGGAGATGCAGTGGCGAAGAATGCTGGAAGGAAGGAAAAGTGCAGGAGCAGGATGCAGGGGGCCACTTCTCCTCATTCCC
This sequence comes from Theropithecus gelada, assembly GCF_003255815.1. Classification (NCBI taxonomy): domain Eukaryota; kingdom Metazoa; phylum Chordata; class Mammalia; order Primates; family Cercopithecidae; genus Theropithecus; species Theropithecus gelada. Next base: position 4,130,058 of record NC_037680.1, read on the forward strand.
TGGAAGCCTTCTTCTCCTGCCTAGCCAGGGAGGGCTCCGTGAGAACTCAAGGCTTCAGGAAAGGCCACTGCTTTCTCCCTCCTCAGGCCAGCCAGAGGCACACTGGCTCAGTGGGATGGGGAGGGAGCCTGGCAGCAGAGGGCGGTGACGTGACCAGGCTTGCAGGAGAGGATGCCTGTGAAAATCGTGGGGAGTGTATACACTGTACATCTTAGCCATTGCTGTTGGTGATGCCATGATTTGTCTTTTATGTCAGACTCGTATTTGAAAGCCTGTTGGAAAGACGGGGGGCATTTTCTTTCTTTCTTTTTTTTTTGTTTGAGACAGAGTCTTGATCGGTGGCCCAGGCTGGAGTGCAGTGGCTCCATCTCGGCTCACTGCAAGCTCCGCCTCCCGGGTTCAAGCGATTCTCCTGCCTCAGCCTCCCGAGTAGCTGGGACTACAGGCGCCCGCCACCACGCCCGGCTAGTTTTTTTGTATTTTTGATAGAGACGGGTTTTCACTGTGTTAGCCAGGACGGTCTCCATCTCCTGACCTCGTGATCCGCCCACTTTGACCTCCCAAAGTGCTGGGATTACAGGCGTGAACCACTGCACCCAGCCGACGGGGGGCATTTTCATCTGAATATTGGGCAGCTATGTTTGGGGCGGTGGTGAAGACAAATGCACACCAACAAATGGCTCTTTCCAAAACGCATCTTAAAAGTGCTTTAAGGGTGCATCCTGAAAGGTGGCATAGGGAGCATGGGTTTTGGTGCCAGAGATTTGGCAGTAAGTCCTGGTGCTCCGTGTCCTGACTCCAAGCACCCCTCCCAGACCCACGCGTGCTCATCCCTAGTGAAAGATTATGGCAGGTAACACAAATCACTGAATGTGGCTATCGGGGCGTTGCACGGCACATGGGAGTTATTCTGATTGTCCTCATATATTTAAGGATGAATATACACAGGAACACACTCACACATACACACTCACACACAGACTCACACAGACACTCATATACATACACACTCACATACACACACTCACATACACACTCAGACTCACATGCTCACACACTCACACACACACACTCCTCTGTCACATTCTCTCACACACTCACACATTCTAACACACTCTAACATACACACTATCACACACATTCTCACACACACACTCACACTCTAACACACTCACTCTCACATGCACTCACACACTCATACACATACACTCTTACACTCTCCCGCATATGCACACACAGGCACACACACGCACACACACGCACACACACACAGCCTCGGGGGACAGAAGCCTAGACTTGCTCTATGGGAAGGTGTGGTGTGGGAGCCTGGCTTCAGGGGCCAGTTCCTGTGACTGGGGCAGGCAGGGAGCACTTTCTCTCCTGGAGCAGCTGGGTACCCTGAGCGCTTCCGGCTGTGCTGTGAACCCTCCTTTGTCCTCCAATCCTGTCTTCTGGGTATCAGGGCAGGAAAGGAGCTTCAGGAAGTTACCAGTTCAATTTCATTTTGATTCTGAAACAGAGCCAGGAAGCCACTTGCCCTGGCTCAAGCGCCCATCCTGTCTTTTCTATGTGCTTAGGGAGAAAAAGCCATCTCCCTTCACTGTCCCTGCCCCACCACCCCTCAGCCCCATCTTCCCACTGTGTTTCTAGCAGATGAAAATCCTGTAAAATACATCTCAATCCATCACCCTGGCAAGCTCTTGCTCCATCTTCCCAGCCACCTGTCCAGGTCTTGTGATTTATATTTGCTCAACATTAATCTTTTAAAAGCAAAGAAGCCATAAACACATACGTAACTCTGCCCCCTGTCAGAAGAAATCCCGTGACACAAATCAACTGCCATCTAAATTAGATGTTTCTTTCATAGAAAGTGATAAACGCGCTGGAGACTAATCAAAGAAAAGTCAACTAACTTAGACTTTGTTTCACTTCAGGGTTTTGTAGGTGATGTGGTTGAAGTTGGACAATCAGTTAATGACTAATGACCAACAGGAATGCGTGAATTGGCCCAGTTCTGATGTTTTGATGCTTCCAATGTAAACAGGAGGCTTTGTTCATCATTTCTCATCAGGGATCTTAGCACTTCAAAAGCAAGTTTGAAAGCTAACACTTAATCTTAGGAGAAGAAGGGTGAGTGCAAACACAATCTATTCTTCTGTCAGACTGGTGTGCTAATTTCCTTGATAAAGGCAAGAAGCCTTTGCTTAAGCAAACCAAGTAACAGAGTGAAAGCAGTTACCCAAAAAGACATGAGGCAGCTACAGGGGTGGATCTGTTTCTTCAATCAGGATTAGAGGCTCCTAGAGAAGCCAGGTTGTATGGAGGGCTCATGGCACAACTGCAAGAAGCCAGGTTGTATAGATTTCAAAATTGTATCATTTTCAAGTATAGATGATTTCATAATGAAACAAATGCATTAATTTTTTTTTACACTTTTAATGTAACTATTTCAGAATTGTTTTGGGAAGTATAAAAGCTGTGGTTTTAGGAGGGAATAAATGAAAGAATATAAATGGCTAAACCCAGTACATATCATTAGCTTATTTTTATCTTTTTCTTTTCCTCGTCTTATTACTTCTTCCACCATCACTACTATGGTGAATATCACTAATACAATCTTATTACTCACCTGCTTGGGTGAGGAATGGGCAATGAAAGATCCTAAAGACCAGGCTAAGAAGTCTGGGTTTTATTGGGTAGTGACAAACAGCCACGACAGGTGACGAGGTCATACAGGAGGGAATTCTCTAGAGTTTTGAAGCAGGGCAGGGATGGAAAGGAGAGCCCATTGTTTAGAATAGCACTTAGAAGCTACTGAGAAAGAATCAGGATGACACAATGAGAGGCTCACAGGAGTGAATGATGGACAGAGGCAAGGGTCTGGATGTGAGGCAGGAGCTGTAGGAGAGGCTGGTGGTCTGAGAATTTGGGGTTTAGGCAGGAGTGTGAGTAGAAGCGAATGAAGGGAACATCAGTGTGATGGGAGATGTAGGAGAGTTATGAATAATCATTTATTATTCTATGTTTCTACATGCTTGGTTATTGAATCACTTCCACAATTACAGTAAAGAATTAAAAATTAAGATGGGTCTCAGATTCCACAGTTACATACAAAATAGATTTCTGTTCATTGTGGGAGGAATCCATGAGATGGATGCAAAGGATGGAAAGGGAACCAGGGAAAGCCCCTTGGAGGATGTTTCTGATGAGAAAGGGTCCGTCCACCCTGGGCTTTGTGGAGGGGCCTGGCAGGGCTGCAGCAGGTGGGCACGCTCAGCGGGCACCACTTGCCCTGGGTGCTCAGCTTTGGCTGCACCTTGGAATCATCTGGGACCCTTTCAGAAATACTCATGTTTAGGTCCTTTTCTATTACAGCTGCCAGACATAATACAAGAAGCCAGTGAAATTTGACTTTCAGATAAACAATGAAAATTATCTGAATATAAGTACGTCCCAAGTGTTGCATGACAGCTCCACTGCGGGTCTGGCCTTTGTTTGAACTCACCAAATGTGTTGGAGGGTTAACAGTAACAGAAGCTCAGGAGAAAAGTTAACTTCTGAAGGTAAAATATGCTGTCTCGAACAGGGTGTGTGTGTGTGGCGGGGGTGGGATTTGGAGGGATGAACCCCTACAGTCCCAGGAAGGAGCAAGGTGCTTGGGCTTTAGGCACCAGCAGACCTGGCTTCCAACCCGACCACACCACATTATACCTTAAAGGAACAAAACACTTAAAAAAAGCTTCCATCTTCTCTGAGGCTCAGTGCTGTCACATGGGAGCAGTAGTGTCTGCCTCACAGGGAATTCTGAGCATACGCAAAATCTGTCACGCCTGTGGGAGGCACCAGCTCCCACCACCACGTTCGGGGCCCCTTTCTTCACCCGTGGCCTTGCCAAGCCTGTATCCCCTCTGGTTTCCAAACAGGTCCTGTTGCCTATGGCCACCAGAAGCCTGCCTTGCTTTGGTATCTCAGAAAGTAAAGAAGTTTTCTGGGTCTCACTGCTCCCATTTCTGAGAGGTTGGGGCCTGGGGATGGGTCTGAGGGAGCAGCTGGTGAGCGGCTGGCCCAGGCCCACTTTATCAGCAGCAGGCCACCCAGCGCAGGCCCACCGGGTCCCCCTGCAGCTGCCTGATAAGAGGCTCAGTTCTGCTGCTTCTCCCGCTCGGAGGCTTATCAGAGGCAGGCTTGGGTGGAGGAGCCATTTCCATCAGCTTGAATAAGAGGAGGGAAAAATGGCCCTTGGAAGAAATGTTACAATACAGTGCCCAGGCACACTCAGATGCAGCCACCGAGCTGCCCGCCTGTGAGACCGGGCTCTGTGTCCTGATGTTGCAGACAGGAGGCAGGTGTCTCACTTTCTATTCAGAGACAGGTTTTCTTAGGACAAGGTGCCACAGGCATATCTGCTCTGGAACGACTTGGGAGCCCTCAGGCCACACAGGGTCCAAGCTTAGCAGAGACTTGAGGTTAAATCCAAGAGGCCGACCCTCCTAGACTGAAGAGGTGTCATTTAAGTCTCCTAACAGTGTGCCTGTGCCCATGTGCGTGTGAGTGTGTGTATGTGTGTACATGTGTGCGTCTCATGGAGAGGATCTGGAGGTGCTTAAGCATGAAACCATTTGTCCACTTAAAATTATGGTACCTAAAGCACCTGGTTGAACTGAGAGGAGGAGCTGGCACAGTCTGCCTGCCTATGAGTCTGTGGGGGACAGGGGTTGTGGAAAATACTTGAATTCTAGTTGCGGCTCTGCCATTTGCTATTGCTGTGGCTTTAGGACTGTTATTTCACACCTTTCCGATCTCGTTTATTTAGGAACACTCACGATACCAAGTTGTTTTAGGACCCCAGACCTTGTCTTTTAAACAAGGGCGTAATGACACTCTCCTCCGGAAATCACACTGGCAGCTCGCCTGGCACAGGAAGGGCTCAGTGAACGTCATCACCTTCTCTACCCCCACCTGCCACGGTCCCAGGCTGTGGTGAGGACAGAGGGATAAGAAATGTGGATGTGTTTTGGTGTGCATAAATGATTCCAAGTAGAGACAGCAGATGCCCAGGGGCCAACTTCCAAGACGTTAGGTGAAGATGAGAAGCGCGGGAATCAGGAGTCAGCCACTTCCAGAGCAACTGGATTCTTGTCCTGGCATCGTATTACTTGAGGACAGGAGGCACACAGAAAGAGCCCGTGTGCTTGGGTTGGAGGGGCTTCGCTCACTAGACCTCCCTGGACCGTTCATTACATTAAACAGATGAAAAGCACCTCCCAATACCCTTCTGGGTCTTAGGATCCTGACTTTGAGTGTGACTTGCCTTCTGGGTGAGTTACATTAGTCTGCACCTCTGACATGGGTGAGGCTAAGACTGAGGTGGTAGAATACTGGGTTCTAGCCTGAGCTGTATGAGCCCGAGCTGCTCTCTCTGCCTCTCTGTTTTCAGAGAGGAGAAGGAGTCCATGTATCTGGGCTGTGCTTTCATTGTGCCAGGGAAGTGTGGGCGGGTCTGAGTGTGGTTCCTGGCCTTCCTCCCTCAGGTTAGGTGGCAGCTTGGACCTAGAAGCAGCGGGTCGAGACCTCCCTTATCCACATCCTTTCACAGTTCTGTTCTCTGTCCACTGCTGGGCCAGCCCCTCCACCCCAAGGGGAGAAGGTCACTGCTCTGTGCTCTCTCCTGGGCTGATGACTCTAAGGCTTGCACTGATCCAGAGCTGCGGGTGAGGGGCCCATGTGCATTCTCCCTGCTCCCTAAGGGTCCTGTGTGCTCTGTGGACTGCAGGTGCTGAGGGGACAGGGGACCCACACTCACACTCACTCCCTGCAGGGCCAGGCACCCAAAAGATGCAACTGACAATTTCAGACAGGCTCTGAAAACTGGCCTCTTTGTGTGTGTGTGTGTGTGTGTAAGCATGTATGTGTGTAAGTGTGTGTATGTGTGTGTGTTGCGTGTAAGCGTGTGTGTGCTTGTGTGTACGTGTGTGTAAGCATGTATGTGAGTGTAAGTGTGTATGTGTGTATGTACATGTGTGTTTGTATGTGTAAGTGTGTATGTGTGTAAGCGTGTGTATTTGTGTAAGCATGTATGTGTGTACGTGTGTGTAAGCATGTGTTTGTGTGTGTAAGCATGTATGTGCGTGTGTGTATGTCTGTGTGTAAGTGTGCATGTACATGTGTGTATGTGTAAGCATGTATGTGTAAGCATGTATGTGTGTAAGCGTGTGCGTATATGTGTGTGTATACGCAGATGCATGTGCAAATTGGGCACTATATGAACCCCCATTTCAGCGACTGCAGGAGGGCTCACTATCCTCTTCCTCCTTCCCAGCTGCCACCTCACATCACAGGTTGCCCAGACCTTCCTCCCAGGCCCCTGTTAGAGCTAAGGTGAGATGCAGAAGGGCACCTCTTCAGAGTCACGAGACCTCTGGAGGGGGCTCGAAGGCTCCAAGACTTAGCGGGGATGGTGGACTTCTGGATGCTGTAACAGGTGCCAGGAGGTGGTCCCCTCATCTCTCTGTCACCTCACCTGTCTACCTGCATCTCTCAGTTACCTTTTCCCTCCTTCCTCCCCCAGCCACCTGGCCCTGGATGTGTCTCGGTCGGACCAGGCCTGCAGCTGCCTCAGGACCCTTGCACTCGCTGTGCTCTCTGCCTGTCATGCTTCCCTCAGATGACCCCATGTCTGGATCACGCACTTTTTTCAGGGCTTTCTCAAACATCGCCACCCTTAGTGAAGCCTTCCATGGCCACCCTATCAGATGGCACCCCTCACCCCTCACCTTCCATCTCCCTTCCCGGCTTCACTGTCCACTCAGCAATGTACTGAACATTCTAGCCATGCATCCACCCCACCAGTGCGTGAGCTCCTCATGGGATTCTGCCGGTTTGTTCACTGTCTTATTCCCATGGCTTTGGCCGGGGCCTGACACACGGCTGGTGCTCAGTGACCATTTGTGGCATGTGAGCTCCCAGGCCACAGGTGTGCTGGGGCAGTTGGCAGAAGTGTGGACTCCAGGGGACCACAGCTGAGCTCAGGAGCCACCAGGTTATAACTGGACAAATGTGGACACACATCGACCTTCGAGGCTCCATCTCCAAATCTGAATGATGGACTCCTGGTAGGGAGAGGTTTCAATGAGGAAGCATGCAAGTGCACGGCTGACACCTGGCCCATGCATGGAGAGATTGCTCCCCTGGGCCTGTGCCTGCGATAATGTGCTGTTTTCTGAACTTGGGTGTTAGCTGGTTGTCCCTAGCTGTGGGGCTAAGGGAAGCCTGCCTCGCACGCTTGCACCTGCTCTGGCTCTCCCTCCTGCACCTGCCCAGTGAGGTGGGGATTTTCTGCAGCGCAGATGCAAAGCCCCAAGTGCCTGTATTTCCAGAGGAGGTAGGAGGAGGGCAGGAGAGAGGGGAAGACTACGAGAGCGCCTCCTGCCTGCTGGCAGCCTGGGCAGTGGCAGGTCAGGGAACGGGAACTGGTGCTCTTCTCGTGGGCCCAGGTGAGTGGGCCCCAGCCTGAGTGGGCCTCCCTGGCTGCTGCCTGCTCCGTGACCTCGGGGTGGATTTTTCTTCCATGGTTTCCCATCCATTCATGGGGTTGAGGTGCAACGGGGTCAGGTGGGCCCAGGCCTAGAAGTTGTGCTATCAGAGAGTCTCTTGTTGGTTAAAGTCAGGAGTCTATAAAAGGCTGGACAGTAAATAGCTTAGGCTTGGGGGCTACTGGTCTCTATGGCAAAGATTCAGTGCTGCTATTGTAGCAGGGAAGCAGTGCATGACACTCGGTAAATGATAGATGCTGTTGTACCCCAAGAAAGCTTCATGTGTGCAGACAGGGGGCGGCTGGATTTGGCGGTGGGTCTCAGTTTGCAGCCCTCCTGTGTAAGTCTCCCTGTCTCTGAGTCTCTCGGGTTCCTCGCTGGTTAACATTTACTGAGTGTGTACCCCGTGCTAGTCCTGGGCCGTCATCCACAGCCTCTCATGCAAGGTGCCTGTGGGGACTAAGCCACCAAGAGGCTGAGCTGTGCCTGTGGTTCAGACTGGTCCTCTCAAAGCCTGTGACCCATGCGATATCTTGCTTCTTGTCAGAGCGCAGGCACATCCCTGCTGCCTCAGCCCCTTCTAGGGAGTACAGAAGTGCCTGTGAGGACACAGGCATTGCTGGGGAAGCAGAGACCAAAGGGGATGAAACCACTGCCCCAAGGCCACCCTCACTGGCTCATGGCAGGGCCAAGGCAGCAATGGGGAGGTGAGGTGGGTGGCTCTGCTGGGCTCCTTGTGCCCCTCTGTGAGTGTACTGGTTGGCGAGGCGCTGCACAGTGAGACTTCTCCAGGCAATCCTGAGCCCCAGGGTGGAATGGGGGTGTCCCAGAAAGGCCCCATGCAAGTGAGTCCTGGCTAAACTGAGGGCTTGGTCCAGGGAGGCTGGAGCAGCTCTGGGCAGTGGCATGCTGCAGCACAAGACTCCCTGAGTGGGAACTGTGGTCTCAGAAAGAAATACCAAGAACTGGACAGAGAGAACCTGTTTCTCCTTGGGGAGGGCCTCACATGCAGGGAATTCAAAGGAGAACCGTCTTTGAGAACTACTGGGGCTCTCGGGGCAGGAGGCAGGGCAGTGGGAGGCCAGTCTTTCATCCTTTCATCCACCAGACAGTTCAGCCTCTGTTCCCACAGCCCTGGGTCGAGGAAGACGAGATGTGGCCAGAAACTCAGATAATTGTGCCTCTGAGATGTTGCAACCTCAGAGAAGGCTTTTACCAAAGCACCACCCTGGAAACAGAGGGGAAAAGGACCATGAAGAGAGTTAGGCAGAGGACAAAAGCCTCCAGGAAATAATAATAATAAGGCTCAGAAGTGCCCATGAGCAGGAAACACTAGCTCATCGGAACTTGGAAGGAATACCATGGATTTCATCCGCCTGTGACCGCCACGTCCTGAAAGAGGCATTTTGACTTCCTCTAGCATTGTTGGTTTTCTCAGTGAGTGACAAGCTTCATTTCACTCAAATAAATTGTTTAAAAATAGCCTGTCCCAAAAGGGTTTTTCAACTGCTCCAGGATTCTGAAATAAGAAATGACCCAGGGCGAATTACCAAAGCCTGATATAAATACATGTCCTCGACAGCCTGCTTGAACCAACTTTCTCTCAGTCCTCCTGGGAAGGGATACTCTGTTCTTCCTTGAAACTCCCCAGTTTCTGCACATATGAGGGGTGGTGCTGTGCAGGGGTTAAGAGATAGTCTACGGGTTGGAACCTCTGGGCTTGAATCACAACCCTGACACTCACAGACAGGTCCTGTACCCTGAGGATGGGGTGCAGCCCGGAGCACCCACTCGCAGCAGAGGACCATGACCAGGGACAAAGGTCTCCAGGCAACACTGCGCACGTAGCGAGCTCTGGACATTAGCACTGTTCTTCCTGCTGTGTAGCCCTGCAACTTGTCTTTACCAACTCATTCTCCAGAGTTAGAGCATCCTCGGCAGTCAGCATTGATCACTCACAACTTGTCTCTTCAAGCACAAGATTTTAATTCAACAAGCTGAGACTATGTCTAGCTAGGTCAAAATTTACTATCATTTCCTATTAGCTAGAAAAGCACCGATTTACATGGCGGGGGGAAGTATACTCCTTGAAGTTATTCTCTAAATAGCTAGGTAGCTATTTAGCCATTCAGCAACTAATCACAGTAAGTCGTAGGCAATTCGATCTGAAACCTGAATTCGTGTGATAAGAAATTTCTTACCAGGAAGACTGGATACTTTTTATTCCTGTCGTGATGTGAACCTTGCTGCCCCCAGAAGCCCAGCAATGGTTTGAGGGCAGCCATCTCATCTCACACCTTTGTCCCCTCTCAATTCTGAGGACTGATGGCAGGGGAAACCCACCGTAACCCTAGGAGTTTCCCACGATGGTGGAACCAGGGATGTATAAAGGGATTAGTAATTACTTGTGGATGAATTGCTCTCGCAATCAAATTTTGTATCCAGTCTTTTTTTTTTTTTTTTTAACATTTCAGGTTTTCTTTCTGGAGTTTGAGCATAGAGGTTCTGAAGTTTGATAAGCATTTTTCTCATGGAATTAATTGGTAAAGTGATAAACAGCTGTGTGTGCGTTGTAGTGGGCTGCAGGCAAATATTTAACCACAATGAGAGCATTTTACAACTGCATGGGGTAGGGATGTCTGCTATGGAGGGATCATCTGAGATCCAGGCCTCAAAGTGTCCTCCTTGAAAGCAAATAGTGGCTGAGCATCAGTTAACTGCTCTGGCTCTGGAAAGCACCAGGCAGGAGACTTCAAACCTGTCTCGGGAGTGAGCCATCACAAGGGGCCCTGGGGGTGTGGTCACCAGGCCTTACTCGTTACTCAGCTGGGTCAGATGGACTTTTATCTCTTATGTATTTCTAGACTTCATGTAAGAATTAATTTTATAAAATTATCACTGCTGCAAAAAAAGTCAAAAACAAAAATATTGCAATAGAGATTTGTAGTTGTGGCACTCTTCTGTGTATGTGTGACTTTTAGGGTGGGGATCCCAGGCGAGGAGCCCCTTCTTTTGAAAGTTCTTTGAGGTGAAGGCCACTTCATCTCACAGCAGCCTGGCACTGCTCTGCTACCTGTGCCTGAGCCAGGTGTAGCAAGCAGTCTGCTGGGCCTTGTGTCTCTAACCAGCATTTTGACTTGCTCTGTTTTCTGACGCTCCTGGATCTCCCCTTCCTAACTAGGCTGAAGCCCTTTGAAGATATGGTCTTTGTCCCTGTATGTCTCCTGTGCAGCACCTTGCACACAGGAGGGACTCCCTGGATTAAAATCAAATGCCTCAGATTGGACTGGGATGATCTGAATGGTGGGCTCGTGACTGGATTCACTGTAAGTGGATGAAGAGCTCAAGGCTCGGGGCTCAGGTCACCTGCTACACCAGAGGCCCCTGCAGACTTGGAACTTAGAGGACTCCACAGGCCAGGTGCGGCGGCTCAGGCCTGTAATCCCAGCACCTTGGGAGGCCAAGGTGGGCAGATCACCTGAGGTCGGGAGTTTGAGACCAGCCTGACCAACGTGGAGAAACCCTGTCTCTACCAAAAACATAAAATGAGCCAGGTGTGGTGGCACCTGCCTGTAATCCCAGCTACTCAGGAGGCTGAGGCAGGAGAATCCCTTGAATCTAGGAGGCGGAGGTTGTGGTGAGCTGAGATCATGCCATTGCACTCCAGCCTGGGCAACAAGAGCGAGACTCCATTTCAAAAAAAAGAAAAAAGAAAAAGAAAAAAAGAGAAAGGACTCCGGATCATGTGATAGGCAATGCATGTAGGAGTCATATCTGGAAACTGACCCAAATATTTAACTACTGGGGTATGATTGGGGAAAATTGTTTCTGTTTTCTTTACTGATAGACTCAGGAGGGATTCATTGCAGGAGGGTATGGGAGAACCTAAACCAAAAATAAGCAAAACAGCCTTGCTGAATTCTCTAAATCCATGTATCTCTAAATCCTCTGTCTGCTAGGTGGGGTCTGATGGCTACAATGACCTTGAGTGACAAGCAGACAGAAGAGGCTATGAGGGGATAGTCTACATGGCAGATGCTCTGCACTGAGCAAAGAAATGGGAACAGAGTCCTAAAAATGGTGGAGTAGAAAAAGTTTCAAAAGCATGGAGCACCTCACACCCAAGGCCAAAAGATGCTGTAGGCAGCAGTTCTTACATTTGTTTCTAGTTATCTTTGGGAGGTCAGCAGGATCCATGGACCAAATCCCTGTCAGCCCTGTCCCAAACCAGATCCCCAAGGGTCTGCCTCAGGTCTGGGGCTGATACCTGCCTGCTGCTAAGAAATGCGAGGAGGTGTGTAGGAAGAAATGTGTGTGTGCTTGTGTGTGTGCGTGCGTGCGTGCGTGCGTGTGTGTGTCTGTGTAGGGAGGGAGGGGACAGGGGGCAGGAGAATGGAAGGCCAACATCACAGTTTCTTACTTCCAATGATTCTTCAGCCTCAGACCCTCCCACTTAAGAATGATGAATGAGTTTCTGTGGCCTGAACAGTATACTCACAAAAGAGTCAGGGACCAGGGACTGGTCCAGTCTGGCTCCCTCTATTGCAACCTGGTTGTGTAAATTCTGCCAAATCACTCAACTTTCCTGAGAACTGCTTTATTTACCTGCGAAAGAGGGAGACTAATATCTCTCGAATGAAGAGAGGAAACAGATTTGAAAGTGCCTAGCAAAGTGTAACAGAAATTGCAGTCATGCAGTGACAATGGTCCTCCGGCTGGCTTGTTGTATTTTAACACAGAACAAAGTTGCCAGCCCAGGGGTGGTTCGGCGGTGGAGGCATTCCAGGAATTGGCCAAGAGTTGGTGGGGACATTATTCTCTCCCAGTGCCCCTGTAGTGACCTTGGGAGGCAGCTGCCCACTGCTTCCCCGGGGGAAGAGTGGGTTGGCCGGGGCTGGCAGGACAGTCACAACCCAGCTCTTGTGCACCACTCTGAGCACTGCATTCGCAGCTGCTGGGCCACAGGTGGATGCCTGCGGAGGACGGCAGAGGGAACACAAGTGGTTCTGGGTGTAGGGGGTGCAAAGAAAGGCCTTTTCTTCAGAGACCAGGAGAGTGACCTCAGGGCTGTAAGGAGCTGAGCAGAAGGGCAAGGGGTCATGGGCAGCCCCCTCCCAGCAGGGCAGGCTGCAGAGTCCTAGAGCTGGAGGAGGACACACCTGGCTTCCAGGAGAGAGCATGTCAATGAAGCACAGGGAAGCACTGGGGAAATCACCTCTTTGAACCTCACTTTGTATCTTCCTGAACTGGAATTAATAATATCTGCATCCGTGCCATGCCTTCAGCATTAAAGGAGGCACTGTGTGTGTCACATGTCCTCAGTAGGTGTGGAGCAGGGCAGGGTGGGCGCTCGCCAGGGTGCACACAGCCCCAGGTGCCGGTGCTGAGTCTGCTATAGTGCTTTGTCCTGCATTGGCATCCCTTGGTCCCCCATCTGAGGTGATCAATGCACCCAGAGGCTCTCCAGGGCTCCCCTCTGGACCCCTCACAGGGTGGCCTCTTTACACTGACGTCCTCCAGTCTTGTCTGTGTCCTAATCTCCCTCTGAGCTGCAACTGGGTGATCACCTATCTGTCCCATGAATCAGTGGTTCCCCCTTACCTATGGGGGATGCTTTCCAAGACCCCCAGTGGATCCCTGAAACCAGATATACCACCGAACCTCACATACATGATAGTTTTCCTATGTGCGAATAAGTACGATAAAGTTTATTTTATAAATTGGACACAGTAAGATATTTACAACAATAATGAATAATGAAGTAAAACAATTGTAACAATCTACTGTATAAAAGTTATAGGAACTAGTCTCTTTCTGTCTCTCTGTTTCGAAGTATCTTACTGTACTGTACCTCAGGTAACTGAAAGCTCAGATCAGAGCAAGAGACTGTATCTCAAAGTCACCCCCTTCCCCAGAGAGATTCTTCCTACATCCTTCCCTTGATCTTGTTCCTACAATTCTACAGTGAACATGAATTGCTTCTGCAAAATAAAATAGGCCAAAGACAACTTATTTTTAAACTTGCAAGTGAAGAGTAGCCTAATCTTCTGACTTAAAAGGACACAAGAGTAAGAGAAAGATAGAGATAGAGAAAGAGAGAGAGAAAGACAGCAGGTAGTGCATGCCTGAGTCTCCCTAGCATCTGCTCCAGCTGTGTTCGTGAAGTCCCACAAGGAGAGGTAGAGGCTGACCCTGCAGCTGTCCGGCCCAGGGAGCCCTGCGGTGACAGACAGGACTGCTAGGGAACCAGGACTGCCAGCGCAGAGGAGGATCAGAGCCCCGGGAGCCGGGGGCAGATTCAGGCAGGGAGAGCAGAGGCAGTGGGCTCCGGCCCCTCAGCCTCCAATGGGCTGAGCTCAGGTCACAGGTGACTTCCACGGGCCAAGGTGCTTTACTTTATGGGTCCCTTCTCCTCCCAAATATGAGAAATCATATTTCACGGCTGCATTGGTATAAAGGCAAACGTACTATTTGATCTTAAAGGTTCATTTCCTTCCTTCTGATTTGAAAGAAGCTCTAACACTGTTGTGGGCCTCTGGAAGCCTTGTGGGCTCTGAGCACTGCGTCCGGGGGTCAGGCCCTGGCTGAGCCTTCCAGAGACCCTGCGTGTAGAGGGGGAAGAGAAGGGGGTGTGAGGGGCTAGCAGGTTCTCTGGAAGTCACATCTACTTGCGAGTTTCGGTATCATCACATGCAAAATGGAGATTAAAATACCTCCCCGGGGCTTCCAGAGGGCTAAGTGAGATGGCGTCTGTGGAGTGGAGCCTCATGTCTACGCTGTGAGACAGGGTTACAGTCACCAGAGGAGGAAGATGGCTCAGGATCGTGTAGAGAATCAGTGAAAAAGAAAAAAAAAAAAAAAAAAGACTATGAAAAATTTTTAAAAAGGGAATACTCAGGATTTTCAGCCATAACTGAAATTAATTTCACTAAAATGAGAAGTTTTGCAGAAGTTGAAGGAAGGGGATACAGATGACAAGTCCATCCAGGGCATGATCAAGCAAGGCCTGGCTCCCCTCCCAGGAGTTTGGGACCTGGAAAGGCTGGAAAAGGCTGAGAAGGAGCTTTCTCCAGAGAGAGACAGAGAGAGAGAGAGAAAGAGACAGAGACAGATAGAGAGAGAGACAGAGACAGAGAGAGAGAGACAGAGACAGAGAGGAAGAGAGACAGAGAGAGAGAGAGAAAGAGACAGAGACAGAGAGAGAGAGACAGAGACAGAGAGAAAGAGACAGAGACAGAGAGAGAGAGAGAAAGAGAGAGAGAGAGAGACAGAGAAGCCAGAACCTTAGAGAGACCCAGCTCCAAGCCCGTTCAAAGGGAAGCATGAAGGAAAAAGGAGAAACGACCGCCAAAAGAAGACATTGAAAGGTAGAGCGCATGAGGGCCAGGCGAGCTGCGGGAAGGAGGGCCCCTTCACCCTGAGCGGAGGGGGCACCGGCAGGCAGGGGAGAGGTTGGGGGCTGAGCTGAGAGGAGCTTAGAGTGCACCAGGGTCAGGGCCTCGCTCAGGGCAGGGAGAGGGTGCAGTAAATGCTGGGGTCCAGGGCCTTCTCTGCAGAACCTACTTGCCTACATGGATGGACCTTCACATCCCTCCATCCATCTGCTGACTCATTCACTCATTCCTTCACTCATAGGGTGCTTTCAAAGAGCCTGCTCTTCTCCATGGAGAACCAGACGGTCCAGGTATGAGAGGCTGAGGGACTGGTGCCCAGATAAGGTGGGGATGAAGATGACCTCTCTCCAGGGTGATGTGAGGAAGTGGAGCTCCGGAAGGTAAGAGGCTTGCTCCCCGTCACACAGCTGGTGTGTGTGTGGCCAAGAGCAGGGCCTGTGTGTGCTTTCTGGGCTGTCTCCACTGCAGTGCTGACTTTTGGATAAAAACACGAAGGAGGACAGGTGCGGTGGTTCACGCCTGTAATCCCAGCACTTTGGGAGGCCAAGGCGGGCAGATCAGGAGGTCAGGAGATCGAGACAATCCTGGCCAACAAGGTGAAACCCCATCTCTACTAAAAATACAAAAATTAGATGGGCGTGGTGGCAGGCGCCTACAATCCCCACTACTCGGGAGGCTGAGACAGGAGAATTGCTTGAACCAGGGAGTCAGAGGTTGCAATGAGCCAAGATTGCGCCACTGCACTGCAGCCTGGTGACAGGACAAGATTCCATTTCAAAAGAAAAACAAAAACAATAAAAACTACGAAGGAGCAGCATCAGGAGCGAGAGGGCCTTGCCCTGGTCTCTGTGGGACCACGCAGATGCAGATGGCCCCTGTCATTGGGTATGATTTTCAGTGGCAAAAGGGCAAACAGAGAGGATTCTGGGAAGCAAGGAGGGAGCAGGGCAGCAGGGAGGAAGCTGGTGTTTAAGCACACATGCAAGCACTCAGTGAGCGGAAGCAATGAAGCACAATTATAAGCACATACCAGGCACTGCACTAGGATGTTTATCTATGAGAATACACTGAATCCTCCGAACAAAGCCCTGAGGTAGAGACTATTATTAGCGCCGTTGACAGGTTCAGGACTAGCTATAGAATTTGCAGAGCCCAGTGCAAAATAAAAACATGAGGCCCCTTGTTTGAAAGAGAAGAATTTGAAGATGGCAGTGGCAGAGCGTTAAACCAAGGAAGTGCAGGGCCCTGCTGGGCGGGTCCCATACCCGTGAAGCCATCCCTGTCCCAGACGATGGACCAGCAACTTGTCCCAGGTCACAGCCGGCTCATAGTGGATCCAGACCCAAAACCTCGTCCTCAGATTTCAAGGCTAACCCTTTATCACTAGCAAATTGACACAAAGTCTATTTGAACTAAAGGTGTTAAAAAAAAAAATACAGAAGGGGAACCTGAACTTGAAACTCTGAGCATTGCTGAGGCCTGTGTGTAGGTTTTAGCAAGAGCATTGGAGAGTTTCTCGAGTGAAAGTGGATTTCACATCCAGTGGGCCCCTGTTGCCTGGTGAATACAGGAGAAGAGCTCAGCTGGGCCCCACACCCGAAGCATCATTGTTTTATCAGGTTTTGATCTGGCAACCCCATAATTTCCCCCCTTTTAAGACTCTGCTGAGAATACATGTGCCCATCCGCTGCTGACAAAATGTGAAGATTCTCCATTCCAGAGTTCAAGGAGAAAGAGTGGCAGTGCTGGGCTGGGTCAGCTGGAGGCCCTGTGCTTGAGGCCCTCGTAAAAATGTCCGCTGCATGTGGGAGCAGCGGGTGTGAGGTGCCCTGGCAGTGGCTCTCCGCAAGGATGTGTCAGTCAAGACCATCATGTGCAAAGTGCAGATAAACAGCGCCATCAGGGTGTGCCAGGGATGCAGGGAGATAACGAAGGCCACCCTGTCCAGGGCTGGCTCTACATGCCCCAAAATGGCGCTTCCTCCTCTGAGACCTGGAAAGGGTCAGTGTTATGCCTGCTGGGCCCCAAGCAGTGTGTGACCACAGTGTTTTGGCAATAAGAGAAGGGGCATCTGGTAGGCTGGGCGCAGTGGCTCATGCCTATAATCCCAGCACTTTGGGAGGCCGAGGCAGGCGGATCACCTGAGGTCAGGAGTTCGAGACCAGCCTGACCAATGTGAAGAAACCCTGTCTATACTAAAAATACAAAATTAGCCAGGCGTGGTGACGCATGCCTGTAATCCCAGCTACTCGGGAGGCGGAGGCAGGAGAATCGCATGAAACCAGGAGATGGAGGTTGCGGTGAGATTGCACCATTGCACTCCAGCCTGGGCAACAAGAGCAAAGCTCCATTTCAAAAAAAAAAAAAAAAGAAAAGAAAAGAAAAGAGAAGGTACATCTGGCTTTCACATGCGTAAGTGGAAGCAAGAGAGACTAGAATGCAATTCCATAGAGAGTTCTGAAGGAGGGGTGGTGACACCAGCAGAACGGGAGAGGGAGCAGGGACCACACAGCCAGGCAGGTCAGCAGCAAACCTTGCTCTGCCCCCATCTGCAGCTGGGGGATGCCAGACGAGGCAGGTACCCCTCACCAAGCCCAGTGCTCACTTGTGAAGGGGTGAGAACTGCACAGACTCTCCAGGGGCTGGAGAAGTCATGCCAGGACCCGCCTGACCCTCGCCTTGCACAAGAGGGAACCCAGTGTCGGTGGGCCAGGCTCTGCCTGCACATGGGAAACCGGCTCATGCCAGTTTCTGCCATCGGTTGAGATTTTGTATAGGAACAATGTTCTGGAAGAATGTAGAAAAATGAAAATGTATAGTAACTAAGGACAGGAGCTGGCATTCTCTCAGAAGTTCAGATTATGTAAGGATTTGAAGAAAACCCCAGGCCAAGATGAGAGGGGAGGTGGGTAGGGGGAGGGAGTGGATATGAAAATGAACTCCAGCTGGGTGAGAAGGTGGGAAGGACTAGGTGGGATTCCTGGGGCCCAGCAACTGTGCCTTTAGAATTTATTTGGGGTTGACTCCTGTCCATATCAACTTAGTGTTTACTGGCCTCCAAGTCCATGCCAAGTTCTACACCAGGAACTCCTGAGTGAAGGCTTTTAAAGGCTCTTTTGGTATGGGAATGGTGGCAGTCCTGGGAGCGGGGACCTTGGGTCATCCCTGCAATCATCCACCCGCCTCAAAGTGGCTCAGCAAACAGCTCTCTGTGACAGGCCCTGAGTGGGGGACAGGCAGGGTCACAGAGCCCCTGGAGAGGTCAGAATCCTGAGAAGAGGGCAGACTCAGGAATCTGTCAGGGCTTCAAACTGTGCCCACGGCCATGGTGGGTGGTTTTCTAGGGTTGGGAAACTGGGTCCTAGCAGACCAGCAGGTAAGTGTGCACCGGGCCCACAGTGTGTTGAGGAGTCTAACCTGAGCAGTTGTAAGGGGTGCGACTGGAAAGGCAGCAGGCCTGGGACGGTGCGTGAGGGAGGGCTCGAGGGCCACCCTGAGCCAGCTGCTGAGGCGGGCAAGGACAGCAGCAGCCCAGTGCAGGCCAGGCCTGACCACAGAAAGCAGAGCATGGGCACAACGGTGGATTGGGGTGGGACACAGGCTCGGCTGAGGAGCTGGGGGTGGCAGGCAGGTCCTGAGTGTCTGTGCATGCAGTTCCTCGGTGTGCAGATCCACAGCAGCATGCCCTGCCTGGCGCATACAAGCTGCGGGCCCACATACCCTGCAACTCTCCCCTTGGGTTGGCCTCCGTTGCCTGTGGGGTCTGGCAACTGTGTTTCACCCGAAAATCTCTACAAAAAATACAAAAATTAGCCGGGTGTGGTGGTGCATGCCTGTAGTCCCAGCTACTTGGGGGTTGAGGCAGACAATCTCTTCAATGCAGGTGGTGGAGAGTGCAATGATCCGAGATCGCACCACTGCAGTCCAGCCTGAATGACAGAGCACGAGCCTCTGTCTCAAAAAAAAAAAAAAAAAAAAAAAAAAAGGAAAGGAAAGGAAAGAAAAATGCCTATCATAGCAGGTATGCAGGGGAGACCCAAGCAAGGCCCTTACCAGGGCTTGGCATCTAAGTTTGTTGTTATTTTATCAAAAGCTAAAAACAACAGCTGTCTGGAGGGTGACTCCTGAAATTACCAGCATCCTCAGGCCAGGTTTGCGCCAATAAATTGCGTTTTCCGTTAACAAAAGCCACCGCCCAAGCCTCTGCCACTGGGCGCAGGTCCAGGCCCTTCTGCTGTTTTTCATCAGGTGACTCTGGGGAAGTGGCTGTTATTCCCACTCGCAGATGGGAAAACTGAGGTGCTGAGGTATTTCCTGTCTCTCCCAAAGCTGGTGAACATTGGAGGGCAGTCAAACCCAGGGCTGACTCCACAACACGGATGTTGCTCGGGCCTCTGCTCTGCCTCTTACTCATCATGTGATGAGGACATGTCCTTTCACTTCTGGGGCACGTTTCCTCACGGGGGTGGGGTGCTGACAGGAAATGGACAAAGGCATCAACCGACACTTCCCAGAAAAGTAATGCAGCCTCTTATGGAAGTAAGAAAACATGCTCCATCTCACTTAATTACAGAGGCTCATTCCAAAGTGACAGCATTTTTTTTTTTTTAACCCCTCAGTTTGGCTAAGATAAAAAAGTGCAGTGTGAGTGAGGATGCAGGGAAATAGTGAAATAGTGACTTTCACAGGCTATTTGTGCGTGTGAGAAACCAGTGTGAACTTTAGGAGGGTAGTTTCTTAAGATCAACTAACGTTTTAAATGGATATATACTTTGTCCCAGAAATCAAATGCTGAGGTGGGAGAATTTATCCCAACAGTTTACAGACACAAGCACGTAAAATCCTCCTTACGCATTGTCTCAGGAGTACTGTATGTGGTTTAAAAAATTAAATGAAGTCTGCATACAGCCTAAATGCCCATCAGCAGAGGAACTGGTTAAACAAAACAACAAGGTATAACCTTTCAGAGATATTCTGATGGAAAAAAGCAAGATGACATAAAATATATAAAATACGTTTTTATTATGTCAAATAAGAAATATTTGTATCAGCAAATTTACTTCTGGAAGGATTATCCTCAATAAATACAGTAATTGCCATTGAGGTAGGGAGAAGGTGTCTTTTTCCTATTTTTAACCCTTCATTCACTGTTAACTTTACTGTTTGGTTTTGTGTTTAGAGCGTGCTGTTGGCCCACTGTGTGTGCTCAGTTACTGGAAGATGTTTTGGCTGTGGCCTCAGACAGGCACTTGAGGCATAGATGTATATACAGGTCTGCCACCCGAAGAGGCAAACTGACTTGGCGTGGTCCAGCCTCTCACCCCTGTGGAGGGGACCTCTTCCTACTCATTGCAGACGGGTTCACTTGTTCCCATCACAAGCGCAGAATGCCTTGTACTTCCCACCCCTTTGCTCCCCAGGGAGCTCTGCAAGTCCCCAGAAATACTTGCCCAACCACTGGCACCCTTGGCAAGGTCCAGCTGCTGACCACCAGCGCCCTGCGACTCCCAGTGCCCGTGACATCTGGAGGAACTGAGCAATGGCTGAGGTGGAATTTCATTTGGCACTTAATGCAATCCTCTGCTTCTGCCAGAGGCGGTGTATTCTATATAAAGCTGCCAAACCTGGCCGTCTTCTCACTGAGCCTTGACCCCTTCCATCCAAGGGCAAGGCCACGGATCGCTGTGCATGACTGCCGCGCAGTAAATGTGGCATTGGGACCTAGCCCAGCTGAGCTGAGCAAAGCAGGCCTGCCTGGCGGAAGTGGGTCCTCTCCACTCTAACCTCTGGCTCTGATGAGCAGCGGCTACATAAACTGAGACAGGATATAGACACATCCTGCCTGAGTTAGCAGCAAGAAATAGCCGCCCCCCGCCACCCCCCTGCCGTTCTCGCACAGCAGGGATCCTGCCATAAATCAGTCCGAAGTCTAAAGCGGAATGGCTTGCAAGCAAGGGCTGCGCCACTGTTTGTCTCCCAAGGCAAGTGTTGAAGGTCTGAAACCTGAGTCCTGGAGAACTGCTTGAGCGGCTGGGCTGGGCTGGGCACGGGGGCGGGGGTCAGGCAAGCCCATCCTCTGTAGACATGGGAATGCCTGTCAGCTTCACCTCCTCAGTGCCTGAATTGGAATAATGACAGTGGCTTCTGTCCCTTTAACCCAGGACCCGCCATATACACACACACAAACACGTGCTCAAGTTACACACACACACGTAAACTCCGGGAACCACAGTCTCATGTACAATGATATAAACATGCCCAGCACGGATCCAGCACTTATGATGTGTCAGTCTCCGTGCCGGGACATTGACACGGACTTCTTACTGCTGGATGAGGAATCTCCTGTTATTATTCGTACTTTGCAGATGAGGAAACTGGAGCTAAGAGAGGCTGCCTTGTTTAGAGGCAGTGCAGTGATCCCAGTGCAGACTGAGGGGCCTCGCTCTCAAGTACCATTGATGCCCGCGCACTCCCAGGCCGACCCAAGCACAACCACGGGCACACGGAGTGCCGTGTACACACGTAGACCGAAGCTACGCTCCTCCATGCCAAGCTCCAGGCTCGGGCAGGGTGAGGGTTGAGGCCTCACAACTCCCTGGATTTCAAAGACTTATAAAAGAGTTGGTGTCTCCAATACCCATATCATCATCGTATCAATAAGGTAACATTATCACATGATAGACTCAGGCTCTCTCCTCTCTGACAGACTCTAAGAATAAGACCGCGGCAGGGTGGGGGATAAGAGGGATATGCATTAGGTTTTTAGGTAAAATAAAATGGTAGTTATTATTGCAAAAGTAACAGCAGAGGAAGAGGGCAGAGAGAGGCCCAGCAATGTTTCCAACCACCTACAAAGACTTTCATCGCATATGATTTCCTGTCAGCAAGAAAACGTGATGGTTTAAAAGAGAAAGAAAACAAGCAGCGAGGAATGACAAATCCCCAAAGGATCCAGGCCGCAGGATTCCCCCGCATCTGTGTGCCTTTGCGGCGCCCAGCGGAGCCAGCAAGTCCCTGGGCAAAGCTGGAGTTGCCTGGAGTTCACCAGAGCCTGCCCGGTCGGCCCCTGGCTGGGGGAGCAGCACAGACGCAACTTGTGATGTGGACTCTTCCCTAACTGTTCTTTAGGGGGACAGTGCTGGCCCCACACATTCCACATGCCCCGCACAAAGAAACAGAAAGCGGACGACACGCCCTGGGCGGGCGGGCTGGCGGCCTCTCCAGCTCGGGGCGCGTGGAGGCTGCGCGTCGCCGTCCGGGACGCGGGACAGGGACTCCGCGCAGCCCAGGCGCCGGGGAACCGGGGCTGGAGTCGGGGATCTGAGCCCAGCGGGCGCCTCCTCCGCCTGGAGGCCGGGCACGGACCGGGACACCCGGGAGTCCGTGACCGCGGCTCGGCCCCTGGCTGCTGCGGGCCGCGGCCTCCAGTGGGTCCCCAGGACCCCTCCCCACGGCGGGTACTCACCGAGGCTGAGTGGCCGCGCCGTGCCGTTGGGGCTGCTCGTCCTGGGCATCAGCCCGGGCAGAGACCGCGGGGAAGGGCCGGACCGGGCCGGGCCGGGGGAGGGTCGCGCTCCCGGGCTCCTGACCCTCAGCCGAGAGAGGAAGCGGCACCTGGGTCACACTCCTCCCGCGCGGGCCGAGGGGAGGGGCTCTGGCCCGGAGATAGGCAGACTTCATTTTTTTTCTGCAGACTTGGCTAGTGGGGTTTCCACCCTTTTTTTTTTTTTTTTTTTTGAACACACACCCGCCCACTTCTGAACTCTTCTTTGCTCCAACTTTCCTGCGCAAGAACCACGCTTTTCTAACCGTTTCTCTTTCCATCTGCCACTACCGGATACAGAGGTTGTGGTTGAGAATTCCCCCTGGAGTGCAGGGAAAACTCTCCAATGTGTCAAGATGGCCTGGCCCAGCACTGTCGGGAATGGTGACCAAATAGGGCAGACCTGTGTTGAAATCTTGGCTGGCTGCGCGGCCGCTGGATAGCTGGGCGGCCTCTCTGAGCTAGCCACGGGGCATTTGTCCCTGGAGAGAGTCCCTGTCTTGTTGGCCTTTGGGGGCCCTGTACCCATGGATGGGGTGTTGAGCAAAGATCGTTCCAAAACAGGAAGAATTGCTGGACAAGGGTTGTGATTTGTTCCCATTGCTTTTGTGTGAAGCTGCCAGACACAGTGCAGTTTGTGAATTCGCTCTACTTTTGCCATGAAAACCTCCACAAGGATTTCGTTACATACCTTGGTTGGTTAAATGCAGTCAACTGGCACCACCTACAAAAAAGTGTATCATAGCATTATCTGCCCCTTCTGCCCAGAGACAAGCGCAGGGAACTTGAGGCCCTTGCTTTAAATCCCCGCCCAGGGGAACACCCTGTGCTTCTCCTGTGTGATATCTGAACCGTCCTGTGCTGCTTTTCTTTTCTTTTTTTTAAATTGTACTTTATGTTCTAGGGTACATGTGCACAACGTGCAGGTTTGTTACATATATATACATGTGCCATGTTGGTGTGCTGCACCCATTAACTCGCCATTTACATTAGGTATGTCTCCTAATGCTATCCCTCCCCCTCCCACCACCCCACCACAGGCCCAGGTGTGTGATGTTCCCCTTCCTGTGTTCAAGTGATCTCATTGTTCAGTTCCCACCTGTGAGTGAGAACATGCAGTGTTTGGTTTTCTGTTCTTGTGTTAGTTTGCTGAGAATGATGGTTTCCAGCTGCATCCATGTCCCTACAAAGGACACGAACTCATCCTTTTTTATGGCTGCATAGTATTCCATGATGTGTATGTGCCACATTTTCTTAATCCAGTCTGTCATTGATGGTTATTTGGGTTGATTCCAAGTCTTTGCTATTGTGAATAGTGCCGCAATAAACATATGTACTTTATAGTTCCCCAAGCACTTTTGTGACGCCCTCGTCTCCCCTACCTTCTGCCATTAAGGCCTGTCCTGCACAATCCAGAGAGCCAGGCCAGTTGTCTGTACAATGTATGGGCGGTGCCTTTGGGGCTGTCATCTGCATTGAATACAATGAGAGGCTGAGCCCTGGAGATGTGCAACACAGAGGCTTTGCTCACCTCTACCTGGGCTGCACAAACTCCAGGCCTTCTTGACGCAGTGGGAAAGCACTTATGATTCACTTTAGTTAGATCATGAAGAACCCCCGATGCTGACAGATCTTTAGTCCAACTGCCATGTGCAGCACAGCCATGTTGAATTGAAATAAACTCCTCACCGAATGCCCTGAGTCTTGATTTCCTCATCTATAAAATGGAGGCAAGAACACCTGCATTCCAGGGTTTTACAGAGGCAGTGATTGTAGAATCACAGTGAGAACGGAAAAGGCATTTAATAAACAGAAATGAGCAATGATTAATTAATTTATTTTTATTTTTTATTTTCTGAGACGGAGTTTTTGCTCTTGTTGCCCAGGCTGGAGTGCAATGGCATGATCTCGGCTCACCACAACCTCCGCCTCCTGGGTTCAAGCAATTTTCCTGCCTCAACCTCCCAAGTACCCGGGATTACAAGCCTGTGCCTCCACGCCTGGCTAATTTTGTATTTTTAGTAGAGACAGGATTTCTCCATGTTAGTCAGACTGGTCTCGAACTCCCGACCTCAGGTGATCCGCCCGCCTTGGCCTTCCAAAGTGCTGGGATTATAGGCGTGAGCCGCCGCGCCCATGATTAACAGTTTAACTTTTTTTTTTTTTTTTTTTGGTAATATATACATTTATGTCTAGGTGGAACAGTAGTCCGCCTCCCCTGTCCTGAGAGAAAATAACTTTAATTATCTGAAATGCAGCTGGAAAGTTGGAAAGAAGCAGAAAGTCCTGCCAGGTAACAAAGAATAAGTCATTAGGTCATTGCAGCACACTTAGAGACTTTTACAGACTCATTTAGAACCTACTGGCCTTAGACATAATCATAAGCGATTTCCTTAATTTCTTAGGGTAGGACGGGTTGAAGGTATCAAAATGTTCCAGAGAATTCCTTACAGAAAAGCCAAAAAAATTAATAAACTGACTAAACAGCGAAAATTGAAAGCCCCACAAACTGCAGAGGTCAGATACAAGAACGAAGTAGCATTTGTTACAGAACTAAAACAATCTCAGCTCCAGCCATCACTGGAGGATGTGACAGTTCCTTGTGCTATTAAAGAGCCAGGGCTTTGGAACTCAATCTGGGTTAGTTACTCTCCTGCCTACTAGTTGTGTAACCTTCAGCATTTTACTTTCTTTCTCTGAGCCTCAATTTTCTCATCCTGGAAATTGGAGCAATCTGCAAAGTTAGGCTGTTGTGATAATATATTCGATATTAATGGGGTAATTACAATGAAAGTACACTGGAGTTACTTAAAGATACTGGCCCCCTTCCTCCTCTAACACATACTTTGTTTATAGTAAGGACCCCAGGTCATTTGAAAAAGAAAGTAAATAGTGTTTCGTAGTGTGTAGCAAATTATCTAGCAGGGAAACATTTGATATATTTTGGAAAATTTAACTATGAAAGCATCTAATGTTAAATAAATGACTGTTATTTGAAGAAGGGAAAATAATCATATAAAAAATTTAATTATATGACAACAGTCTGACATTAAGTCAAGAAATGCATCATTAGTGTGTCTTCATGTGTTGGATATTTATTCATGAAGTTAAAAAAGCTCAGCTGTATCTTGCAACAAAAAACCAGTTCTTATCTTGTCTAGTTCCCATAAATACTCTTAAACAGAGTATTGCCAAGAGTCCATTGTAGAGATGAGAACCCAGAGGTTCAGAGCAGTGACAAGAACTTGCTCTGCAGTGCAGGTGGGATTGATGGCTCTAGCTGTGTCTTCATTGACTGTACTGTGGCTGATACAAGCTGCAGAGCCCTCCAAGGTGTGAGATGGTGTGATCCAGTCCTGGGAGGTGAATTTTCTCTTCGTCTTCAGGGAAGAAACTGCTCATGGGAAACTGCCCTCCAAATCTTCAGTGTTAGTTCCTTATTGGGAGCAGGGTTGGAGGTCCCCTGCTGCTGTTGCTGTCTCCTGGGTGAACCCTTACAGACAGTGGTGGGTAGATGTTCCTTGAGCCCTTTAATGAAAGGTTTTGCCCCTCATCACAGTAACACATGCTTTTAGTGCAAAAAGAAAAAAAAATAAATAGAGAAAAAGCCAAAAAGATACCTAAACCCTAAGAATTGCTGGCAATCTCTAGCACATTAAAGCTATTTACCTTTAGTCTTTTTTATGCATTTATGAATATTTGCTTTATATTCTTGAGATTTTACTGAATGTGGGATTTCAAGTGCTGAGCTTTTACTACCAAACATTATGTCACAAGCATTTTCTCATATAATAGTAGAAAAGCTCTTTAACTCATTTTAATTACTAGGTTGTTTCCTTTTCTTTGCTAGTTGAATAGTGCTGTGATAAACCATATGAACTTAAATATCTGGATTTCATAAGTTTTTCCTTAGCGTATATTCCGACAAGCAGAATTACTCAATCAAAGGTTAGAAGTGTATTTAAAGCTTTTGATAGATTCATAAGTTGTGGCTGTAACCTTTACTTTCTTTCCAATCAAGAGTACCAGTGTTTATCTCAGAGTCTCTTGCCAGAACTAAACAGTAACTTTAAAATCATAGTTAATTCTGTAGATAAGCAACATATGTAGTTATTTGTGTTAGCATTTTCTTTGATTACCAGAGAGGCCGAATATGCAGTCACATGCTTATTTATAAATCGCAGGTTCTTCTGGGTGACTATTTTATTCACACTGTTTCCTCATTTGGAGGTGTGATAGTTAATACTGAATGTCAACTTGATTGGATTGAAGGATACAAAATATTAATCCTGGGTATGTCTGTGAAGGTGTTGCCAAAAGAGATTATTAACATTTGGGTCAGTGGGCTGGGGAAGGTAATCCACCTTAATCTGGTGGGCACCATCTAATCAGCCTCCATCTAATCAGCAGGCAGAAAAACGTGAAAACAAGGAATGGATCTGGCCTCCCAGCCTACATCTTTCTCCCGAACGTCAGACTTTCTGCCCTCGAACGTCAGACTCCAAGTTCTTCAGTTTGGGGACTTGGACTGGCTCTCCTTCCTCCTCAGCTTGCAGACAGCCTATTGTGGGACCTTGTGATCATGTAAGGTAATGCTTAATAAGCTCCACTATATATATACACACACACACACACACATATAAGTCATATATATACATATATACAAGTATATATATACACATACATACACACACATATATAAGTCATATATATACATATATACAAGTATATATATACACATATATACACACACACACACACACATATATATATATATATATAGAGAGAGAGAGATCCTATTAGTTCTGTCCCTGTAAGAGAACCTTGACTAATACAAATTTTGGTACCAGGAGTGGTTCTAGAGGAACAGAATATGAAGGATGGAGTTCTTTCATTGGTTTGGGGGTTTCTGGAGTTGGCTGCTTAAGATGATTAGACCCCAAAATGCTAAGGACTCTATTTTTAATAGCATGGAGAACACTGAGAGTCCTTGGCATGAACTGTTTAGAGAGTTATGCAAAATAAATGCATTTGACACTCCTGACTCACTGCTCGTAAGAGGCAAGGAGTTTAGTGACTTTATACATAATACCTTTCATCATATGTGGAGAAACAAGGAACATAATGAAGCTGGTTGGTTGCTCCTAAGTTCAGGGACAAAGCGATGAAAGAAAATGATGAACTCAGGGATTCTGTCACCTGGTTTCAGAAGCAGATACTGAGCCTCAAATCTGCTAATATTGCCCTGAGTGAGAGTCTTAACTTCTGTAGAGAAATAACTGAAATTGTGGAAACACAGACACAAGCTCTTATCACACTAGTGGCTGACCTGCAACGAAAGATACATGCACAGCCTCACCAGGTGTCTACTGTTAGAGTGAGGGCATTGATTGGAAAAGAATGGTACCCTGCAACTTGGAATGGGGACATGTGGGAGGACCCTGATGAAGCTGGGGACACTGAATTAGTAATCTCTGATGAACCTTTTTTGCCAGAAGGAACAGCTTCCCCATCCCCAGTAGTGGCAACATCCCCTCTCCCACCCATGCTGCCATCAGCCTTTCCACCTTTGTCTGAAGAGAGAAATCCTATGCTATCTGAGGCAACAGTGATTGTCTCCCTTGAGACAGTTGCCAGGCAAAATAACGTTGATTCTCCTCAGAAGCCACCCCCAACATCTCTGTTTGCTTCCAGGCCTGTAACTAGACTAAAGTCTTGGTGGGCCCCTGGAGGTAAAGTTCTGAGTGTGACCCATGAGGAGGTGCACTACATTCGAAAAGAACTGCTTGAGTTCTTTAATGTATGTAAACTGCAATCTGGAGAACAGGCATGGGAATGGATATTAAGGGTGTGGGATGATGGTGGAAGGAACATAAGAGTCGAATCAGGCTGAATTTATTGATTTGGGCCCACTAAGTAGGGACTTTGCATTTAATATTGAAGCTTGGGGAGTTAAAAAAAGGTTCTAATAGTTTATTGACTTGGTTAGCTGAAATATGGATTAAAAGATGGCCCATTGTGAGTGAGCTGGAAATGCCTGATTTCCTTTGGTTTAATGTAGAGGAAGGGATCCAAAGGCTTAGGGAGATTGCGATGGCAAAGTGGATTAGTCACTTTAGACCTGCTCATCCCAGCTGGGAGGGTTTAGAAGATATACTCTTGACCAATTTCTTGAGAAATAGAGTTTTGAGGGCAGCACCTGTATCTTTGAAGAGCTCTGTATTGCTCTTCTCTGTATGTCAGATCTAACTGTAGGAACCACAGTCACTCAGCTACAAAATTTAAATACAATGGGAATAATTGGATCCCGAGCTCGCAGGGGCCAAGTGGCAGCACTCAACTGACAAAGGCAAGATGGCCATAGCTACTGTAATGGACAGCAGAAACAAAGCGACAATAAGAATAGTCTGAATTGTGTAGAGCTCTGGCATTGTCTAAATAATCATGGTGTTCCTAGAAGTGCAATTGATAGGAAGCCTACTGCATTCCTACTTAAATTATACAAACAGAAAATTTCTAGGTCAAATGGACAAAATACTAATTTGAATTATGAAACGAGAGAATCATGGTCCCTCAATCAGTTTCCAGACTTGAGCCAGTTTATAGACCCAGAACCCCTTGAATGAAGGGGAGGCCGGGTCCCCTTGATGAAGGACCCCACTACATTACTGACAGTTTATACAATGAATCTTTCTCCCATCCTTTCCCAAGGAGACCTCTAGCCTTTTACCAGGGTGACTGTGCACTGGGGAAAGGGAAATGATCAGACATTTCAGGGACTACTAGACACTGGCTCTGAACTGATGTTGATTCCAGGGGACCCAAACTGTCATTGTGGTTCTCCAGTTAAAGTAGGAGCTTATGGAGGTCAGGTAATTAATGGGGTTTTAGCTCAGATTTGACTTACAGTGGGCCCAGTGAGTCCCTGGACTCATCCCTGGTCATTTTCTCTGTGCCAGATTGCAGAATTGGTATAGACATATTTAGCAGCTGGCAGAACCCCCACATTGGCTACCTGACTGGTAGGGTGAGGGCTATTATTGTGGGAAAGGCCAAATGGAAGCCATTAGAGCTGCCACTACCTAGAAAAATAGCAAATCAAAAAAGAATACCACATCCCTGCAGGGATTGTGGAGATTAGTGCCACCATCAAGGACTTAAAAGACGCAGGGGTGGTGATTCCCACAACATCCTCGTTCAACTCTCCCATTTGGCTTGTGCAGAAGACAGATGGATCTTGGAGAATGACAGTGGATTATTGTAAGCTTAACCAAGTGGTGACTCCAATTGCAGCTGCTCTACCAGATGTGGTTTCATTGCTTGAGTAAGTTAACACGTCTCCTGGTACCTGGTATGCAGCCATTGACTTGGCAAGTGCCTTTTTCTCCATTCTTGTCCATAAGGCCCACCTAAGGCAATTTGCCTTCAGCTGTTAAGGCCAGCAATATACCTTTACTATCCTACATCGGGGTATATCAACTCTCCGGCTTTGTGTCATAATATTATTCAGAGATACCTTGATCACTTTTTGCTTCTGCAAGATATCACACTGGTCCATTACATTTATGACATTATGCTGATTGGATCCAGTGAGCAAGAAGTAGCGAACACACAGGACTTATTGGTAAGACATTTGTGTGCCAAAGGATGGGAAATAAATTTGACTAAAATTCAGGGAACTTCTACCTCACTAAAATTTCTTGGAGTCCAGTGGTGTGGGGCCTGTCAAGATATTCCTTCTTAGATAAAGGATAAGTTGCTGCATTTAGCCCCTCCTACAACCAAGAAAGAGGCACAACATCTAGTGGGCCTCTTTGGATTTTGGAGGCAACACATTCCTCATTTGGGTGTGTTACTCTGGCCCATTTATTAAGTGACCTGAAAGGCTGCCAGTTTTGAGTGGGGTCCAGAACAGGAGAAGGCTCTGCAACAGGTCCAGGCTGCTGTGCAAGCTGCTCTGCCACTTGTGCTATATGACCCAGCAGATCCAATGGTGCTTGAGATGTTAGCCTTTGGGAAGCTCCATAGGTAAATCACGGTGGAAGCCTCTAGGATTTTGGATCAAGGCCCTGCCGTCTCCTGCAGATAGCTACTCTCCTTTTGAGAGACAGCACTTGGCCTGTTACTGGGCTTTGGTGGAAACTGAGCATTTGACCATGGGTTATTGAGTCACCATGTGACCTGAACTGCCTGCCATGAACTGAGTGATTTCTGACCCATCTAGCCATAAAGTGGGTCATGCACAGCAGCATTCCATCATCAAATGGAAGTGATATATACGTGATCAGGTTCAAGCAGGTCCTGAAGGCACAAGTGAGTTACATGAGGAAGTGGCTCAAATGTCCATGGTCTCCTCTACTGCCACCCTGCCTTCTCTCCCCAAGCCTGCACTGATGGCCTCATAAGGAGTTCCCTAGGATCAGGTGACAGAGGAAGAGAAGACTAAGGCCTGGTTCACAGATGGTTCTGCACGATATGTAGGCACCACCCAAAAGTGGAGAGCTGTATAGCACTACAGCCCCTTTCTAGGACATCCTTGAAGGACAACAATGAAGGGAAATCTTCCCAGTGGGCAGAACTTCAAGCAGTACACCTGGTTGTGCACTTTGCCTGAGACGAGAAATAGTCAGATGTGTGATTACATACTGATTCGTGGGCTGTAGCCAACAGTTGGACTGGATGGTCAGGAATTTGGAAGAAACATGACTGGAAAATTGGTGACAAAGAAATTTGGAGAAGAGGTAAGGGAATGGACCTCTCTGAGTGGTCAAAAACTGTGAAGATATTTGTATCCCATGTGAGTGCTCACCAACGGGTGACCTTAGCAGAGGAGAAGTTTAATAATCAAGTGGATAGGATGACTCGTTTTGTGGACTCCACTCAGCCTCTTTCCCCAGCCATCCCTGTCATTGCCCAATGGGCCCTTGAACAAACTGGCCATGGTGGCAGGGATGGAAGTTAAGCATGGGTTCAGCAACATGGACTTCCACTCACCAAGGCTGACATGACTACAGCCACTGCTGAGTGCCCAATTTGCCAGTAGCAGAGACGAACATTGAGCCCTCCATATGGCACCATTCCTTGGGGTGACTAGCCAGTTACCTGGTAGCCGGTTGATTATATTGCACCTCTTCCCATCATGGAAAGGATAGAGATTTGTCCTCACTGGAATAGATACTTACTGTGGATATGGGTTAGCCTATCCTGAATGCAATGCTTCTGCCAAGACTACCACCTGTGGACTCACAGAATGCCATATCCACCATCATGGTATTCCACACAGCATTGACTCTGACCAAGGCACTCATTTTACAGCTAAAAAAGTGTAGCAGTGGGCTCATTCTCATGGAATTCACTGGTCTTACCATGTTCCCCATCATCCTGAAGCAGCTGGATTGATAGAATGGTAGAATGGCCTTCTGAAGTCACAATTACAATGCCAACTAGGTGACAATACTTGGCAGGGCTGGGGCAAAGTTCTCCAGAAGGTCATGTATGCTCTGCATTGGCGTCCAATATATGGTACTATTTCTCCCATAACCAAGATTCACGGGTCCAGGAATCAAGGGGTGGAAGTGGAAATGGCACCACTTACCATCACCCCTCAAAATTTTTGCTTCCTGTTCCCATGACATTATGTTCTGCTGCTAGAGGTCTTAGTTCCAGAGGGAGGAACAGTGCCACCAGGAGACGCAAGAATGATTCCATTAAACTGGAAGTTAAGATCGCACCTGGACACTTTGGGATCCTCCTACCTTTAAGTCAACAGGCTAAGAAGGGAGTTACCGTGTTGGCTGGGGTGATTGACCCGGACTACCAAGATGAAATCAGTCTACTCCTTCACAACAGAGGTATGGGAGAGTGTGCATGGAATACAGGAGATCTATTAGGGTGTCTTAGTATTACCATGCCCTGTGATTAAGATCAATGGGAAACTACAACAGCTCAATTCAGGCAGGACTACAGATGTCCCAGACCCCTCAGGAAAGGTTTGGGTCACTCCACTAGCAAAAACAACATGACCTGCTGAGGTGCTTGCTGAAGGCGAAGGGAATACAGAATAGGTAGTAGAAGAAGGTAGTCATCAATACCAGCTACGACCACATGACCAGCTGCAGAAACAGGACTGTAATTGTCAGGAATATTTCCTCATTCTTTTGCTAAAAACATATTTGTGTTTGTATACACTTGTACTAAGAAAATACATTCATTTTATTTCCTTTTATCATGTGACATAAGATTTATTGACTTCATATCAACATTTAAGTATTGTTAATTTTATGTAAGAGCATTTGGGTTGGGGATTGGTGCATTTTCGGTTGTATGAAGGATAGTTGTATTATGTTAGATGTAAATATGACCTTATTATTGTCTTTATTTGGAGGTTATGTATGATAGATGTGTATACATTCAAGTGGACTAGGGGTGAACTTATGATGGCTAATACTGAGTGTCAACTTGATTGGATTGATGCATAAAATGTATTAATCCTGGGTGTGTCTGTGTGGGTGTTCCAAAAGAGATTAACATTTGAGTCAGTGGGCTGGGGAAAGCAGATCCACCCTTAATATCTGGTGGACACAATCTAATCATCTCCCAGTGAATGTAAAGCAGGCAGAAAAATGTAAAAAGGAGACATGGGCCTAGCCTCCCAGCCTACATCTTTCACCCATGCTGGATGCCTCCTGCCCTCGAACATCAGACTCCAAGTTCTTCAGTTTTGGTACTGGCTTTCCTTGCTCCTCAGCTTGCAGACAGCCTATTGTGGGACCTTGCCATCATATAAGTTAATACTTAATAAACTTTGCTCTCTCCTCTCTCTCTCTCTCTCTCTCTCTCTCTCTATATATATATATATATATATATATATATGTGTGTGTGTGTGTGTGTATATTCATTCTACTAGTTCTGTCCCTCTAACAGAACCCTGACTAATACAGAAGGAGTGGCAAATGTTTTTCTTTTTGATTTATGTGAACTTTTTATATGCAAAAGAAAACATCACCTTTTCATGTGTATTGCACATATCTTCTCTTTTGGCCTTTTTCTGGTTCTTTTCAATTAACACAGAAACATAGTTTGATTTACATGATTGGTAAGTTGGTAGCTTTTAAGAAAACCCAAGTCCAGCTATGCACATTTTATGATGGATGTGGACAAGAAGGAGAAGTTTATTTTGTTCATGCTGCCATAGGCTCCTTCTAAAGAGGTGGACAGTAGGAGGTGGGGACTGTCGAGGGTGGGGACAGAGAGACAGCCTTGTATCTGATCTAGACACAGAGAGGTTAGTGGCCACTGTCACGCGTGTCCGTGTGAAGAGAAGACCAAACAGGCTTTATGTGAGCAACAAGGCTGTTTATTTCACCTGGGTGCAGGCGAGCTGAGTCTGAAAAGAGAGTCAGCAAAGCGTGGTGGGTTTATCATTAGTTCTTACAGGTTTTGGGATAGGCGGTGGAGTTAGGAGTAATGTTTTGCGGGCAGGGGGTGGATCTCACAAAGTACATTCTCAAGGGTGGGGAGAATTACAAAGAACCTTCTTAAGGGTGGGGGCGATTACAAAGTACATTGATCAGTTAGGCTGGGGCAGAAACAAATCACAATGGTGGAATGTCATCTGTTAAGGCTATTTTCACTTCTTTTGTGGATCTTCAATTGCTTCAGGCCATCTGGATGTATACGTGCAGGTCACAGGGGATATGATGGCTTAGCTTGGGCTCAGAGGCCTGACAGTCACAAGCTCCCAGCCTTGGCTGGTCATCTATCCTCCTCTTTCTCAGCAGAATGTTCTTTCTGAGAATTCATTAATGGAGCGGTTTGAAGACTCAGAGGAGTGTCTCCACACAAGGGAGGAGACCTTATCATGCCTGCTCAGACTGAGCTGATAGATCCTCTTTCTTTTAGAAGTTGCTAAAGGTTGGCTCTCACCATGCAAGGCAGATAGATGGGAAACCACTGTAGGGGCCAAGAGAAAACTCCCTTGCCCTCTGAAGGTTCACTGAAAAGTTAACTTACAAAGGGCAGATTAGCTGGAGAAAAGGTCTACAAGTTTATTTTAACATGCATAGCGTAGGAGCATTGTAGAATAATTACCCAATTGACCAATGAGGTACTTCTATATCCTTCTTCTTAGGAGAAGGAGCAATGGGGAAGTGTATTGGTCCATTCTCACATTGCTATAAAGAACTACCTGAGACTGGATCGTTTCTAAAGAAAAGAGCCTTCATTGACTCACAGTTCTGCAGCCTGTACAGGAAGCATGACTGGGGCTTACAGTCATGGCAGAAGGGGAAGCAGGAATGTCTTGCATGACTGGAGAAGGAGGAAGAGAGAGAAAGGGGAGGTGCTACACACTTCTAAACAACCAGAACTTGTGAGAACTCTATCACAAGAACAGAAAGCGGGAAGTCCACCTCCATGATTCAGTCACTTCCTACCAGGGCACTCATCCGACATTGGGGATTACAATTCAACATGTGATTTGGGTGGAGACACAAATCCAACCTCTGTGATTCAGTCACTTCCTACCAGGGCACTCATCCGACATCGGGGATTACAATTCGACATGTGATTTGGGTGGAGACACAAATCCAAACCGTATTAGGAAGTTTGGGTAATTTTAGGAGAGTAGTAAGTGATTTTTAGAGAAATTCAATGGGCTTGAAGAACATACAATGACCTGTCACAAACTGTTGTGCCTGCAGAACAGATCATGGTTTGTGACAAAAGTCTGCCCAGGAGTGTTGATAGACTTCAGTCTTTCTTCCTGCCATGTGAGTTCAGTTAATGAAAGCTCAGGGAAGGGACCAGGGATCATTGCTTTCTTCTTAGGAAGGTTCAGACTTTAGACAGATTAAGGAACTTCAGAAAACAACTTCATCCTGGGCTTTGGGAGAGACAGAGGAGTAAGAGACAGGGGTGTTGGTGGGGAGGTGGGAAAGGGGAAGGCCAGACAGACTTTGAGGCTTCTTCAGTTCAGCCTGTCAAAGGGTCATATTTTGAGGTATCGATTTCTGAGCCCCAACAGCACCCAAGCATTGTGTCCTCGAGGCTGTGGGAGCTGTAGTCTACTCCCCTGACTTACAGCAGCACCTCATTCAAGGGTAGATCTTTCAGCATCCAGAATGGCCCCCTTCTGGAAGCTTCCTAATGGGCATCTCTAAGAGAACAGGAACAGCATAAAAACCCAGTGGGAACACTGGGTGGTCTGGGGTGGGCTGAGACGATGCATAGGCCAGCCTCAACTGCTGGTGTGCGGCAGTTGAGAAAAGTTGGGAAGCTTCAGACTACGGGCAAAAAAAAGAAAAGAAAGAAAGAAAGAGCCCAGAGAAATGTGAGGCAGAGCTTGAATTTCTAGCAAAAAAGGAGACAACATATAGCAACCTGGGTGGTTCAGATGCTCTAGGAAGTGCGTATTTTCCCCTAAAAATGCATCGCAGCAGGCACAGGATTGTAGGACCCATTTCCTGAGCATATGGGTAGTATTAACTGTCACAGCTAATTGTCACAATAGATGGCGCTTTGTTTCTGTTTGTTTTCCTGTTCGCTCTTCATTTTACAGAAGCTGAGGACCAGAGGGGTGACTCAGTGCCTGAGCTGGAATTCCATCCAGGGCTGTCGCCTTCTAAAGCCCTGCCATGGCAGTGCTGCCAGCTCACTCTCCTTGGGCACCTTCCCACCTCTCACACCCCTGTGTCCCTGTGGACTCCTGGTGCCACGGCACAGCTGGATGGGGGTGATTCATGCTGGACACCTGAGACACAAGGAGAGGAGGCAGGGAGCTGCTGAAAGAGGTTCAGTTAAAAACTTCCAACAATGAGGGAGTGAGTTGCCAACTTTCAGGAAGCCTTGTTTGGGTCCCAGCCCTTTTCCCTTTAGGTATAAGTTATTGGTATGACACTGAACTAACATATTGCATCTCCAGCTGCTCCCTGCTGAGCACTGGAGCCCACTAAGGCATGAAAGCAGCTCCTCCTTAGGCCTTTGTTGTGGCTTTTTTCTCTTTTTGGCCAACAGGAGAGAGGAATTTGGCAATTATGCAGATGGGGTCTCTCAGAATCCAGCCCTGTGAAGAATAGGTGAAAAGTCTATCTGGGCATGGTGCCCTGAGTAGTCATCTGGACATGGTATCCTGGGTGTGGAGACTTAGTTTCCTTCTCTGGGGAAGAATTCACCTTCTTTTGTTAATGTAGATACCAGCGAGGGGATTCATGACAATTGAATTTCTTTTGGAGAAACTTCCCAAGGAAAACTTCAGAGAAAGCCCCTCCACGTGCTTTGGGAGAGAAAGAGGATCCAGAGACAGGGGGCAGGGGGACAGTCAGAGAGACCTTGGTCTGAGACTGCTCCTTAGTACAAAGCACTCAGCATGCCCCAGTACCACACTTTGGGGTATTATTTTCTGAGCCCCAACACCGACCAAGAAGGGGGAACAGAATGGTAATTATGTTCGCCACAATTTTGCTATAAGGTTTGCACAGGTGACCTCACTCACTTTCCAGAACGGTCTCACAAGCAAGGACAGAGCAGGATTTAGAATGTGGCAGATGTGGCCTCTCGTTCCTGGTTCACCTCCTGCCGCTTTGCTGAGTGACTTTGCCCCCAAGTAGGTTAATGATATCTGTGTCTGATGTGCTCTGAAGGGTTGGGGCAGGCTCCCCTGGGAGGTTTGCAGCTTCATTAATGGTGATAAAGACAAAGGCTTCATAACGCTGTAGAAAAAACTAGAAAATACCATGTGAAATAAACGCACATGTGTGGATTAGCTGTGCCATGACCACATCCAGATATAACTACTTCCACACACAGGTGGGAATGGTCATACCAAGGCCATGGGACATGGGTGACTATTTATTTTCTTAACTTTTTTTTTTTTTTTCCTCATTTATAAGTTCCTTCAAGTATTTGGCTCAAGTTTGTAGATTTAGCATGTGTTGTCCTCTCTCCCTCTTGAGAGCCCATTCCGATTATATAAGGAATACTGGAAGAAATAAGCTTGCGACGTGCACAGGGGTTCCTCTAGCCACCTGTGAGATTTTTGGGAATTCCTGGCTGCTGGATGGGGTCTGGGAGTGTGCTGAGAGGGAGGCGACAGAGAGCTGGGGACTGCAGCCCAGAGGAAGTCCAGAGGAGGGGTGTGTGTCCATGTGGGGTGTGGGGGTCTAAGACTGCTAAAGCCACAGGGGTCTGGGCTCAGAGATGGCTGGTTGGAGGGTGGGGGTCGGAACCGGGGGTGAAGACAAGGGTTGAAGATCTCTGCTTGCAGCGGGAGCATATGTATCCTCCCCACTTCCCCACCTCTGGGTACAAAATGTCAGGCAGGCCACAGAAGTTTATCCACAGGGACAAAAAAAGCTTGGATGTCTCTAAGAAATTGTAAGAAAGCCACTAATGTGGGAAGTGAATGCCTCCTGATGTAGTTTGGATGTGTGCCTTGCCGACATCTCATAATGAAACATAATCCCCAATGTTGAAGGCGGGGCCTGGGGGGAGGTGACTGGATTATGGAGTGGGTTTCTCATGAATGGTTTAGCACCATTGCTCTTGGCACTGTCCTCATGATAGCGAGTGAGTCTCCTGAGATCCGATTCTTTAGAAGTGTGGGGCACCTTCCTATTCTCTTTCTCGCTCCTCCCTTATTTATTTTATTTATTTATTTTTTTGAGACAGAGTCCTGCTCTGTCACCCAGGCTGGAGTGCAGTGGCATGATCTCAGCTCACTGCAACGTCTGCCTCCCAGGTTCAAGCGATTCTTCTGCCTCAGCCTGCCAAGCAGCTGGGATTACAGATGTGTGCCACCACACCTGGCTAATTTTTGTGTTTTTACTAGAGATGGGATTTCCCCATTTTGGCCAGGCTGGTCTTGAACTCCTGACTTCAAGTGATCTGCCCACCTTGGCCTCAGAAAGTGCTGGAATTACAGGCTTGAGCCATCACGACTGACTTTGCTCCTGCTTTTGCCATGTGAAGTGCCTGCTCCCACTTCGCATTCTGCCATAATTGGAAGCTTCCTGAGGCCTCTCTAGAGGCTGAACAGATGTCGGCGCTATCCTTTCTGTATAGCCTGCAGAACTGTGAGCCAATTAAACCTCGTTTCTTTATAAATTACCCAGTCTTGGGTGATTTTTTTTTTCTAAGTTGTAACTAATCTTTTTATTTATTTATTTATTTATTTATTTTCATTATTATACTTTAAGTTCTAGGGGTGATTCTTTATAGCAATGCACAGCCAAACACACCTCTTCTCCCTAGGATTTGAGACCATGGCCTGTCAGGCAGCCCCCCCTGCTGCTCCCCTAAAGAGAGACCACACAGTCTGGAAACACAGATCTCTCAGCCCATACTCTCACTCAGCAGAGAGGCAGATCAGGAGACAGATGGATTCAGATAATTGAAGAGGAAACTTGTAATCACCCTTTAGAACAATCAGTCAGGGCTGGGCGCGGTGGCTCACACCTGTAATCCCAGCACTTTGGGAGGCTGAGGTGGATGGATCACAAGATCAGGAGATGGAGACCATCCTGGCTAATATGGTGAAATCCCGTCTCTAGTAAAAATATAAAAGTTAGTCATCTGTGGTGGCACACGCCTGTAGTCCCAGCTACTTGAGGCAGAATTGCTTAAACCCAGGAGGTGGAGGTTGCAGCAAGCTGAGATTGTGCCACTGCACTCCAGCCTGGGCAACAGAGCAAGACTCCGTTAAAAAAAAAAAAAAAAAAGAAAAAGAAAGAATAATCAGTCTGGTGTTTCATGTTTAAATGTTGATAGACAATTGTATGTAACAAACAATTAAAGGACACAGGTTAGCACATGGAAGAAAAAGGACAAGTTGAACAAAAGAAAAATCTCACCTCAGCTAAAAAAGACAGAAATAATTTAAGAAGAGAACTTAAAGCAAACAAATAATGCAGAACTTTAATACACTCAGAGGTCTGAGAAAATACTAAAACCGTAAAATGAAAGTAGAATGCTATGAAAAGGGTAAAACAAACAATAAGAGGAAATTCTTGAAAATGAACAATATAATGACCGAAATACACATTCAGTTAAAGAATTGATTAGCTAGGTGTGATGATGCATGCCTGTGGTCCCAGCTACTTGGGAAGCTGAGGTGGAGAATCACCAGAGCCCAGGAGGTCAAGGCCTCAGTGAGCCATGACTGTGCCACTGTGCTGCAGCCTGGGTGACAGGGCAAGACTCTTGTCTCAAAAATAAAAGTCAAAGTATAAAAAAAATTGGAAATTAAAGCTAAAGAAAATCTTCTAGACTAAGAGAAAAACAAGAGAAAATAATAGAGAAAAAATGATAGATAATATAAGGACCTCCAAGTAATATGAATTTCCCAAATTCATATTATATATCTACAGTTATATATATATGTATATATATACACACACACATATATAACTGTAGATATATAACTATAACATTCTATATACATAAGTGTATATATCTATAGGTATAACTATATATGTGTATATATATGAAGAAGACAAAGAATGAAGAGAAGAAACAAGAAAATATCTCAGAGCTAATGAAAGATACAGTCTTCAGACAGAAATGGCTGAATTTAAAGACTACATCTATATATATACACACACACATACACATATATATATAATGTAATTACAGAACAAATATTTTAAAGAGAAAGCTTTTAAAAGCTTCACGAATGAGGTGGGCAGAGAGAAAGAGAGAGGATTCTACAGAAAATAAAGTCACATTCTGGCCTTAGAACTCACATCAATAATGCAGAAGCTAGCAGACAACAGATCATTGCTTTCAAAGTTCAGGTGGAGATGACTTTGAACCTTAAATCTTATACCTGGCTAAAAGATCAATTGACTATGAGAGAAGAATAAAGACATCTTCGGAGATGTACAGACTGAAAAAGTTTTTTACACAGAAGAAAGCTGTTGGAAAAGAAAATCCATTACAGCAGGGAGAATGGCAAGGAGAAGAGCCCTGGGACTGGGCCATAGTGGTGTGCCGGGAGGGCGGTGGAGGGACTGCAGGGTTTCGTTTTAGTTCTGGAGGATGGCAAACTTCTGGAGGGACAACGCTGTAGAGAAAAATGAAAAGGAGGCTCCACAGGAGAAACAGGACGATTGAGCGGCTGGAGACACCTGAAAATGAGGTGAGAAGGCATACTTTGTTTTTCCACAAGGAAAAATATTGGCTAAAACCTCAGAAAACAAAAAGCTGAACAAATAAGCCATGGGCCAAATCTGAAGCTAGTTAAAGGACAGCATCACTTTGGGCCACTGATGGAGTGTGAGGAATGTTAACCCATTGCAGCCTCAGGCTGGGGGCACTTTCCCTGGGGAAGTACAGGGACCAAGAAGTAGAACCCCAAGGACAGGAGACAAACCCCTCACCCCACTTGGCTCTGCAGTGGAAAAATCGGATACTATTACTTGTTGTCACTGTTCACTGGTATTCGGGTTTAGAATGAGCCTATAGGGGAACACACACACACTGAAGACAATTGGGGTCACAGAATTGAATGTGATTTTTGGTGAGATTGAAATCGTGCAAGTCCAGGCCTATCAGTGGCAAGTGGAAGGAGGAGGAGGTGAGAAGTGGAGGGAAGGGAGAGGATGCTGATAGTCTACTTTGCACAGGGAGGTTGAGAGACAGATGACGTTGGATCACACAGGGACATGTGCTTTACCATATTGTTTAAAGTTGCAAAGACTATCAACCCAGGGAAGAGCCAAATAGAATTTAAAACGTGTCCAGTATTTGGAGAAAGCAATGATGTGGAGAGTGATGTCAAAGTGTTGAACTGCCATCCTTCTTATGTGAGGTGAGTCAGCAGCATCCTGAAGTGAGAAAGATGATGGACACACTCAAAGAGGTGAACAAGGCACAGAGTGTTTTGAGGGGGACTCATTTCAGAGCTATGGGCTGGGTTAAGGGCCTCACATCCAAGCACAAGCACCACCCTTAGGTCTTAAGGGACAGGAGAGGAATGTTGTTACTGGAGCTGGGCCAGGCGGGGGCCTTGGGTGAGGGGCCTCTCCTCCCCTATTGCTTTAGCGGAGCATGGCACTGCAGAAGCACAGAGGGAGGTTGGGGCAGGTGGGGCCTTCTCTGGCCTAACCTACCTGCATGTTCTGCTGATGAAGCCCTTGTGGTCTGCCCCCATCTCCTGGGCCAAGAGTAGGGGAGAATGAATCAAGGTTGGGTAAATGAGGAATTACCAGCATGAAAGCCAATAGACATTGTTTGAAGCTGCCGAGTCCAAAACTAGGATAATAGGCATATTATCTAGACAAATGAACTAACCAATTGGAAACCTACAATCGAAGATGGTGAAGGGGTTTTTGGAGAGCAGGGCTGTGGGTGGGGTGTATGTGGGAGCAGACTGCTTTTCAAACAAAAGCTCTCTGTACTATTTGAACTATATATTTTTTGATCTTGAAGAAAACTTGTAAACCACAGGGAAAGCATACGATATCATAGGATCTCACTCCTCTGCCTCCTGGATCACTTGGATCAGTGCATATCTTGCACTTCAACCTCTTCCATTTTCCTCCCCAACTACCAATTCATTTGTTCTCTATTGCAGCAAAACTTTTTTAAAAAGTCGCCTAAAGTTACTGCCTCCAATTCATCTCCCATTCTGTCTTTCTCTTTGGACTATATTTTTAAAATTGTGAAGCGTTACATACATACAAAACATGCAGAAAACAAAAGTGTGCATGCAGCTCAAGAAATTGTCGCAACATCAACCCCCATGGACGCACCGTCCAGGTCAGGACACGGGACACGTCCAGCCTCCCAGAAGCCTCTCATGCCATCTCCAGATCTTACCTCCCTTTTCCCCACACAATGGTAACAGCTATGATAACTTCATTGTATTCAGTTTTTCTTTTTTTCTTTTCTTCTTTTCTTTTCTTTTGCCTTTTCTTTTCTCTCTTCTCTTTTCTCTCTTCTCTTCCTTTTTCTTTTCTTTTTTTTTTGACAGAGTCTTGCTCTATCTCCAGGCTGGAGTGCAGTGGCATGATCTTGGCTCACTGCAACCTCTGGGGTTCAAGCAGTTTTCTTGCCTCAGCCTCCTGAGTCGCTGAGACTACAGGTGCACACCATGTTGGCCGGGATAGTCTCGATCTCCTGATCTCATAATCCGCCCACCTCAGTCTCCCAAAGTGCTAGGATTACAGGTGTGAGCCACCGCGCCTGGCCTTCATTTTTCTTTGTCAAGTTTCACCTAAGAAAGAATATAGTTTTCTTTGCTTTTTGAACATTACATAAATGGAATCATATAGTGTCTACTCATTGGAGTCTGGCTTTTTTCATTCAATTTATGTCTATACAATTAATTCACTTTGTTGCTATCTGTAGCTGTAGTTCATTCATTTTCATTGTATCCTAATATATAAATATATTATAATTAATTTGATCTATTCTGCCACCAATAGACATTTGGATTATATCTAGTTTGGGGCAATTATAAGTAATGTTGCTATGAAAATTCTTGTGCATGTACATGTACCCTGGTGTTCCGGTACACACATTTCTGTTGGATATGTATTGACACAGATATATACACACACATGCATACACTATACATTATATATACATACTATATGTAATATATATGTGCATACTATACATATTTATGTATATACATTATATACATAATATATACAGGTTCTCCATGTGCCATATGTATAGACACATTACACACACACACACGTCACACTATACACAAAAAAGTGGACTTGCTGCTTCATAGAGTATGCATTCAACTTTGTTAGATAATGTAAGCTTTTTCCCCCAAAGCGCCAATTTCCTTGGCCATGAGCAGTATATAAAGTTGTCAATATTCTACCTGCCAAACAGTTGGTATTTTGAGTGTTGTAAATTAAGTTATTCTGTCTGGTATATAAGAGTATTTCATTGTGGTCTCTATTGACATAGATAAAGAAATCAGATAAGATGACCTTTGAGGTTGAGTATCAAAAGAAACTGGAAGGAGCTCATGGTTGCTTACATGGGCCGGTAGAACTGGACTTGACGTCTGTCTTAGGTATCGACTCACTTAGTGACACTGGACTACTTAGTTTCTCTCCTTGATCTGTAGCTTTCTTTTATGTAATGCATGCATGACTTTCACCTTACAGATTTATGGTGAGGATTAAAAATAATAAAACTGGACACTGTGGCTCACTCCTGTAAATCCCAGCAATTTGGGAAGCTGAGGTGGGAGGATTGCTTGAGGTTCTGAGTTTGAGACCTGGACAACATAGTGAGACCCCAATTACTACTATATATATAGTATATATATAGTATATATAGTATGTGTATATATATACTATATATACATAGTGTATATATATACTGTATATACATAGTATATATATATTTAAAATTGTGAAGCATTGCATACCTACAAAACATGCAGAAAACAAAAGTCTATATGTATACTTTTATGTATATATAAAAAAGTCTGTGTGTGTGTATATATATACACACACACTTATATATACACATATATATTGACTGGGGCATAGTAGGTACCCAATAAGTGGCGACTATTTTTACCTTGTATCTTCACTTACTGGTGGTAAAGTCACCAATGGAAGCAAAGCAGGCAGAGTTGCAGCAGACTGTGAGGAAGCAGCAGGGTCTTGAGGACTCACTGCTGAATGGTCCCCTGGGATAGCTTGTATTGTTGTGCAACAAATATTTACTCTTCCCTTCCCCAGCATGAGCCCAGTGCACTGCCCTACCCTAGTCCTCTGGGATTTGCTTTGGCTGGGGGAATGTGAGTGAACATGACCTGAGTGCATCCCAGCATAATCTGGAATGTGCTAGATGGTTTGGTTCAGCCTCTTGCCCTCCAGCTCTCCCTCACAGGAAGAGCATGTGCAGGAAGCCACTGTTTCTCCAGCTTGAGCCATGCCCCTGGAAGCTTGGATGGCTCTTGCTATGC
The DNA here is from genome assembly GCF_003255815.1 of Theropithecus gelada. Classification (NCBI taxonomy): domain Eukaryota; kingdom Metazoa; phylum Chordata; class Mammalia; order Primates; family Cercopithecidae; genus Theropithecus; species Theropithecus gelada. The sequence goes on from NC_037680.1 coordinate 4,174,467, forward strand.
CAGATTGATGCCTTGACTCAGCTGTGTCTGACTTTGTCAAGAATTGCTGGAAGTGATGACCGTCTGAAACGTCAGAATTTTATTGTGTATGGCAACAATAAAAAATAATAAACATGAAATAGATTTTCTTTTTATAAGAATAAATATGATAGTGGACAGATATTATGATATTCAGTCCTGAAGCTGTTAGTGTTTGTTTTCTCAGAAACATGAAACGATAGGTATGAAAGGCTTTTCTGCTTGGAAAGGAGAAAATGCGGTTAAAGAAAAACAGTACCATTTTAAATCATAGTTCTCTCTATATTGATGCAGCTTGAAGGATGAAAATAAATAGCACAAACTGGAATCTTGAAGGATGTTAATAAGCTAGATCAGAATATAGAAATATTTGCAGAATAGTAGATATTTAGACATTATCGAGTGCAACCCTCTCACCTACATATAATAAGAAAAGGGTTAATACTAAATACGAAATATTGTTTGTCTCCCTATACACCTACCTACTCATCTGTTCATCCATCTGTGGTTCCAATCATTTATGTATTCAACAGCCATTCACCTACAGTCCATGAGGACACAGAGGTGAATTCGATGCAGAGTTGCCTTCAGGAAGAATAGAGTCAAGCAGTGGAGGTAATGACTTCAAAGGAAATCCCACACAGCACTGTAGATATTGCCTAGATGCCTCAGCAGGGCTCCACTGGGAGACTGGAGAGGAGTCCAGTGTTCCTATAAAGATGTCTAGATCCTTGGACAAAGAGACTCCGTTTTGTACATCTTCCTTAGATCCCACAGCAGTCGGCGCTGTGGAGCCCAGGGAAGAGACAGGTGATTAAAAGCACTTGGTATGGAGGCAATTACATCTTCTCCCATGGTTATTTCATTTTAGGGACATGGCCGGCTCAGCCCTGTGGCTGTCTCCACCTGGTTCCATGTCACAGCCCCTTGATACATCTGGGCAACACTTTCTGTTCTGTTTCTACCTGCCAAAACCAAGCCTGGTACATTCAGCCATTCTCTCTCAATCTCTCTTCTTTTCTTTTAATTTTGCCTCTACCAATGACTGTTTGAGACAACAATAAGCTCTTCTATAGTTTATAGTAGTTTACTTTATTTCCATTCTAGCTTCAGCTTCCTCCCTCAACTACCATTCGGACTGGGATCCATCTATCATCTCTGTGTCACTGTGAGAATTGTATGAGTTTGTTCATGTAAAGCACTAGGAACAATGCCTAACAAACAGTGGACTCTCAACAGTTTTTTTGTTAGCTGGTGTATCTGTGTGTACTTTTATGAAAATTTCTGAATAACAAATTCTGAAAAATCAAATTGCTGAGTCGGAGGGTAAATAAATTTGAAATATAGAAAGATATTTGCTAATTGGCAATTTTCACTCCCACTTCCATAGAATATGGAAGTCCTTGTTTCACTCTATTGACATCACATCAATAGAGTATTGTATTAATCTGTAAAATATTAAAAATCCAGTGTATGAAAAATAGCATCTTATGGCTAGCTTAATTGTATTTTCTTGATGAAAAGCAAGCCTGCATACCTACTAGATCTATTCATATATAACCTATTTGTGCTTTGTTTGTGAATGGCCTGTTTAGATTCTTTGCACACTTCTCTTTTTTGTTGATTCTCTATATTCTTACTGATTTATTATAGTTATTTATATATTGTGTATAAATATTTAACTGTTACATACGCAAATATTTTCTTCCTGTCATGGTCTTTTGACTATTCACCACTGATCTCACTCTTTATACTACTTCCAATTAATTTTAGGATTGGACAGGGCATCAACTATGCAGCCAAGAACATTTATAAACCTTGACCACAATATTAATAAAATTAGTTTGAGGTTGTAGGAGAACTAATGTGGCAGGAAGACTTGAAGGACTAAGAGTCTATAGAAAGGAGAAGCACAGAAAAGTAGTTCTGACATTTGGTGTCACTTTTTCTCCAGAGGCATTTTCTCATACACAAATGGTGGCTGAGAAAACTGAGAAGAGATGATGACAATCTTTTGAGGCTGGGGAGAAAAATGAAGTTCACAGCTCAGCAAAGAGGACGGGCTCTGGTAAGTGCCTCAGCATTTAGGTGAGGTCTCCGACTTACTAACATTCACGTGATACATTTGTTACAATAAACCAATATAGATGCATTATTATGAACTATAAATCTATAGTAATACCAAGGGTCACCCCTTGTATTATATAGTCTATGGGTTTTGACAAGTGCATAATATCATGTATCTGCCACTGCAATGTATGAAGAATAGTCTCACTGCCCTGAAAATCCGCTATGTTTCACCTATTCATCCTCCGCCTCCTCTTGAGTCCTAGAAAACCACAGATCTGTTTTTATTGTTTCTATAGTTTTGCTTTTTTTCTAGAACGTCATACAGTTGGACTCATACAGAATGCGGTCTTTTCAGATTGGCTTCTTATGCATAATAATATACATTTAAGGTTCTTTCATGTCCTCTTACGGCCCAGTAGCTCTTTTTAAAAAATTACTAAATAATATTTCATTATATGGACATATTACAGTTTGTTTATTCAGTATCATGTATTGATGTACATTTTATTTGCTTTCGATTGTTTGCAATTATGATTAAAGCTGCTATAAACATTCATGTGCAGGTTTTTTGTGGATACGACCTTCCAATTAAATTGGTAAATGCCATGAGTACAATTGCTAGATTGTGTGAGAAGACTGTTTAGCTTTGTAGGAAACTGCCAAACTGTTTTCTAATGTGGCTCTACTATTTTGTATTCCTGCTAGGATGCCTTACACCCTTGCAGCACTTGGAATTGTTAAATTTTTTTTTTTTTTAGAAATTCTAATAGGTGTGTAGTGGTATCACATAGTTACTGTAGTTTGCAATACCCTAACACATATATTGTTGAACAACTGTTGATGTACTTATTTGAGATCTGTGTATCTTCTTGGTTAAGGTACCTGTACAGATTATCTACTTATTTTTAATTGGGTTGTTTGTATTCTTATTATTGAGTTTTAAGAGCTCTTCGTATATTTTGGATACAAGTCCTTCATCTGATATGTGTTTTGCTAAGATTTTTTTCCCCACTTTTGTCTTTTCAGTCTCTTAATAGTGTCTTTTTCAGAGTAGAATTTTTAAATTTTAATAAAGTACAACTTATGAATAATTCTCATTCATGGATAGTGGTGATGGTGTTGTGTCTAAAAACTCATTCCCAAACCCAAGGTCATTGAGAATTTATTCTGTGTTATCTTCTAGATATTTATAACTTTGCATTTTACATTAAGTATATGATGAACTTTGAGTAAATTTTTTGTGAAAGACATACGGTTTATATCTAGATTCATTCATTTTTCAAATATGAAGTTCCCTGTTTTAGTACAATTTTTTGAAAAGGTCATATTTTTCTCCATTGTATTGCCTTTCTTTCTTTGTCAAGATCAGTTGACTATATTTATGTCTATTTCTGGGCTCTTTATTCTGTTCTATTGATCTGTTTTCTATTCTTTTCTATTTGTCTATTTTTTTTTTTTGCCAATATGACACTGTCCTGATTACTGTAGCTATTGAAGTAATATTGAAAGTAATTATTGAAGTCAAGGTAGCGTCAGTTGTCCAACTTTGTTATATTTAGTATTGTGTTTACTATTCTGTTTCTTTAGTGTGTTTTGATATAAATTTAGAAAGAGTTTGTTGACATCCACAAAATAACATCCTGGGATTTTTGGGGGTATTACATGGCATCTATAGATCAGGTTGGGAAGAATGGACATCTTAGCAATATTGAGTCTTTCTCTCCATAAACATGGAATATCTCTCCATTTATTTAGTTCTTATTGGATTTATTTGATCACTTTTGTGGGTTTCCTCATATTTATCTAGTGCATATTTTATTATATTTATATCTAAGTCTTCATCTTTTGTTGTTATTATAAACGGTATTGTGTTTCTAACTTGAAATTCCAGTTTTTGTTGATATATAGGAAAGCAATTGATTATTGAAGATTAACAATGAATCTTGCAAACATGCGATATTCACTTCCCAGTTCCAGAAATTTTTTTCTCCATTCTTTGAGATTTTCTACATAAACAATCATGTAATCTGCAAAGACAATTTTATTTGTTTACTTTTTAATCTGTGTACCTTTCTTTCCCTTTTCATGTCTTATTGCATTAAAAGAACTTCAAATATGATGTTGAGACATCTTTGCCTTGTTACTAATCTTAGGGGTAAATCATCTATTTTCCTACCACTAAATATGATGTTAGCTGTAGGGTTTTTTTTTTTTTTTTAAATAGGCATTTATCATCTGGTTCAGGAAGTTTCCCTCTGCTGTTAGTTTACTGAAAGTTTTTAACATGAATTAGTGTCAGATTTTGTCAAATCTTTTTCTGCATGTTTTGATATGATCATATGGTTTTTCTTCCTAGCCTGTTGATATGTTGAATTGTATTAATTGAGTTTTTAAATGGTTGAATCAGCCTTGTATGCCTGTAATAAATTCCAATTGGTTATGGTGTATAATTTTGTTTACATATTGTAAATTTGATTTAGTAATGCTTTGTTGAGGATTTTTGCATCTATGTTCATAAAATATGTTGGCCTGTATTTTTCCTTTCTTGTAATGTCTTTATCTGATTTTGATGGTAAAGAATACTAACCTTATAGAATAAGGTAGGAAGTGCTTCCTTTGCTACTAGTCTTTGGGATGAGACTGTAGAGAACTGATATTACATCTTCCTCAAATGTTTGGAGGAACTCAACAGTAAAACCATCTAGGTTCAGTGCTTTGTGTTTTGGAAGGTCATTAATTATTGATTTAATTTCTTTGATATAGGCCAATTCAGATTTGTCATTTCTTGAAAGACAGCATCTCCATGTTTTATTGTTCCATTGAATCTAAGTAATCAAATTTGACATCTTAGCAATAATGAGTCTTCCTACCCATGAACATGGAATATGTCTCCATTTATTTAGTCCTTATTAGATTTCTTAGAGTTTTGTGATTTTCCATTTCATCTGAGTTATCAAATTTATGAGCATAAAGTTGTTTATAATATTATCTTCTTATCCTTTTAATATTTGTAAAATTAGTAGTGATAATCCTTTTATTTCCGATATTATTAATTTGCAATTCCTCTCTCTTTTGGTTAACCTGATTAAAGGCTTATTAAATTGATCAATTTATTAATCCATTTTATTGATATTTTTAAAGAACCAGGTTTTGATTTCATTGATTTTCACTACTTACATCCTTTTATCAGTTTCACTGATTTCTGCCTTATTTTAAATTTTTTCTTCTGGTTTTAGGTTTACAGTGCTTTTTTTTTTTTTCTTCTAGTTTTCTATGATGTGAGCTTATATTATTAATTTTGTATCAATCTTATTTTCTAATGTATGATTTTAAGGCTATAAATTTCCTTCTAAGCACTACTTTTGCTCCATAAATTTTGATAATTCATATTTTCATTTTGATTTTGTTCAAAGTATATTAAATTTATCTTGAAACCTCTTCTTTGACCTATGTGTTATTCAGGCATATGCTTCATCTTCAGTTATTTTGGGATTTCCCATATATATTTCTGTTATTGATTTCTAGTTGAATTCCACTGAGGTCTGAGAGCAGACATTGTATGATTTCTATTTTCTAAAGTTTGTTAGAGGGTATTTATGGCCCTAAAAGTGATCTTCATTATTAAGTGCTCAATTTGAACTTCCAAAGAATTTATATCCTTCTGTGGTTGAATGACATACTTTATACACGGCAAGTATTAAGTTTGTGCAAAAGTAATTGCAGCTTTGTCGTTACTTTTAAATGGAAAAAAAAAAAAACCTTGCAATTTTTGCACCAACCTAATAGAACCAGGAGATCTATAGCATGGTTCAGTTAAACTATATCCTTACCAATTTTCTGCCTGTTGGATCTGTCAATGATGAAGGAATGTTGAAGTCTCCAAATATAACAGTGGACTTATTCATTTCTCTCTGCAATTCTATCAAACTTTGCCATATATATATAAGATGGAGTCTCACACTATCACCCGGGCTGGAGTGCAATGGCACAATCTCGGCTTATTGCAACCTCCACCTCCCAGGTTCAAGCAAGTCTCCTGCCTCAGCCTCCTGAGTAGCTGGGATTACAGGCACATACCACCATGCCTGGCTAATTTTTGTATTTTTAGTAGAGATAGGGTTTCACTATGTTGGCCAGGCTGGTCTTAAACTCCTGACCTCATGATCCACCCACCTTGGCCTCCCAAAGTGCTGGGATTACAGGCATGAGCCACCATGCCTGGCTTGCCTCCCATATTTTAATGCTTTGTTGTTAGACACATATGTGTAAAAAATTGTTATATATTCTTAAAGAAGTGACCCCTTAAACACTATGTAATGCCCTTCTTTATTTCTGGTAATTTCCCTGAAGTTTGCCTTGTCTAAAATTAATGTGGCTACTCCAGCTTTCCTTTGATTAGTGTTATCTTGGTATATCTTCTTCTATTTCATTGCTTTTAATGTATATGTGTTTTTATATTTAAAATAGGTTTTTTTGTAGATAACATGTAATTGGGTCTTTTAAACATTCTCTGTGACAGTTTTTTTGTGTGTGTATTTGAGATATTCATATTTAAAGTGATAATTTATATAGTTAGATTAATATCTACCACGTTTGTAACTGTTTTCATTGCCCTTATTCTTTTTGTTTTTCACTCTTTTTCTCTCTCCTCTGGTTTTAATTGAGGATTTCATATAATTCTATTTATCTCTTCTCTTAGCATATCAATTATACATCTTTAATGTTGTTTTAAGTTGTTGAGTTAATGTTTGCAATTGACAACCAATTTAAGCTTACTTTCAGATAACCATGTACTTCTTCCTGAGTAGTGCAGTTACCTTATGATGAAAGTGTTCTCAATTTCTCCCTTTTTTTTCTTATAACATTTTTGTTGTTCATTTCACTCATTCTTAAGCTATAATTACCCAATACCCTGTTGCTATTACTACTTTTGAAACTGTGCCCCAAAGAGTTAAAGAAATCAGTGACTAACAGAAATTCTTGAGTTTACAGGATGGTAGATAAGAAAAGAAACAACTTGCTAAAACCTGGAAACTTCCTCAACCTGTCAGATATCAAAACTGGCTGAAATTGTTTGGAACCAATGTGGCTAACTGGAGTCTGCCAGAATGAGCTTGCTGATGTCACAGCCCACATTTCCACAGAATATTTGATACTAACTCCCCTTGAATTTGCACATGTGATTCATAAGGTAGCACAAAGAGATAACTGCACGTACTCAAGCACTTTTCAGACTTCTTTCCTTCCACCAGTTCCCTACTAATCCCGGAATCCACACCCTAAACATTTTCTAGTAATATTATTGGCTTAATACACAGGGAGACAGATTTGAGTTGGACTCCTATCTCCTTGTTGGTTGACTTTATAAAAAGTTTTGTATTCTCAAAAACACAATGTCATAGTATTGGCTTCTAGTGCATAGGGCAGCAAGTCCTTTGGCTCAGTGACAATTTGAACTATTAAATTAATCAAAAATAAGAAGAAAAAGACTTTGTTCTACCGTTGTAATCTTGTGATATAATTAAAAAATAGATTTTGGTATTCATTCCCATTTTCTGGCACACAACTCTTAAGCTCTTGGAAACCCTGAAGTAATAAGTGTCTTTTGTATGCTAATTAAATGACTGGTAACTAGACAGGGTAGTTATCTCAGATAACTTTGGGATGGTTGCCAACTATATATCACCGTGTTGCAACTTTCAGTTCCATCTTTCAGGAAGAGGAGAGGGGCTGAAGGTTGGGTTGATTGCCAGTGGTCAATGATCTAGACCAGGGGTCCTCCACCCATGAGCCATGGACCAATACCAGTCTGTGGCCTGTTAGGAACTGGGGTGCACAGCAGGAGGTGAGCAGGAGGTGAGCAAGCTTCGTCTGTGTTTATAGCTGCTCCCCATTGCTTGCATTACCGCCTGAGCTCTGCCTCCTGTCAGATCAGTGTCAGCATTAGGTTCTCATAGGAGTGTGAACCCTATTGTGAACTGTGCATGTGAGGGATCTAGGTTGCATGCTTCTTATGAAAATCTAATGCCTGATTATCTGTCACTGTCTCCCATCACTCCCAGATGGGATCATCTAGTTGCTGAGCTCCCACTGATTCTACCTTATGGTGGGTTGTATAATTATTTCATTATATATTACAACGTAATAATAATAGAAATAAAGTAGACAATAAATGTAATGTGCTTAAGTCATCCCCAAACCATCCTCGTCTCATCTGCCACCCAGTCTGTGGAAGAATTGTCTTCCATGAAACCAGTCCCTTGTGCCAAAAAAGGGACTGTCTTGTAGACTTGTTGTCTACAAGAAACCTATTTTAAATATAAAGACCTATTTTAAATATAAAGACAAAAATATTGGGGACTGCTGTTCTAGTCAATCATGCCTACATAAAAACTCAAAAGAATGGGGTTTGAAGGTCTCTGGTTTGCTGGATGTGTGGAGGTACTGGGAGGGTGGCATACCTGCATAACTCATAGACGCTCCATGCGCCTTCCACTGTATCTTGCCCTATGCATTTCTTCCATCTGGCTGTTAAACATTAGTGAAGTGTTTCCCAGAGTTCTGTGAGCCATTCTAGCCAATGGTTGAACCTAAGAAAAGGGTCATGAGAACCTCTGATTTGTAGCCAAGTTGGACGTAAGTCGTGGGTGACCAGAGGACCTACTACTTGTGGGACACCCCAGTAGTGTCTGCAGAGAATTGGAGAATTGCCTGGTGCGTGATAAACCCTCACATACTTGGTCACAGAAATGTCCAATGCATAGTGAGTGAATATAGAGATTTACTCAACATACATTGTTTGTTGCAGTTATAGGTGTCAGAGGGTTTCAGTTTTCCTGTTAATTCTTTCTCTTCTCTTGTCTTTGTGTTTCCCTAAGAACTCTTTAAAGAGAGTTTGTGTCTTGTAGGTTTTTTTGGTTGTAATTCATTGTAATTACACTGGAGCCTTGTTGGTGAGGTCGTAAGCTATTGGGGAGGGAAAGCATATGTCATTAAATCTCAATCTCTTTATCATTAAATCTCAGTAATTTTTAGTGGGCCTGAATCCTTGGACTGTGACCTTCAGAAACGTGTCTTACCTTTTTTTATTCTCTCTTTATGTGAGAAAGGATGGTTGGTGGAGGCTTGGAGCTGTCTGATTGCCCTTTCCATGTGTCAGATAAGACTCTGGTGAAGTGGTTTCCTCTGTGCGAGCGCCTTTGTTAAGGGAGAAGAGAATGCTCCAGGCATATTTCAAAATGATGGGATTTCAGAATTTGATGGGAATTAAACTATATATTTTGAATCCTTCAACCCATGAACATAGCACATCTCTCCATTTATTTAATCTTTAATATCTCTCAGGACCGTTTTGTAGTTTTCAGTGAAAAGGACTTAAGCATCTTTTGGTAACTATTCCTAGGTATCTAAATATTCTTTAATGCTATTTTTAGTATAGTTGTTTTAAAATTTCTTTTCTAATTGTTGTTAACTACAGAAAATCAAATTATTTTTGTGTGGGACCATTTATCTTGTAGCCTTACTAAATTAGTTTATTAGATATGTAAATTCATTATAGTTTTTATTTTGTGGTTTCACCAGGATTTTCTACATAAACAATCATGTTTGCAAATACTGTCTGCAAACCTACTTACATCAAACATGTTCCAAATCATTTTATTATAAAATAAGTGATGATGTTAGCCCACTAATTGCAAGACCTCAAGAGCCCTCAATGCCAAAGCCCAAAGTCTTTGGCCTGGTAATAGTGGTCTCCATATCAGAAGGAGAAGAATCCACAAAGCAAAATAGCCTGTGACATTGTGTTATCCCAGGGAGGGTGCAGAGACCTCCCAAGGCAGCAGTGACCTCACTATAGATCAAGGTGTAGGTGTAAATTTTGCAATGAATTGGGAGTCTTCATGGGTTCTGCCTTCCTCAGTCCATCAGGTTGGTCCTCAGGCTGGTTCCACTTGATACCAAGGTCAATGCAGCAGTTCTAGGATGAGCAGGTGGATACCTGCCACCCAACAATATCTCTTGCCATTTGTCATGGTGCCTTAAATGCACATGGTTGCCTCCTAACATGCAAATCAAAATTTAGATCGGACTAATAAGTCCTCACATCAATTAATTAGCTAAAAAGATTTCAGATAAGTATGATAATATTAGGTCATTCCCAATAAATATAACCTCAGTATGAATTATTTAAATGAGAAACAGGTTTAGAGATGTTCAGTGATTTGACTAAGGCCACATGGCAATTTAATAACTGTGAAATGCTTCTTAACTTTCCTGTGAAAAGAAAAGAGCTGTGAAATCAGTGATTCTTAACTTTAAATATTGTATGTGTATGTGGATATTGTTCATCTCTGATTTCATTTGGGTATGTGATTGACTCCATAGCTTCAGATTGTGCTAAAAACAGGCCACACAACCATCTTTATGTTGGATATAGGGAATTTCCTATGACTGGAATGATGACTTTTAAAAGTTGACTATGGAGCTGTGAGGTCAGCTAGATTTCAACTTGAACCCTGCTTCCTTCACGTAGCGACCTTTTGGAAGTGATTTCCTCTCTCTGAGTCTCAGTTTCCTCATCTGGAAAATAAGGATGGTGGTAACTATGTAAACCAAAAATAAAATTCTCAATGCCCTGCCATCAGAATGGGCTTTCTCCTTGGCCAGGGCCCTCTTAAAATGTAACCCGGGAGACTGGTTCAGACCATGATGGGAAGTGGGGGTCAGACATGGTTCATTATACCCCTCTGGCACTAACATCAACACAGACCTAAAGTCTGTTAAGAAGCATTTACAATCTATCCTCTCCGAAGCCTGCTACCAAAAGGCTTCATCTGGATAATAAGAACTTTGGTCCCCACAATTCCTTATCTTAACCTAGACATTTCCTTTCTGTGGATTCCAGGTCTTTAGATAAACTCAACCAATTGTCAACCAAAATGTTTAAATCTCTCCCTATAAACTGGAAGCCACCCACCTCCTTACCCCTTCTGCCACCACTTTGAATTTTCCCACCTTTCTGGACTGAACCAATGTATTTCCGAAATGTATTTAATTGAAGTTGCATGTCTCCCTAAAATGTGTAAAACCAAGCTGCACCCTGACCACCTTGGGCATGTTCTCAGGACCTCCTGAGGGCTGTGTCATGGGCCATGGTCACTCCTATTAGGCTCAGAATAAATCTCTTCAAGTATTTTACGGAGTTTGACTCTTTTCATCCACAACTATGTTGAAAGCCAGGGTTGCTCAACCTTGACACCATTGACATTTTGGACTGGATAATTCTTTCTTGTGAGGGGCTAGGCTATTTAGCAGCATCCCTGTTCTCTACCCACAAGATGCCAGTGGCACCTCTCCTTCCTTTATTGTGACAACCAAAAATGTCTGCAGGCATTGCTGTTGCCCCAGGAGGCATAATCACGGAAGTTGAGAGCTATTGCTGTGAGTACCACCTAATGTGTATTCAAGGTCTTCACGCAGTGTCTGGCACAGTGTGCCCCTTGGGCAGTGCTAGTATTGCTGCTTCTTCCCTGACCCCCATACCCTTCATGCCCAGGGATCAGTTCCTTCTACCGTCATTTCTCCATGTTGAGGAAAACCTCCACCATCGTGACTGTGGGAAGAGGAATTTTCTGGGTTTGGAAAAACCAATAGACCACCTCCTCAATTATGCTGCTTAGTCACCCAAATGGGTTTAAATTGGAGAGCAACCCTGGCAGTATCATTTTCCAAGCTGCTTCAAATACTGCCTTTTTCTTCATATTTTCAGTGGGCTTATTTACAAATTGCAGGCTCAGCTAAAAAATAACGTATTGTATGTGATCGCTGTGATTTTGCTTGTAAAGGAAGGTGCTGAATTTTTTTTTTTAAGACCAGGAAGAAAATGCATGTTTAAAATGTGTGTTTTGAGTACAACCAGCAGATTTGGGATTCATTGTGGAGAAAACAGTTCATACAGGGCCACTGATTGGTGACTGTAGGACACAGGGCCCAGTGTGGAAGGATCGCAGAGCTCCTGATTAAAATGCAGTCCCCAAGAAGTGAGGAAAGTAAGTGATAATGTCCATTTACAGACATTGGCCCCGGCTTTCAATAGTGTTGGTGGAAAAAAGACTTGTACTCAGGAAACAATTGGGAGTGATCGAATTAGGGCGGCCTGAGAAGTGAGTGGCATGTGCTGGTACAGTTGCTGTGGTTCAGAGGAAGGCTCTCAGGCTGTGAAAAAGCCAGGCCAACCTGCCTGGAAATGAGTTCTGGGCCTGGGCTAGGCACCTGGCTCTGGTTGTCAAGGCAGAGGTACGGCTTGGGGATCATTTGTCACCTTGCCGCCAGCCATGAACAGATCCAGGGAGAGATTTAGAAATCATGGCTGGTAGGAATTACTTGGGAGGAAAAGCTCCACGCAGTGGAACCTGGTTCTAATCCTGATCTCTGTGTTTTAGTGAGCACTCTGGGTGACTCTCAAGTAAGCTCCACATGCATCTTAGCAGCATCATTTACTTGGGAGGTCTGTGTGTTAAGCAGCTACTTAGCTCTGGATTCATTCAGCAAACTTTGATGTCAACCACATTATAATGCTTCAAATACACAATTCCAGCCTTAAAACACCTAGGAGCTAGATATTTTTGTACTCATATTACAGATAAGAAGAAGCATCTTAAAGGGGCTAATGGTGATGGTCTGTCAATAGTGGATTCACACTCAATTCTGTGTGACTCCAAAACCTATGGGTTTTTTTTTTTGTTTTTTGTTTGTTTGTTTGTTTTTTTTAGCATCCACTGATGCAAAGACTGTGATAGCATCTGGTTAGGTGAGGAAGCTCAGGCATGACTAGATTTCACATAAGGTGCAGCCTGTTCCACAGGGGTGACCACACACCTAGTGCCTCTCACTGCCCAGAGTCTACTTAGGGGGTGTTTTTGATAGCAACAGGAGGCAGCCAAATGCTTAGGCTGTAGGAATGAGTCCATGGTGAAATCCCGCGTTCAAGTCAAAAACAGTTTGAAGGCTGAAAAACTGAACTACTGCTCCCTAATGAAACCTGCAACCCAGAGTGAGAACTTCTGTTGCTGTTTGCCCACCCTTTCCCAATTGACTCTCTCTGAATAATGCCTTTTAACCAATAAAATGCTGCCCTTTCCAATACTACCTCTGGCCCGCACCTCCTCCATTCTGAGCCCATAAAAAGCCCTGCACTCAGCCATATTAGGGAGACTTTACCCCTTTGGGTAGGGGACCACCCCCACGTCCCCTCTCCACTGGAAGCTATTTCATCACTCAGTGAAACTGCTCACTTTGCTCACTCTGTGATTGTCAGTGTATCCTCATTCCTCTCGGGAGTGGGACAAGAACTCATGAACCCATTGCATAAGCCAGACTTGGCTCAGGTGGGCTGAGTGGGTGGGCAGTCTCCTGCAGCAGGTAATGTGGTCAGGCAAGGACCAGGCAGGGTGTCGCTGGCTGGAGGTCCTTGGTTTGCAAAATGACTGAGAAGAAAATCCTGTGTCACTCAGAGGCTTCCAGGAGCCTCTGCTCACACTTTAAGCATCCTCCACACTGAAGTCCTGTAATTCCCAGATCTCAACACTGGCTGGCTGCACACAAATTATGTGGGGCATCTGTTAAAATGGCGATCCTAGGACCTTACCCTGGAGCTTCTGACCCAGTGGGTATGATTACAGGACCCTCTAGACAACTGTGAGTATGAGAATCTCTTGGATGGTTCTGACATGCTGCTAGCTACCACTCCCATCCTTGCCCCTCTGCTTGGGATACCCTCCCCCAGCCCTTCCCCCAGCTGACTCCTGATCCTCAGGCCTATTCGCTCCCCATGACCCATGAGATTGACCTCAGTGCCCTTCCCCTGCGGCCCTATCCCAAATTCTAGTTTCCATCTCAGCAAGCAATTAATTTGTATGTGGAAATTGCTGTTGACTGACCTGTGTCTGCTACCTTGTGAGATAGTAGTTCTCCACTGGGGCAATTCGACCCCCCCAGGGGACACCTGACAATATCTGGAGACATTTTTGGTTGTCACAGCTGGGAAAGGGGTGTTACTGATGTCCAGTGGGTGGAGGCCATGGATACTGCTGAATAGCCTACAGTGCATAGGACAGCCCCATAACAAAGGACAATCTGGCCCCAAATGTCAGTAGTGCCACAGTGGAGAAGCCCTGCTTCAAGGTCAAGTTCCTCTTCTCTACTTGTAGCTGGGTGCTCCCCAGCAAGTTGCTTATCTCTAAGGCTCCATCCTCATCGATACCTGGGTTCCCACCTCCTCTCTGCTGTTGTGAGGCTTACAGAAGTGAATGTGTGCAGTGTGCTCAGACTGCTTAATGGACTCACAGCTCCATTCCTGGTGGAGTTTTGGGCCTTTGGAGAGCCAGGGTCCCTCCAGCCACACTGCATGTAATAGCCGCTCTGCACTGGACTCTAGTCACATCAGTCTGGCCAGGACTCGGCTACACTTGTGAGGAAGGAGGAAGGCAGTTCCTCTTTCCTCTCTCCTCCATTTCACAGCCCTTGAAATGGAGTGACATGGAGTTAGCCTTCTGGTGTTTGACTTTGACTCTGGTAACTCAGCTCCCGGCTGGCACATCATCTCATCAGGGCTGGTTAGGAGGAGATAAGAGAAAAAGGGCCTTTTCCCCCTAGACCTCTTCTTTGCACTCTCAGGCCTGTTTGGAAGCAGTTTTTCTGTGATCCCCCAGATTTCGTGGGTGCCTCCATGTCCCCTTCAAGTTTGCCCTGGGTTGTACCTGGTCAGACGCTTTGCTAAACTCTGGAGAAATAAGGCAAAATAAGACACACTTGATTGCCCGAGAAGGTCACAGACAAGGAGAACACACTGAATAAGGAAGTGTCAGGGTTTATATCAGGAGGCCCTCTCAGCTGAACACTGTTCTAGAATCTGGTTCTGAAATTCTGGGGCTAAAGGGCTGCCAAGAACAGAGGATAAAGTCTCATCTCCATGGCCATTGTGATGGGGTCACTGCTGACGTCCTCATGAATACCACACTCACAATCCTGGACATAGTTATTACTGTACCCACTTCACCTCTGGGGACACTAAGGCTCAGGCAGGTTAAGTGACTTGCCCAAGGGAGTCGAACACAGCAGCGCCAGCCTCTTTTACACATGACGATAACAAGTGACTCTGCCCACAGCTCCAGGCTGTCCTGCTGTTGTACTTGGCCATTGCAGGACCCTTCCAGGGAGAAATTGGTTCGTGGCTCCTTCTTTCTACTCATGAGCAGATTGCACTGGTTCATCTCTGTGCCTCGATGATAACCTACCAGCCATCCATATGCCTTTGGTGGGCACATCATCAGGCTCTTCCCCACCAGCCAGCATCCTGCACTGTCCTGATTGTTTTGCTTGCAAGGAGGTCTGGTTTTCATCTTCAGAGGTGAATCGATGCCTCCACCCACACTGTTGATCGGCCTGGTTTATATGCTGCTCCCAACCTTGCAAATCACTGCCGGGCAGCATCCTTGGTGCCGTTGAACCTGCTTATCTGACTAGGAAGGCTGGAGGAGCCAGGTCATAAAATTAAATGAAATTACTGCAGGAATTAAGGTGGTAGTGACAATGAGGTGGAATTATAACTTGGAGAATGGCAAGGGAGGTTTATGATGCCCCAATGCCTATCTGCAAAGTCATTATTCAAATAGCTCCTGTTTTCCCTGACTTCTGGGGTTAGTATCACCCTTTGCTAGCTTGAGGAGTGCTAATCGGCTTCTCCATATCTGTCCTCTCTGATTAACAGAATGTGGGCTTTGGAAAGGATCTTGGGGTTTGGCTAATTCAACCCTCTCATTTTACGGATGAGCAAGCTGAGGCTCAGAGAGGTCCTGGGGCCTCCTCACTGTCAGAAGGTGTTGGTGACGGAACTGAAATGCAAACTCAGAATACTTGGCCCAGTCTAGTGCCCCCTTTTCTACTCTATCACTTTAGAACTCTTTGTAAGGTTAACAAAAAATGGATTCACACACCATGGTGAATTATCATTTAAACAGGCAAAGCTAGGTGACAGGAGAGATTAGCAGAGAATAGGACTTCTTTGGATGGTATTTTGATCACTGTCACTGTTCTCTGCAGCAGAAATTGCTCTGCATGGAATACCCAGCCTATGTCAGGCCCAGAAGACCTGCTCTCGTATTCACATTCTACAATAATAAACACTTTTTTTTTTTTTTTTTTTTCCTGGCACCAACTTTTTGCTAAGAAAGCCTAAGTCACAATGCCTGCCACAGTGAACCCAGAGTCTACTAGGGAAATAGGCAAGTAAGCAAACTGCTTCCAAAACAGGTGATGTGTGCAAAGACAGAAATGTGCCTAGAATCCAGAGGGTGGGCAGAGATGCTCAGGGGAGACAGTGGTTGATATTATCTGGGTCTCTGGGAGGACTTTCTGGAGGAGGCATTGCCTTGCCAAGAGAGCCTCTAGTCTGTGTGACAAGGACAACTCATCACCTCTCACTGCAGCTTTTCTTTCATGGTGTATTGCTTTTGTCCTTGGTCTGATTGCCAGCTCTATGAGGAGTGGAATAAGACCTTTCTGTCTACATTTGGGGCCTTCATCGGTGTACGACTCAGGTTCACACACCCAGTAGATGAACACAGTGGAATGAATTGACTGTGCATGGCCCTGTGGAACATGAGCTTGGAGCTTCGATCTCACCATAGGTTCAATGGAGGTGATTATGTTCACCATGAAGGGTCATGCGGGTATTAAAATTATATGAAGCCCCTAGAAGAGTTCCTGGCATATGGAAGCTTTTTTTTTTTTTTTTTTTGAGATGAAGTCTCAGTCTGTCACCAAGTCTAAAGTGCAATGGCGCAGTCTCGGCTCACTGCAACCTCCGCCTCCAGAGTTCAAGCAACTCTCCTGTTTCAACCTCTTGTGTGAGTGGACTGCAGGCGCCCACCACCACCCTGTTAATTTTTGTATTTTTAGCAGAGATGAGGTTTCACCATATTGTTCAGGCTGGTCTTAAACTCCTGACTTCGGATGATCCACCCACCTTGGCCTCCCAAAGTGCTGGGATTACAGGCGTGAGCCACCGTGCCCAGCTGAAGCTATTTTGAGTGCTGATTTGTATGAGGCACTGTTGCCTGGTGCATTCAGTGGTTGGAGGCATTTTGTTAGTTGCTGCAGAAACAATGTTTTCCCTTTTCTTTCAGGAAGTAGCCTGTGTCCCCACCATCCTCACAAAGCTGTCCTGGACTAGTGGGAGCTGCGTGGTAAGGAGCTGTCCATCCAGGACATCCCTGCTGGCTCTCAGGGCAGAGGAGGTGGAAGAGCAGCCTTTGTCCTCATGCAGGATGATGGAGTCCCGTTTGTGGGACTTGCTGAGATGAGTCCTCATCTGCCTTTCTGTCCTTGGGGGATCTGAATTTAGACTTCAGTGAATTCTCAAACTTAGCTGACATTTGCAGAAAATACCAGGAATGAGATTTAATTCATGCTGGCCCCAAACAGCTCTGACCACACTGATGTCTATGGATGGAGAATTTGCCAGAAAAGCATGCGTTTTCGAATTACATGGGGCTGGGTTCAAATCCTAATCCTGCCATTGAGGAATAGGGAAATCTTGGGTAGTTTCCTACCCTCTGAGTCTCAGGCCCTTTATCTACAAGAACTGGCATATAAATACTGACTCTGTAAAATCACTGAGAGGATTATGAGATTATGTATGTACTGAGCTTGTAAACAGCAATGGCTCCACTTTCTGAGTCCTCACATGAAATCCTCTGGGGGATAACTAGTGCCGACATAGCTCACCTTTGACAAGGCTTGTCATTGCCTTGCAGCAGTGACGGTCACCCAACAATCAGACCTTTGACAGGGTGGCTGATCGAGGGGGAGGGCACTGGGTGGGGAGCCTGGCCGCCTGGCTCTGGAGGGCCCTGTCACCTCCTGGTTGATGTGAGAGACTGATTCTACATTGGCTCCTAGTTGCCCAGGCAAATGCAGGCACAAACCAACCCCTCCTTGCCTTTCTAATCTCTTTTTGTGGAAAAGGAACTGGTCAACAAGGGGGAAATTTTTAGGCAATGTCACAGTTCATTTTGAAAATGGTTCAGCCTCTCAAGAAATAAAAAAACACAAACCCCAAATGGACCCCCTGCACTGCCAACTCAATCACCTTACCAGTCCTGAAGGCATTTTTGCCTTTGGAACTCAGGATGGATGGCTCTCATGGCCTTGCCCATCTCTCCTCCACATTCGAGAAAACCTGTAATAATGATCCTCCCCCTAACCCTCTCCAGGGACTCTTCTAATCACTCTCTGAGCCTGCCTTCAAGGGATACAGACAAGCATGACGCTGGCAGTGGCAGATGAAGGCCGGGTCAGCACAACTTCTGAATTCTCTCCTATGATCATGCTTGAAAAGAGACAGGCTCAGCTCCATTGAGACAACTAGAGGGTGATTAAATTATTCATCTAAGATCCTTGGAGAGGCCTTTATGTGACATTTCAACCCAGTTTTTCAGGAAAAAATAGTACCACAGACAGGTGGTGACCATGTGAAGATGGATCAACCGCACGCCCCAAATATAGCAGCTCCTCCTCAAAACCCCGCAGAACGCAGGTGCCCTCGCCTCACAGACCTTGTCTTTACAAGTGGCATTTTTAGATTTCAGAAAGCTGCTAAAATCATCAGGTTTCCATTGCTGCAGTTACGACTTTGAATAACTTAAAAAAACTTTTAGGAGAGAGAAAGAGCAAAACATAGCTAACAGAAGATTTCTTAAGGGTGGCTGTAGGTTGAAGCAGGAATAATTCTCATCTGAGAATGACGTTATGTGGATTGCAGCTCCCATTCTTCATCCTACTAGCTGGTAAAAACTAGACCTCTCTAAAATTTTCTGGGCTTCAGACTCTAACTACATGAATATTTTTCATTGAATCATATATCATAGACATTTTCGTATATCAATACATCATCAACCTTATTCATTTTAATGATATATTCATTTTATGATATATTCCCAAGTATTGATGTATCATAATTTATTTAACAATTCTCATATTGAAGGTATCGTCTCATTTTTTTCCCTATACAAAACAATGTAGTAATGAACTAGCTTGCCGTACATCTACGCAAAGTTTGGAGAAAATTTTTATGGAACAGATGAGAAGTAACTGAATTGCTGATTAAATGGGAAGAACATTTAATATTTTAATAGTTTCCACAAATTGTCCACCAAAAATGTTGTATCTGATTTATCCTTCCTCTGCCTACGTAGTTCAATTCCCCACAACACAGTGCGTTGTATATTACCATCTCCATTGTAAAGACGAAGAACCAGAGACAGGTTAAGTTTTCTTTATGTCACACAGGTATCGTATAATATAATGAAGATCTGCCCAAGGTGAGCTTGTTCTGGTTTCACTCTCTGTGCCATGATGACTTCTCTCAGTGTCCACTGGTTTTCATGGTCCATGGAAATAAGAGTTCATTCATGGTGGAATGATAGAAAGCTAGGATCCTGCAGGAAGACATTGGGACTGGAATGGTAATACCATGAGTCACATTGTACAGGCAAGGTCACAACTAGACAAATCATTAATTTAATTGGTTTTATTGACTGTTGGTTAGATACAAAATAATATATAGTATGTATATTAAATATACAATAATAATACACATTACAATAAATGGCAGTATATCACCATATAGTTTAAGAAACACACATTACCAAAATCTTTGAAGCCCAGAGAGTACCTGTACCTTCCCTAGAGGTAACCACTATGCCACATTTTTTTTTTTGTCAATAATTGTATTTGATTTCTCTCTAGTTTTAACAACTGTGGCTAAATCCATGTCAGGGTTACTATGGAATTCCTCAGAGAATGTGCACTATCAAATTCCAAGGGTTATCTGCTGATGTGGTTAGTACAGGGCCAGCACAGCTCTGCCTTGCAGCCCCCCAAAAGGAATACAATATGTAGTTTTGCAAATATAAAAATTTATTTAAATGGAGTCATAACATATGCATTCATCTGCAACTTGCTTTGCACTACTCAACACACTCCTCTGAGAGTGAGTCACCATATGCTCACTGCCATAGTTCATTTATTTTCACTGCTATACAGTATTGCGTGGGATGAATGTACCCACATCTTTAGGTATTCTCGTCACTGGGCATTTGGTTTGTTTCTGAGGTTTTGCTGTTATAAACAGCGCTGTTATGAACACTTTGTAGATATTCCCTGGAGCACATTATGTGTGGAAGCATTCCACGAATTCCTAGGAAACAAATTCTTGCATTTTTGAAATGCACATCTTCAATTTCACTGGATAAATGCCAGATTGTTACCCCACAGCAGTAGGTGGATTTTTCCTAACATCCTTGCCAAAACTTGATATTGTGAGACTTTGAAATTTTTGCCAATTTGGTGGAAGTAAAAACAGCATTTAATTGTGGTTTTAACTTTCATTTTCCTAATGATGAGTTGAGCATCTTTTCATGTATTTTTAACCATTGGCATTTCTTTGTGAAGTGTTCCTTCAAGTCTTTTGCATATTTGTCTTTTGTGAATTACCTTTTGCCTATCAGTTTGCAGTAGTTCTTTAAATACTCTGTGTTCTATTTCTTTGTCAGTGATATATGTTGCAAAGGTTTTTTTTTTTTTTTTCAGTTTGTGGCTTATGTTTAAAACATAACATGGCTCCTTATAATAGTCAGAAGTTCTTAGTTTCAATATATTTACTTTTTTATGATATGCCCTTTTTGAATCTTAAGAAACCCATTTCTATCCTGAAGTCAAAGATATTCTTTCATATAGCATTCTAAAATGTTTATGATTTTGTGTTACAGATTTAAATATTTAAAGCACCTGGAATTAATGTTTATGTATGGCGTGAGGTAATACCCCCGTTTGTTCTTTCGTTTTTTTCTCCTCATGTGGATAAGCGATCGTCTCAGATCATTGCAAAGCTCATGCTTTCTCCACTGTTGCTACGCTGCACATCTCTCATGTGCGCACGTATGTGTATGGCCTTTCCATTCTGCTTCGTCGGTCTACTAAGGCTGCACGAATGCTGTATTTCCTTAATATCCCTTTTTCATAAGTCTGGTGGGGTAGAAATTCCCATGCGATTTCTTCTTCACCGGTGTCTTGGTGATTCCTACTCTTAACGTTTTCCATGTATGTTTCCATGTACGGATCTGTCAATTTTCATTGAACCGCTCTCTGCTCTGTGTTTCCTTCCTTTCACTCACACTGTGGCCACTCAGACTGGATTCTTTGCTCAGGATATTTCATCCTTTTTGTAGAAACTACTTGTCCAATACCACCAAATAGCTTTGAGCATTTGGGATGGATTTATACTGAACTCATCAAGGGAGATAATTGACATCTTTAAGCTGCTGAGTGAATTCTGGTTCATAAAAATTGTATGTTCTTTCATTTATTTGAATTTGCCTTAATGTCTTTTAATATAGCTTTATAATTTTCTTCATAAAAAGCTTAAAAACTTGTACATTTGCTGAGGAGTGCTTTACTTCCAATTATATGGTCAATTTTGGAGTAAGTACGATGTGGTGCTGAGAAGAATGTATATTCTGTTGATTTGGGGTGGAGAGTTCTATAGATGTCTATTAGGTCTGCTTGCTGCAGAGATGAGTTCAATTCCTGGATATCCTTGTTAACTTTCTGTCTTGTTGATCTGTCTAATGTTGACAGTGGAGTGTTGAAGTGTCCCATTATTATTGTATGGGAGTCTAAGTCTCTTTGTAAGTCTCTAAGGACTTGCTTTATGAATCTGGGTGCTCCTGTATTGGGTGCATATGTATTTAGGATAGTTAGCTCTTCCTGATGAATTGATCCCCGTACTATTATGTAATGGCCTTCTTTGTCTCTTTTGACCTTTGATGGTTTAAAGTCTGTTTTATCAGAGACTAGGACTGTAACCCTTGCTTTTTTTGTTTTCCATTTGCTTGGTAGATCTTCCTCCATCCCTTTATTTTGAGCCTATGTATGTCTCTGCATGTGAAATGGGTCTCCTGAATACAGCAAACTGATTGGTCTTGACTCTTTATCCAATTTGCCAGTCTGTGTCTTTTAATTGGACCATTTAGTCCATTTACATTTAAAGTTAATAGTGTTATGTGTGAACTTGATCATCTCATTATGATATTAGCTGGTTATTTTGCTGGTTAGTGGATGCAGTTTCTTCCTAGCATTGATGGACTTTACATTTTGACATGTTTTTGCAATGGCTGGTACCTGTTGTTCCTTTCCATGTTTAGTGCTTCCTTCAGGATCTCTTGTAGGGCAGGCCTGGTGGTGACAAAATCTAAGCATTTGCTTGTCTGTAAAGGATTTTATTCCTCCTTCACTTATGAAACTTAGTTTGGCTGGATATGAAATTCTGGGTTGAAAATTCTTTTCTTTAAGAATGCTGAATATTGGCCCCCACTCTGTTCTGGCTTGTAGAGTTTCTGCTGAGAGATCTGCTGTTAGTCTGATGGGCTTCCCTTTGTGGGTAACCCGACCTTTCTCTCTGGCTGCCCTTAACATTTTTTCCTTCATTTCAACTTTGGTGAATCTGACAATTATGTGTCTTGGAGTTGCTCTTCTCGAGGAGTATCTTTGTGGCGTTCTCTGTATTTCCTGAATTTGAATGTTGGCCTGCCTTAGTAGGTTGGGGAAATTCTCCTGGATGATATCCTGCAGAGTGTTTTCCAACTTGGTTCCATTTTCCCCCTTACTTTCAAGCACAGCAATCAGACGTAGATTTGGTCTTTTCACATAATCCCATATTTCTTGGAGGCTTTGTTCTTTTCTTTTTACTCTTTTTTCTCTACACTTCTCTTCTCGTTTCATTTCATTCATTTGATCTTTAATTGCTGATACTCTTTCTTCCAGTTGATCGAGTTGGTTACTGAAGCTTGTGCATTTGTCATGTAGTTCTCGTGTTATGGTTTTCATCTCTATCAGTTCTTTTAAGGACTTCTCTACATTGGTTATTCTAGTTAGCTCTTTGTCAAATCTTCTTTCAAGGTTTTTAGTTTCTTTGTGTTGGTTATGTAGTTCCTCCTTTAGCTCTGAGAAGTTTGATCAACTGAAGCCTTGTTCTCTCAACTCATCAAAGTCATTCTCCATCCAGCTTTGTTCCATTGCTGGCAATGAGCTGCGTTCCTTTGGAGGGGGAGATGCGCTCTGATTTTTTGAATTTCCAGCTTTTCTGCACTGCTTTTTCCCCATCTTTGTGGTTTTATCTGCCTTTGGTCTTTGATGATGGTGACGTACTGATGGGGTTTTGGTGTGGGTGTCATTTCTGTTTGTTAGTTTTCCTTCTAACAGTCAGGACCCTCAGCTGTAGGTCTGTTGGAGTTTGTTTGAGGTCCACTCCAGACCTTGTTTGCCTAGGTATCAGCAGCGGAGGCTGCAGAAGATAGAATATTGCTGAACAGTGAGTGTTTCTGTCTGATTCTTGCTCTGAAAGCTTCATCTCAGGGGTGTACCCTGCCGTGTGAGGTGTGAGGTGTCACAGGCTGCACCTAGTGGGGGATGTCTCCCAGTTAGGCTACTCAGGGGTCAGGGACCCAGTTGAGCAGGCAGTCTGTCCGTTCTCAGATCTCAACCTCCATGCTGGGAGATCCACTGCTCTCTTCAAAGCTGTCAGACGGGGCATTTACCTCTGCTGAGGTTTCTGCTGCTTTTTGTTTAGCTATGCCCTGTCCCCAGAGGAGGAGTCTACAGAGGCAGGCCTGCCTCCTTGAGCTGTGGTGGGCTTCACCCAATTCGAGCTTCCTGGCGGCTTTGTTTACCTACTTAAGCCTCAGCAATGGCGGACGCCCCTCCCCGAGCCTTGCTGCTGCCTTGCAGTTAGATCTCAGACTGCTGTACTGGCAATGAGGGAAGCTCTGAGGGCGTGGTACCCTCTGGGCCAGGTGTGGGATATAATCTCCTGGTGTGCCATTTGCTAAGACCCTTGGTAAAGCGCAGTATTAGGGTGGGAGTTACCTGATTTTCCAGGTGTTGTATGTCTCAATTTCCTTTGGCTAGGAAAAGGAATTCCCTTCCCCCTTGCACTTCCCAGGTGAGGTGGTGCCTTGTCCTGCTTCACTTCTCGCTGGTCGGGCTGCACCCGCAGACCAGCGCCAGCTATCTGACACACCCCAGTGAGATCAACCCGGTACCTCAGTTGAAAATGCAGAAATCACCCATCTTCTGTGTTGCTCACGCTGGGAGCTGGAGGCTGGAGCTGTTCCTATTCGGCCATCTTGGGCACGCACCTGCCATCTTCTCTTAAGTAGTTGTACCCAGGGTTTGCATTTTTGTGGGCGGCACCTGGGTGGAGAGCAGGTGAGTAGAATGTATGAGTTGAATGCTACCCCAGCCACCCAAGTCCCAACTTTCCTTATTGTTGGGCAAGTGTTAGTTTCCACACATTTCCACAGCTCTTTTTCTTACAATAAATTTGGAATTATAAAATATTTCTTACCTGCATGTCTCTATTAGAAGTGTGAAGATTAAAAGAAGACTGAGAGGGCCAAATATTTTAAAAAATGGGAGAGAACATATTATTTTCACACCAAAGTAAAAACCATTAATGTTCATTTAACACACCAAAAAAAATCTAGGTATAAAGATTACATTTTAAAATATAGTTTTAAATAAGTCTGCATAACTGGTTTACCTGTACCCCTTTGCTTTGGCCATTTCTGAATCAGAAGGTGAGAAACTGGAAAGAGTGAGACACAAAGGGTAGAATCCAATCACTCAGGGGTGGCCTGGCAGACCCAGGTAAGAACTGTGTCTGTCCATGAAGGTGAGACAGAGGGCAAGTGGTTGGGAAACATGAATGACAATTCCCCAGTGGATGGGGTGCTATAGACTGAATGTTTGCATTGTCCCAAAATTCACTTGTTGAATCTGAATGCCCAATGTGGTGGTATTTGGAGTTGGGGTTTGTGCGAGGTTGGAGTCCTCATGAGTGGGATTAGTGCCCTTATGAAAGAGGCCCCAGAGAGCTAACTGCCCATTTCTGCTATGTGAAGACAGAGAGAGCTCAGGCTTTTCTCAGGCCATGCCTCCACGCGGGAGCCTCCCTCTGCTTCATATCACTGTACATCTCAGAACTGCTGACTAGAGGATAGGGCTGGAAATCCAGGGGGCTTCTGGGAACTGTTGTGCACATGACTCACCTAAAAGGTAAAAGAGTACACAATTGCAAGTGACTTTTCTCTAGGAGTTATGACACTAAACATGGAACTCATATTGGGAAAGTGGGGTTGGGTGGAGTTTTTACTCTGCTGTGCAAACTTCTTGTAAGGTCATTTGGAAAAATAAACATTCATGGAGAGGCTTCCCTTAGTCCCAATGGGGAGTGACAGAAGGGACTGTGTCTGCCACCTATCATGCAGTCCACATCCCCTCTGCAAGATGCAGGAGGGGCTGTTGTCTCTACTGGGAAGGAGAGGGTAAGAGAATGTGACCATGGGCACCACATGTTCCATTTAATCTGAGCCACACCCTGCAGGTGCTATGATGCTGTCGCCATTGGGTACAGAGGGATCTGAGAACCAGGCAAGGATGGGGAGCTCTGGGTGCAAGGTGACTCAGATGAGGTCTTTCTAGTGCTCAGCCTTTCCCCTCACACTTCACCACCCTGCCTCCTTCCCAAGGGATCTGCAGACCAAACTTGGCATTGGAAAAATTGTGAGTCACTTTCAGTGGGTAAAAACTGCTGAAAACTACTAAAGAATTGGCCTTTCCTCTGTTTTCCTGATGGAGTTTTTCTTGGAGCCATGAGGGCACATATTGAAATATGGATGTTTACCTTTTAGAACATTGTCCTTGGAGGAGGGGAGGGAGGGAGAGTGAAAGGCATGACTGCAAATAACTATATTATACAGAGAGCTAATCACTTTAATTGGCCCTTTTTATTCAGAGGCTCTCCTGATTTATGAATGTGTTTTTCAGGAGCCCAGGAAAAGCCTCCTGACTGGGCTCATGCAAGCTTATGGGATGGCTTTCACTGAGAACAAATGTCTATAGTTGCAGTGTGAATGATATGGGGTTTGTAATTAGCTGCTTGCAGTAGCTATGCACTTTCTCACTATTTGCTGACGGTCTCAGACAATCCCAGAAACTCCCACCTCCATATTTGCTTATTTGTTTATTTTATGAAATGAGAAGGTGAATTCCAAAGGAAAATTTCTTTTTCCAGAGCCTCTGAAGACTAGTGAAACTAAAATATCTCCTGTTTGTTTTTGGTTTCTAATATCACACTCTTCCTCTACTCCACATTTTCAGGTAGAACTGGAAGCCACCAGTATCTGCCTCTGGTCACTAGGAAAGGCTAATGATTTTCACCAGGGCCATAGGGGCCCTCTCAGTCTTAGCTGGTAAAGAACCCAAGGAAGAAGAGAGTTTTCCTTCATTGGACATCTACTGATTACAGATTAACTGCCCAGAGTTCTGCATGAAGTTGATCTATTAATTTTTACAATACACCTATCAGAGAAAAGAGTGAGGGAGCCCAGTTGTATCTCTGCTGGTATCACTTCTGCTAACGTCCCATCTGCCCAAGCAAGTCACACACTGAACCTAGAGTCATGAAGGTATGGAGTAGGGCAGAGAATACAGATACAGGAACAGGTAAGGATATGTCTGGATGAAAATCCTTGGTTTAATATATGCATTGCTAATTTGTGAGTTGACTATTTCACTTTTAATGCTAGCTTTTGGCAAACAAGATTTTTTAATTGAATGAAGATATATATTAATGTATTTAGCATTTATAATTTGCTTTTGTATTTAGTGCTTTTTTGTTTCTGTTTGAGAAATCTTTGCCTAATCTGAGTTAATAAAATTGTTCTTTTATGTTGTCTTCCAGCAGTGTTATTGCTTTATCTTTTATATGACTTTTATATTTAGGTCTATGTTACATCCTAGATTAATGTTTATGTATAGTGCAAGGTAGAAGTCAATGTTAATTTTTTTCATCTGGGAGTCTGATTGGTCCAGCACTATTTATTAAGATCATCCTTTCCCTGACTTAGTGGCAGTGAATTCTTTGTTATAAATAAAGTAACTGTCTTAAATGTAGGTCTGCTTTCAGATATTTTGTTTCCTAATTCAGTGTTATACACTTGCACACTATCTTGAGTGCTGTAGCTTTAGAATAAGTCTTGAAGCCTGATATTGTAAATTTTCTAATTTTGTTCTTATGCTTCAAGATTGACTTCATCCTTCCAGTGAATTTTTGAATTCAGTCATTGTGTTTTTCAGCTCCAGTGTCTGCTTGGTTCCTTTTCATAATTTCTGTCTGTTTGTTGGTATTCTCATTTTGTTTATATATTGTTTTCCTGATTTTCTTTAGTCCTTGGTTCATTTTTTCCTTTTGCTTTTGAACATACTATGGCAGATGTTTTATAGTCTCTGTCTAGTAATTCCAATTCTTCTTCAAGGATGGTGTCTCTGCCAATTAATTGTATTTATTTGAGTGGATTATGTTTTCCTGTTTCTTTACCTTGTTATTTTTGTTAAAAATTGGACATTTGAGAAAACAGCCACCTCTTCCAGCCTCTGCCAATCGGCTCTGTGCTGCTGCAATCCTTGCCCTGAGCCTGGGGATCAGTCCAAGATGAAAACAAGCCGTCTTCTCAGTCCCTTTCTGAGCATGCATCTTGCCTGGGCCTTCATGTGACTTTCTCAATTCCCATTTATCCATGGCTACTTTTGAATGTCTGAATTTCCCAAGTGGTCTCACTCCAGCTTCTCCCTAGGGCCTGAGGCGGTCTATTTTATGTCTCCACTAGAAATCTCTTGCTCCAACTGTCTTGCCCCAGATTCCCAGGTTGGAGTCTGTGCACTGCTCTTATGAGCTGTGCTTTCTGCTTTTACCCTGCCTGAGATCTGAGTTAGAAAAGGCAGAGAAACATCCCCTAGGTAGTACCCAGATGGGTTGGAATACTGTCAACAGAGTCTGCTCTGTTCCCTTCAGTTGAGAGAGAGGGCTGCGAGCTGGGATGCTTCCTCCTATAGGCCAAGAATATCTTGCAACTTAGGGAGTAAGGCAAAGGTAAACAGAAACACCATGACATTTACTACCATTTTGAAGGTGGCTTTTTATTAACTGGGTGTTCACTTGATTTCTTTAGACCCTTGACTGTTTTCCAGAGCTCCTATAAAAGTTGTCCAGTTAGTTTCTGGTTGTTTTTGATATTTCTATGAAGAAACAGGGCTTGGAGCTTCCTAGTACATGCACCATTCTTCTCAGACATCTAAACATTTTTTAATCTGTCACTTTAAAAAGAATCTTTATTAATATTTGAAAAAAGACTATTTGCATCAAAAGACAAATCAATAATTTCAACTTTACATTTTTAGACTATATCATGCTACTAGAAAAACAACATTATTTCTGACTCAAATACAGACTTGAAAAAAATAGTCCTTGTAAAGAAAACAGAACTTGGATGAAGTGAAAAATGTTAGACACAGGCCTTTTAAAGTCAGAAGATCCACCACAAATGGTTCTTTTGCATTTACTCATGATATATTCAATACAGAATTCTACAAAGTGAAAAAAGTCCATCCAAAAGGTTACACATTTTATGATTCTATTTATAGAGTTTTTTCAAATGCTAATAATATTTTTCAAATGACAAACTTTTGAAAATGGTGAGTGTATTAGTGGTTGCCAGGGATTAAGGAAGGGAGGGAGGAGGTGGGTATAAATATGTTGTCACATGTGTTGGTGGTTTGTTTCTCTGCTGATAAAAAGTATTCTATTGTATAAATGCACCTTAAATTGCTTCTTGAGGGACATTTCTATTGTTTCTGGTTTAGGGCTATAATAAATACAATGACTATCACTATTTTTATATAATAAGTCTTTGTATAAACTTAGATTTTCAATTTGCCTTTGTCAAATATCTAGGAATGATAACTGTGTATTCACCTTTCTAAGACACTACCAAACTGTTTTCAGTGCAATCGTACAATTTAAAAAATGGTACCAGAAATATTCAAGTGTATTAGTTTATTCATAGCATCATCAGCATTTGGTGTTGCCAAACTTTAACTTTCCTAGTGTGCTTGGTATCTCCTTGTGCTCTTAATCTGCATTTCCTTCACGACTAATGATATGTATATACTGACTATTAATATATCTTATTATCTGGAGTATCTATTCAAAGATTTTGCTTATTATTGTAGGGTTGTTTCTCTTCTTATTATTGAATATTAAGAGTCTTTGTATACTATTCTACGTAAAAGCCCTTTGTCAATTATGTGTTTTACAAATACTTTTTCCCAAACTGTGAATTGCCTTTCAATTTTTTTAACTGTGTCTTTGGGTGCACAAAATTTTTAGTTTTGGTGATTTTCAATATATAGTCATGCACTACACAACCAGGTTTCAATCAACGACAGACTGCATGTATGACAGTGGTCTCATAGGATAACCTGAGGCTGGGTGTGGTGGTTCATACCTATAATCTCAGCATTTGGGGAGATTGAGGCAGGAGGATCACTTGAGGCCAGGAGTTCAAGACCAACCTGGGCAACGGAGCAAGACCTCGTCTCTATTTTTTTTAAAAAAAGAAACCTGATATATGGCACTTGATATTGGCATTGTATATCAAGGGAGGGAAATCACTGGTATTTACTAATGGTATGGAACATTTGGTTTCCCATATGAAAAAATACTTGCAGATAAAAAATGTATATATCATCTAGGTTTATGTAAGTACATTCTATGATGTTCACACAATGACAAAATTGCCTAATGATGCATTTCTCAAAATGTATCCCATCGCTAAGCAATGCATAACTGCATCTTTTTATATAGTTTGTGTTTTTGTGTTCTATCTAAAAAATTCTTGTTTAGTTCAACATCATGGAAACATTCTATTTTTATTTTCAGAAATTTCAGACTTTTTATATTTGCATTTAGGCCTAAGATATTTCTTTCTTTTTTCTTTCCTTCCTCCCTTCCTTCCTCCCTCCCTCCCTCCCTCCCTCCCTCCCTGTTTCTCTCTTTCTTTCTCTCTCTCTCTTTTTCCTTCCTTCCTTCCTTCCTTCCTTCCTTCCTTCCTTCCTTCCTTCCTTCCTTCCTTCCTTCCTTCCCTCCTTCCTTCCTTCCCTCCTTCCTTCTTTCTCTTTCTTGACAGAATTTCACTTCTGTTGCCCAGGCTGGAATACAATGGCATGATCTCAGCTCACTGCAACCTCTGCCTCCCAGGTTCAAGTTGTTTCTCCTGCCTCGGCTGCCCAAGTAGCTGAGATTACAGGTGCCCACCACGCCCAGCTAATTTTTTGTATTTTTAGTAGAGACGGAGTTTCACCATGTTGGCCAGGCTGGTCTTGAACTCCCGAGTTCAGGTGATCTGCCTGCCTTGGCCTCCCAAAGTGTTGGGATTACAGGCGTGAGCCACTGTGCCCAGTGTATGATATTTCTTAAATAAATTTTCGTGTAAAGTGTGAGGTAGGAGTCGGCTTAATATTTTGTTGACATGGATATATAGTTGTTCCAATACCTTGGCACCTTTGTGAAATACTGGTTAATCATATATTTGTTTTTTTCCTAAACTCTCCTATTTCATTGATGATATTGACAATCCTTGTATCAATACCATACTGTCATATTGTTGAAACTTTATATGAAATTTTAAGTTCAATAAGTGTAAATCGTACAACCTTGTCTATTTTTTCCAAGATTGTTTTGTTTCTTCCAGGTCTTTTACTTTTCTAAATAAACTTTAGAGTCAGCTGTTAACTTCAGTAAAACAACTTATAAAGATTTTGATTGGAATTGCATGAAATCTCTATCAATCTATGGGGAACTGACATCTTAACTATATTCAGTCTTCTAATCCATGACCTCTCCATTTATCTAGGACTTCTTTAATATCCCTTACCAATGTTGTGTATTTTTTGGTATAGAGTTCTTGTCTTCTCTCATTAAATTTATTTCTAAGTGTTTCACGGTTTTGATGAAATGGTAAATGATGTATTTTTAAATTTCATATTTCATCGTGTAATAGCCAGGGTCTAATCAAAGAAGAAGAACTACCATCTAGAAAGTAATGTAGAATGAGAGATTAATGATAGTTATTAGGCTTTATGCAATTATGAGAGGTCATTAAGCAGCCTCTAGGATTGTTGCCTCAGTTTCTCATACAGAGAGCACGTGGTAGTGGTTGGGAAAGGGAGATGAGCACGGAGTGGGAGAAACTAAGGACAAACCAGAACCTGTAACGACATGATAGAACTGTGTCTGTCTCTCGCTACTTCTGCTATGAACTGAATTGTGCCTCCCTGTATCCACTAGAAATTTATATGCTGAAGCCCTAACCCCCAATAATTGTATTTGGAGATAGGGCTTTTAGGTGGTGATTAAGTTTAAATGAGGTCATAATAGAGGGATCCTAGGATTGGTGGTCATTTAATAAGAGGAAGAGTGAGAGAGAGATTTTTTCTCTGCCATGTGAAGAAATTAGCAAGAAGGCAGCTGTCTGCAAGCTGGGAAGAGAGTCCTCACTAGAAACTGACCATGCTGGCACCCTTATCTTGAACTTCTAGCCTACAGAATTGTGAGAAATAAATTTCTATTGTTTAAGCCACCCAGTATGATATTTTGTTATGACAGACTGGGTTGATTAAGATAACCTGTAACCTTTATGATGCACGTGACTTGTAGGATAGGCTGACATCCTTCACCATGTAGGTACTCACTGACCTGGCCCAGGATTCGCAGAAGCTGAATGAAGGCACTGGGCAGAAGCTGGAGGAGCTATTGGCCCAGCTGCTGCTCTCTCCTATGAGGTAGGCCGGCAGTTCAATAGCAACATATATGAGTTACAATAGCTTCAGCTGTTTCTGGGTCTAAAAGTGGTACCCTTTTATTTCCATCTTTAACATATCATACAAAATTGTTTGGTGTCCATCGCTTAATCAGTTTTGCTTATTTGACACAGTTCAAAGCCACCACACATTGTTTGCAGATGGCAGGTAGAAATGCAGTTTAGGTTTTTATACTGATATCCTGTGACTTTTCGAAGTAGACTTATTTTAGTTGTTCTTGACTCTTTGTAATGTTTACATGCACAGTCATCTTGTCTGTTAATAAGTAGTTTCACTTCTTTTCAAGGGGTATGCCTTTATTTTTTTTTTCTGCCGTATTGCACAAGGTAGGACTTCTAGTGCAATGTTGAATCTGATGAGAACACACATGTTTCTTTGTTCCTGACCTTATAGGGAAATCATCTGGTCTTTCATCATTAAGTTTAATGTTAGCTGCAAGTTTTGCTTAGATGCCCTTTATCAGGTTACAAAAGTCACTTTCCCTCCTATTTTGCTGATAGTTTTAATCATAAAAAAGTATTGAATTTTATCAAATGATTTTTTTTCCATTTTTAAAACTAATTATATTTTTGCCATTTATTCTGCTATGTAAAAAATAACATTGATTAATTTTAGAATATTAAACCAACCTGACATTTCTTACATTCCTGAGGTAACTCCAGATTAATCATATTGTGTTATTTGTTTTATATAATGTTGGATTTAAATTTGCTCTTATTTGTTAATAACTTTTGCATCTGTGTGTATGAATGACATTGGTCGTCATTTTTTGTTGTAGCTGTTAGGGTAATAACTGTGTCAGGTTTTGTGAATTTATGCTGGCTTAAAGGATTTAGGAAGTGTTCTTCCTTTTTTGTTTACTGAAAGTGTGTATGTAAAGTTTCTGTGATCTCCTTCTTAAACATTTGATCTAATTTACTAATGAAATAATATGGGTCTGTACATTTTGATTATGAATCTAGTTTATCAATAAACATGTCTGTTTATGTCAAAGTATATGTCATACATTTGTATATATGCCATATGTATGTTATATATGACGATATGTATATGTTATATGCTTAATAAATGCACTTAATTATATTATTTCTTCTTTTGTGAGGCAAATTGGGTTTTTCAAAAGGTGTCAAATTTGAAAAAATAGAGTGGACTTAATATTTATTTATTTATTTAAGAGACAGAGTCTCACTCTGTCACCCAGGCTGGAGTGCAGTGGCACAATATCGGCTCACTGCAACCTCCACTCCAGGTTCAAGCAATCTCCTGCCTCAGCCTCCTGAGTAGCTGGGACTACAGGTGCACACCGCCACGCCCAGCTAATTTTTTATTTTTATGTTCTTATTTTAGTAGAGACGGGGTTTCACCGTGTTACTCAGGCTTGTCTCAAACTCCTGAACTCAGGCAATCCACCCACCTCGGCCTCCCAAAGTGCTAGGATTACAGGTGTGAGCAACCGCGCTGGGCCTATATTCTTAAGGTGTTTAGAATATATAATAACATCTCCTTTTATTCCTGAAATTTATCATTTGCGTTTTTTTCTTGTTTTTTTGATCATTCTTGTAACCGATTTATCAATTTTGTTAATTGTTTTAAAAAATCTTCTTTTAATTATGTTTCTTATTTCATTGATTTCTGATTTTATTTTCATTACTTCCTTTCCTATATTTAATTTAGGTTTAATTTGCTGTTTTTATCACTAGGTTATAAGAAGAAAATTTAGATTACTCACTTTAAGTCTTGCTTGTTTATAATGAAATCATTTAAAGATAACTTTCTTTCCATGTATTGCTTAACCTGCACTCCACAAGGTTTGATTATGTTGTGTTTTAGCCATCACTGTTGAAATATTTTCTATTTTTTCTTTGACCTGTGAATTATTTACAATTTTTATTGCTTATTTTCTAAACAGTGATTTTTTGATATAAAGTTTTTCATTATAATAGTTTTTCTTGCTAGAGAAATCTGTTAAGATTTTGATCTTTTGAAATTTACTAGGGCCATTATATATGTCATAATATGGTCTAACTTGGTAAACATTTCATGTACACTTGAAAATATTGTCATTCTGCAGTTGTCAGGTGTAGCATCCTAATGATCAAGTTGGTTGACATGTTGTTTTAATCTTCTGTTCTTTATTGATTTTCTATCTACTTGTTCTGTCATTTTTTGAGAGAGGAGTACTCAACTCTCCAATTTACAATTGTGGATATGTCTCTTTCTCCTTTCATTCTGTCGATTTGAAGACCTGTAATTAGATGTAAGCAGATTAAGAATATTTATGTTTCTTCGTGAATTAACTCTTTTCTTATCATAGGCCAGGAAGCTACTCAAGTGCCTTCTCTCACTTCTTTTTTAGGAATTCTTTGATTCATGCATCATTGGAGGAACAATGGTAAACTCTTTGGAGAAGAATCTAAAATACATTTTTTTTCTCCACGAATAATTGGTGCTTAACGTGCATGTTTTGTGATAATACAGCCAAACAAGCTTTTTGATGTTTATTATTTGCACGAAGATGTATTTTTTTCCATTCTTTTGCTTTTAGTCCTTCTACTTTATATTTAATGCTTATTTCTTGTTGATAGTATATCATTATGTGTTGTTTTTAGAAGTAGGCTGTCAGATTAGTGCATGTATGTTTTATGTAATTATTTAAATTGTTGAGTTTAAGTAAACTGTCTTGCTATCTCTTTTTATATGTTACCTAGGAGTTTTTGTTCTCTGCCTTTAATTATATATTTTCTTTAAATATTTTAAAAATTTTTTACATATTTGAAGTTTTCAAATATTAATTTTAAATAATGTTTAGATTTCACCTTTCATTTACAATGGCGTTTCATCTGTCAATTTTGTTTATTGTTGAGTGGTTATTCTTGGAGTTACAGTATATATTTGAATCTTATTATGCTATTCTTAGATTTAATACTATACCTTTTTTAAGCCTTAAGACCCTTATAATACTTTCTTTTTAACAAATTATTTTTAACTGCCAAATAATAATTATATATATTCATGGTGTACTATGTGATGTTTTGATTTATTTATACATTGTGGAATGAGTACATCAAGTTAATGAACATATCCATCCCCTCACATACTGGTGTTTATGTAGTGGGAACATTTAAAATCTGCTCTTTCAGCAATTTTGAAATATATTATTAACTATGGCCACCAAGCTGGATGACAGATCTTGGAAACTGATTCCTCCTGTCTAACTAAAACTTCAAGCCCTTTGATCAACATCGTCCTATCCACCCCCCGTAACACTTTAATTCCATTTACATTCCTGTATCTTGCATTTTATTA
This sequence comes from Theropithecus gelada, assembly GCF_003255815.1. NCBI lineage: Eukaryota > Metazoa > Chordata > Mammalia > Primates > Cercopithecidae > Theropithecus > Theropithecus gelada. Next base: position 4,209,699 of record NC_037680.1, read on the forward strand.
TGTATACTTTCAACCCAGCAATAGACTATTTTTTCTTTAAACTGTCAGTTTTCTTTTTAAGAATTAATTATTAGAACACAAATTCTATCAGCTGTTATTTGAGAATATCTCTTTCTGCTAGATACTGAATTAAAGAATATTTTGGCTAGACATGGAATTCTGGGTTAACAGTTTTCTTTCAGCTTTTTAAGTTGCCATTCCATTTTATTGCGGTCTCCATTTTTCTCTGAAAAGCAGTGAGCCATAATTTCTTTTGTTGTTCTCTTGTGTATAATATTACCTTTTATTCTTTGACTGTTTTTATGATTTTCTGCTTTTCTTTATTTTATTTTATTTGTATTATAATTCATTTTTGACACAGAGTCTCGCTCTGTCATCCAGGCTGGGGTACAGTGGTGCAATATCCGCTCACCACAACCTCCACCTCCCAGGTTCAAGCCATTCTCTTGCTTCAGCCTCCGGAGTAGCTGGAATGACAGGTGCCCGCCACCATGCCCGGCTAATTTTTGTATTTTTAGTAGAGACAGAGTTTCACCACGTTGGCCAGGCTGATCTCGAACTCCTGACCTCAAATGATTTGCCCTCCTTGGCCTCCCGAGGTGCTGGGATTACAGGCGTGAGCCACCGCGCCCAGCCTGTTTATCTCTAGTTTTCAGTATTTTGACTCTGTTCTGCCTACATGTAGAACTATTTGCAGTCATTATGCTGGTTATTTTCCTGCATTTATTAGATCTGTAAGTTGATAGATTTCACCAAATTTGGGACTTTAAAGACCTTTTCATCATTTACTTTCTCTTCTCTCTTTTTGGAATTCCAGTTTTCTGTGTTGTCCCACAGTCCCCGAGGCTTTGTTTGTTTTTGTTCTATCTTCTCTTTTTAAAATAGTAATTTCCCTCAAATCGTCACTGAATTTATATTTCCTTTTTTAATTTTTTGCTTCCAATGTGTTGTTGAGCCCAACCCATCATTTTCCACTTTAGATGGTGCTCATTTTAGTTCCAAAATTTTTTCGTTTGGTTTTGTTTTGTAGCTTCCATGTCTCCAGTGATACTCCACATCCATTTGATTGCTGTGTAGTATCTCATATGGACAGATCACACTATCAGTTTCTTAGAGAAAAACTAGGGTTTACTAGTTTGGGGGATTACAAAATGAAGCCACCGTAAACACGAATGCATAGGTTTTTGTACAAATATAAGTTTCCATTTCACTAAGGTAAATACCAAGGAGAATTTCTGAGCCACATGGTAAATCTCTGTTTTACTTTATACGATACTGGCACTTTGTTTTACAAATGTCTACCATTTTGCATTCCCACCAACAAAGTGTTAGGTGTTACAGCTATTCTACATCATTAGCAGAACATGGCATTTTCAGTTAAAAAAATAAAGCATCCATCCTAAGAGATGTATAGTGGTATCTCATTGTGATTTTAATTTGCTTTTCCCTGATAGCTAGTAATAATGCCCATCTTTTCATATGATTATTTTGCCGTTCTCATATTTTCTTTGGTGAAGTGTCTATTAATGTTTTTTCTCATTTAAAAAATTGGGCTATTTGTTTTCATATTGTTGATTTTTGAAAGTCTGTTGTGTATTTTGTATGTAAGTTTTTTATTAGATATGGTTTCACAATTATTTTCTCCCAATCTGTAAATTGTCTTTTTAATTTTTAAAGTCAGATAAAGTCCAGTTGATTAATTTTATGTGCTTTGGGGAAAGGATTGATATTTTTTACTGCATGTAAATAACTGATTGTTCTAGAACCATTTATGAAAAGATTATCTTTCTTCCAAGGAAGTACTTTTGCACCTTTGTAAAAAAAAAACAATTAATCACATGTATGTCGGTTTAACTCTAGCCTCTTTATTCTGTTCCATTGACATTTGTGTCTGTCCTTTTGACAGTTTCCAAGTCTTCCCATTAATGTAGTTTTATAATTGAGTATTGAATCAGTTATTAAAATTCCTCAAAGTTGGTTCTATTTTGTAAAACCTGTTTTGGCTATTCTAGTTCCTTTGCCTTTCCATACAAATTTTAGAATCACTTTTCCTATTTCTAAAAATTCTGTCAGAATTTTCATGGAAATTGGGTTGTATATATGTTTTAGTTTAGAAAGAAATGAATTCTTAACAATATTACATCTCCTAATCCATGAACAAGGCGTATCTTAACATTTAATTAGGATATCTTTCATTTCTTTTACCAGTATCCTGTAATTTTTACATAAAGGTCTTTCATATTTTTGCTATAGCTATACCTAAGTATCATATATTTTGGCATTATTATAAACTTATAAATTACATTAACATTTTCTATTTCCAGTTTTTCATTGCTAGTGCATAGAAATCCAATTGATTTTTGTATATTGACCTTGTGTCCAGCAACATAGCTAAGTTTACTTATTACTTCTAGTGGTTGTTTTGGTTAATTCTTTATCGTTTTCTATGCAATCAATAACGGTAAATAGAGGGAGATTTTTTCCTCCTTACAACCTTATGCCATCTATTTTTCTTGCTGTATATTGGGTAAAGCATTAATTGTAATGTTGAATAGGAGTTATAACAGTAGATGTTGTTTATTCATGATATTGTGGGAAAACATTGACTCCATTATTTTATTCCAAACTATAGGCAGACTTTAGCAAGATGAGTGTTACAATACTGTATAACATAATCACATACATTCTATCATTTTTCCCACATTCTATTGAATGGAAAGAAGTTACAGGTCCAACCCACACTCAAAAGGAAGGGATCCCGCAAAAGTATGAACACTCAGAGGAGTGGATCGGGGGCCACCTGAAGAATCTGTCTATCGTAGCAATGTTTGCTTTGGGATTTATAGTTAGCATCTTGTACCTATCACTATTTACCCATAAGTAATATCACGCTCTTTCCCAGATGATATAAGAAATTCGTAATGATATACTTCTGTGTTTCCCTCCTGGCTATTGTGCTGTTGTTGCCATACATTTTACTTCTATGTATTTTATACGTTTCACAATACATTGCTATTATTTTTATTTTAAGCAATCAATTACGTTCTGAAGATATTTTTAAAATGAGAAGAATATACATATATATATTTTAACTGACATACTTATTATTTCTGGAGGTCTTTGTTCTTTTACATAGATTGAGTTTTTCATCCGATGTCGTTTTCTTTCTGTCTAACAGACTTTCCATAATATTTTTTGTAGTGCAGGGTAGCTAATGATAAATCCTTTCAGCTTTTGTTTGCCTATAAAAATCTTTTTTTTTGTTGTTTTTTTTTTTCTTGAGACAGGGTCTTGCTCTGTTGCTGAGGCTGGAGTGCAGTGATGCAATCCTAGCTCACTGCAGTGTCGACCTTGTTGGGCTCAAATGATCCTCCTGCCTCAGCTTCCCCAGCAGCTGGTACAACAGGAACGCATCATCACACCTGGATAATTTAAATTTTTTTGGTTGTAGTTTTTGTAGAGATGGGGTTTCACAATGTTGCCCACACTAATCTTGAACTCCTGGCCTCAAGCAGTCCTCCCACCTTGACCTCCCAAAGTGTTGGGATTATAGGCATGAGCCACTGTACCCAGCCAATTTTGTTTTTGAAAGATATTTTTGCTGAGGTTTTTTTAATAGTAAGTTAACTTCTTTTCTTTCAGTACCTTTAAGATGTCCCACTATTATTAACTTGTGTTCATTTTTAGCAATGGGGAGACTTCTGTCATTCTTACTATTTTGTATGTAATGAGACTTTTTTTACTGGCTGATTTTAAGATATTCTCTCTATCACTGGTTTTAATATTTTCAACTATGATGCATTATGGGGTGGTTTTCTTCATATTTCTTGTAGTTGTAGTTCCTTGAGTTTTAGGATCTGTGGGTTTCTAGTTTTTATCAACTTTGAAAGTTTTTGGCAATGATTTCATCAAGTATGTGTTTTTCTATTTCTATTCTCTTTTTCTCTTCTTCATGTATTCTGGTTATACATAGATTAGGTTCCTTGAAGTTGTTCCATAACTCACTGATTCACTTTTCATTTTTTTCATCCCTTTTTCTCTTTTTCTCTCTGTTTTTTGTCTTGTCATTTCTATTTTTATATTTTCAAGTTTACCCATTTCTCGTCTGTCATGTATAATGTACTTTTAATCCCATTCATCATATTTTAAATCTCCAACATGATGTATTTTTGTGCCTAAGAATGTTACTGGAGTCCTTTACATATGCTCCCTGTCTGCTTACCATGCTCATGCTTCCCTTTCTTTCTTATGCATATGGAATGTAGTTATAAGAACTGATTTAACATCTTTGTCTACTAATTATATTGTCTACATCATTTCTGGGTCTATTTTTATGGATGGAATTTTCTCCTCTCATTAATATGTGAACACAAGATGGCTTTATTTCTTTCTAATAGGTGTTGCCCTTTGCGTTGTTATGGGATGATTAGATTGCAGTGTTATCAATGCTCTCATAAAGCAGCAGGAACACCAAGAAAGCAAAGTTGATCCATCCTGAGGATCGAAGATTTCCCAGAGGAGCATGACATGTGAGCCGAGTGACCCAGAGTAAGTGTAGACAAAGGGGAAAAAACAAGCCAAGGAAATTCCCAGTGGACAGAAGCACATACACAAAGCATGGAAATGAGAGAAGGGCACTCCAGGGACACCAGGGAACTCACTGTAGCTGAACTGTGGGTAGGAAATGGAAGGTGACCACGCCAGACCAGCACCTGTGCCCAGCACGTGAGAGCACTTGTGCGTTTGGCTGGACAGCCTGAGCTTTATTGGCCATGGGAAGACTTTAGAAGGTGTTTTTAATTGTGGTAAACATACATAACGTAAAATTTACCATTTTAACCATTTTAAATGTACGATTTAGTGAAATTAAGTATAATTACATTGTTTTGGAACGATCATCACCATCCATCTCCAGAGTTTTTTCATCGACCCAAATTGAAATTCTAATCCGCACTGTCTTAGTCTATTTTGTGTTGCTGTAACAGAATACCCGAGACTGGGTAATTTATAAAGAAAAGAAATTTATTTCTTACAGTTCTGGAGGCTGGAAAGTCCACGATGCAAGCATCGGCAGGTTTGGTGTCTGACGAGGGCTGCTCTCTGCTTCCATGAATGCTGGGCCTCACATGCTAAAAAATAGGAAGGCAAACTAATTGAACACTGTGTGAAGTCTCTTTTACAAGGGTCTTAATCCCATTAACCAGGCCATTAACCAGGGAGAAGTCCTTATGGCCTAATCAATTCTAAAAAGTCCCACTTCTTAAGCTTACTACACTGGCAACATCTGCATTTTGGAGGGGACACATTCAAACCAAAGCCTTCCAATCCTGGCCCCAAAATTCCTGCCAAAATTCATGTTCTGACACGCATAATACATTTATTTTATCCCAACATCCCCCAAAGTCTTCATGAATTTCAGCATGAACTCAAAAGTCCAAAGTCCAGAGTCTCATCTAAATCAGATATGGGTTAGACTCAAGGCACAGTTCATCCCGAGGCGTATTTCCCTTTAGCTGTGAGTCTGAAATCAAGCAAGTTGTGGGATTCCAAAATACAATAATGGGACAGGCATAGGGCAGACACGGGAGAATACGCAAGAAGAAAGGAGTAACAGGCACCGAGTTAGTCTAAACCCAACAAAGAGAACACTGAATCTCAAGAGTTGAGAATTGTCTTCTTTGACTCCATGTCCTGCCTTCAGGACACATTGGGGTAGGGGTTGGGTCTCCAAGGCTTCTGGGGATCCTCTCTGTATTCATGCTGTAGCAGATCTCACAGGCTGGAGTTAAGTGCCTATAGCTCTCCCAGGCTGCCATTGCACATTGAGGCCTCTATACCTCTGAAGTCTTGGGAGCATGCATGGAATTCTGGGCTGGCAAATACTGAAACCCACGCTTTCCTTCACATTCTGCCATCAGTAACTGGGAGTCTCATTCCTGTTTATGAAGGAATCATTATCTCCCATGAATGCCATGTTTACGGGAAGGAGTAACTTATTAACAATAGCTAAAATGCAATGAGTGTCTTCTAGGAATGAGTGTCTTACAGGAGTGGACTGACTTGGTCCTTTTAAAGAGCACTATCCAATAGATGCCTATGATTCTGATTTTAGAGTAAGGAAATAAGAGCTAAGGAAGCAAGGGCTTGCCTAAAGTCTCACAACAGGTGGAGGTGGAGCTGGGATTTGTCCAGGAGGATGACCCCTGACTTCATCACACAGATTTATGGAATTCAGCCATATGGTATCCATTAGCTGTTGAGACTCATCTCCTATCTCGACACTAGAGTGTTCCTTAGGATTGGAGCATAAGCTGGGCCAGTCTTATAGGTTTGGCAAGTGCAGACATAGACACACTGTTCTGTGAGGAAGGCCTGGGCTGCAATTCCTCAATAATAATGTTTGACAGCCAGAGGACCCACCCCTGGGCAGCATGTGCGTTGCAGTTACAAGGTAGGGGAATTATGTTATGGGGGCAGTCGGCTGATGTGACACACACTTCTGTCTTCTGAGTAGAGGGCTGCTTGGCCCTGCAGTCGTCACAAGAGGCAGGAAACTTCCATTACTTGGAGAAACAGGGCCCTTTGGGACTCCATTGCCTCCATTCTCCGTCTGCCACCAAGCAGGTCTGCAGGATCCGGCCTCCTTTGGCAACTTCATTCCCTGCAATGCCCCCTGCCTATGTATCCTCAATGCTTCATCACACCAGAACCTTCCCGGAGTCTGACTTTTCCCTAATTTCATCTTCAGTCACTGCCGTGGTGTCCACGTTTTGCTCACCCTAAACTGGAAGCCTCTTTCCACCCTTTCTCTCTCGCCATTGTCCTATTCTTTCCCACTATGTGGCTTTCCAGATTCTGCCCGGCATAGGAAAGGAGCACATGCCTTGTAGTCTGACAAATTTGGGTTGGGAACATGACTTTGTCACTTACCAGGTCAGTGACCCTGCAAGTGACACTGAAATTCTCCAGCCTCAGTTTCCACATCTGTAAAATAGGGTAGTCCATTCTAACTTGCAGTATGGTAAGGCTGTGTATAAAAGGCAGCACAGTGTCTGGTACATGTGGTTGATAATCATGAAGGAATGGTGAGGATCCACTATGGATTGACCAAGTGAAATGCGGCAAATGCACATTTATATATTCATGTAAATGGAAACACGTATATTATATGCATTTGACGAGGCTGATATTCACACATGCCACTGCCCAGACGGACAAAGCAAATGTCGCCTCCTTGTCTACAACCTATTGTGTGCCATGAGCTCTCACCTGGCCTGGTAGTGGGAAAACTTACACTGGTTTGATTAGTGTTCTTTTGGTTGAACACTAGGTTGAACATCAGGTTGATGATAAGACTCTCATACTCCATGCTCTTCCTTATCTACCCCGAGATGTGGCCTGTGTGCAGAGCAGAGCTCACTGTGTCCTCATGTTAGCTGGGAAGGAGGCATGCACTTCCTTGGGGCTCTTGTACTGTTCTCTTGGTGTTCACTGCCCCATGCCTGCTTGGTCACTGGCCCCATTGTAAGCATTGGCTGTTGCTTGGCTGGTGCATTTATGGACTTAGCATTGGCGTTGCTTGGCTGGCCAGGTCGTGGACCTTCTTCTCATGGGATACTCAAGGCAGGTGGGCACCTGTGCTTGGCCCAACCTCAGCAGTCCACAGTGTTGTGTGCATTCCTGGGGTCTATGACTCCCCTTAGTAATTCTTCGGCCCAATAAACCGACCAGTGGCACCATGACCTACTGTCTGCATACCTACACAGAGTGGTAAGAAATGTCAGCTCTTTACCGCCCCAGCAGCTTAACCAGGGGAAGAGGAGTAGAAATTAGGGAGTTTTCTTGAGAATGCTTGTTTCAGAATGAGCATGGGTTAAAAGAATTTTTGGACCTGATGTATTTTTTAAAAGTATATTGAGGGAAGCCAGCAAAACTCTCTTCAACCAAAGAGTTTCTAAAAATAATAAAGGCCTTTCTATCCAATGGGGTCGTGGAAGTATTTTATTCCTTTTGTAATCAAGCAGGAATGTGCATTCCTAGCTCCGTTGAATCTATCACTCACATATCATGTGCCAGCGGCTGGTGCTGAAAAGTGAATTCCATAATGAGTGAGTGGAAGACTTTTTTTTTTCCTGACATAAGTATGCCTTAAATTATATATTGTTCATCTGGCTTTTAAAATATGGAGTTCTATTTTTTTGTGATTGTCATATATGTCTCTGAAAGCCTGTAATTTCTCAGTGAGGATCAGAGGAACTTTTCTGCCTAAGAAAGTGGAAGCTACTCTTCCGGTTCTCAAAGTATTGCCATTTGGAGATGAGTGAGATTTATTTGTGTTTCCTCAATCACTATTGCCTGAGGGTGAATACTACTAATAATGATGACAGTGATAGTAATAGCTCGTGTCAGTCTGATTGCTTTGCTTAAAGGCTCCAAGAGGGGCATGGGCATTGCATACTGAAATCTTGCATCTGGATACACTGCACACCTACGTGGAGGAGACGGAATCTAAAAGCTCTGATTTCAGAGGCCCACGAAGACAACTTGTGCTCACACAACAATGGTAATTTTGGTCTGAACTTTCTTTTCTGAGAACATACTGAGAAGGATATAAGAGAAAGCGAACTCTCTTGCATAGGGTAACACAGATGATCATGTGTGGCTTCCACACCACGAGCAAGGCGCTGGGATTGCATGTTGTGGTCTCCATGGTGTTTTATCCTCACAACCATGTGAGGCTGTGGGACAGGTGAGGACCTTTTAGAGTAGAGGAAGGTGAGACTCAAGGCAGGTGAACTCACAGGCCCAGGGTCAGGCAGGCAGTGAGCCACTGAGCTGCCCTTGAAGCCCTGGTCTGAGTTCAAAAGCTGGGCCCAGAACTTTCACAGCAACCCTCAAGAAAGTGTTACTGTTCCATTTTTACAGTGAGGTTGCCAAGAGTTAATGAAGTTGTACCATTTCTCTAAATTTATTTTAAAATCCTTTTTATTCCCTGGCTTATTCTGGAAAGTTAAAGGCATCTCCCACCTAGTAAGTGACAGAGCCTGAATTCTACTTGGTTCAGGCTGATGCCAGGTAAAGTAAGTCTTGTCTTCAGGCAAAATCCACCACAGAACATCAATATGTAAAAAATGGGGGAAGGCAGCATTGGTGTATACTCATCTCATAAATCTGTATTACACTTTTACCTGTAAAATAAATGTATGAGAACAATTAGGGCATTATGACCATCAAAGACTTTTGAAATTATGTGTGTGGCTTTTTTTTTGAGATGGTGTCTCGCTGTTGTTGCCCAGGCTGGAGTGCAATGGCGCGATCTCAGCTCACTGCAACCTCTGCCTCCCGGGTTCCAGCAATTCTCCTGCCTCAACCTCCTGAGTAGTTGGGATTACAGGTACCCACCACCATGCCCAGCTAATTTTTGTATTTTTAGTAGAGACGGTGTTTCACCATGTTGGTCAGACTGGTCTTGAACTGCTGACCTCAGGTGATCTAGCCGCCTCAGCCTCCCAAAGTGCTAGGATTACAGGTGTGAGCCACCATGCCCGGCCATGTGTGTGGCTTTTAAATGTGACTACTCATTTCATATTACCGTCAGCACCAATTTATTTCTCAGTTTTATATTATTTGGAAATCTAAACATTTTAACTATAACCAATTGAAAATGCTAAATTCCTTTTAGGAAGTCCCTTTGTGGTCTCAGATCATTTAAACTTATCTCCAAGCCTGGAAATTGGAAGAGGAATAACAGGAATGCCTTGTTTCAAAGCTGATGTCCTAATAATATGTACTTCTAGAAACAGCATATAATGCTACTGATTTCACAGTTTAGTATAATTCTTCCTTGCATGATAGGAAATGATGTAAATATTATATAAAGCTTAATAGTGCCATTCCATGAAACCTCTGGTTCCTCACTGCTTATTTCCCGCATAGTATCTCAAACATGAAAACAATCATTTGGTTCAATGTTCCATGTGGATTAAACATTGATTTTTTTTTATAATTAGGAAAAGACTATTTTTGACTATTTAATTTATTTATTTATTGTTTTATTTTATTTTAAATTCTGGGATACAGGTGAAGAACATGCATAGGTACATGTGTGCCATGGTGGTTTGCTGCACCTATCAACCTATCACCTTCGTAATTAAGCCCCGCATGTATTAGCTATTTATCCTAATGCTCTCCCTCCCCTGGCCCCGCCAACAGGCCCCAGTGTGTGTTGTTCCCCTCCCTGTGTCCATGTCTTCTCATATTTCAGTTCCCACTTATAAGTGAGAATATGCAGTGTTTGGTTTTCTGTTCTTGTGTTAGTTTGCTGAGGATAATGGCTTCCAGCTCCATCCATGTCCCTGCAAAGAACATGATCTCATTCCTTTTTATGACTACATAGTATTCCCTCATGTATATGTACCACATTTTCTTTATCCAGCATATCATTGATGGGCATTTGGGTTGATTCTGTGTCTTTGCTGTTGTGAATAGTGCTGCAGTGAACATACATGTGCATGCATCTTTATAATAGAATGATTTATATTCCTCTGTGTATATACCAGTAATGGGATTGCTGGGTCAAATGGTATTCCTGCTTCTAGATCTTTGACGAGTTGCCACACTGTCTTCCACAGTGGTTGAGCTAATTTACATTCCCACCAACAGTGTAAAAGCATTCCTATTTTTCCACACCCTCGCCAGCATCTGTTGTTTCTTGAATTTTTAATCATCACCATTATGACTGGTATGAGATGATATCTTATTGTAGTTTTGATTTGCATTTCTCTAATGATCAGTGGTGTTGAGCTTTTTGGCCACATAAATGTCTTCTTTTGAGAAGTGTCTTTTCATATCTTTTTCCCACTTTTTAATGGGATTGTTTTTTCTTGTAAATTTGTTTAAGTTCCTTGTGGATTCTGGATATTAGACCTTTGTCAGACGGATAGGTTGCAAAAATTTTTTCCCATTCTGTAGATTGTCTGTTCACTTTGAGGGTAGTTTCACAAACTGTGCAGAAGCTCTTAAGTTTAATTAGATCCAATTTCTCAATTTTTGCTTTTGTTGTAATTGCTTTTGGCATTCTCATCATGAAATCTTTGCTTGTGCCTATATCCTGAATGGTATTGCCTAGGTTTTCTTCTAGGGTTTCTATACTTTGGGGTTTTACATTTAAGTCTTTAATCCATCTTGAGTTAATTTTTGTATAAAGTGTAAGGAAGGTATCCAGTTTCTGTTTTCTGTATATGGCTAGCCAGTTCTCCCAGCACCATTCATTAAATAGGGAATCTTTCCCTATTGTTTGTTTTTGTCAGGTTTGTTGAAGATCAGATGGTTATAAATGTGTGGTCTTATTCTGAGATTTCTATTCCGCTCCATTGGTCTGGGTGTCTGTTTTTGTACCAGTACCATATTGTTTTGGTTGCTGTAGTCTTGTAGTATAGTTTGAAGTCAGGTAGCATGATACCTCTAGCTTTGTTCCTTTTGTTTAGCATTGTCTTAGCTATACCAGCTCTTTTTTGGTCCCATATGAATTTTAAAGTAGGTTTTGTCTAATTCTGTGAAGACTGTCAACGGTAGTTACATGGGGATAGCATTTGATTCTATAAATTACTTTGGGCAGTGTGGCCATTTTCACGATATTGATTCTTCCTATCCATAAACATAGAATATTCTTCCATTTGTTTATGCCCTCTCTCATTTCCTTGAGCAGAAACGCTGATTTTTGAGGTCATGCCTCACTTTCTTTGCTGTCGTAAGTATATTTAGGTTGTGGCAGTGTGTTTGCAGTCTGCAGAGGGCAGTGTTGTCATTTTTTCACTTGTGATTGCCTACCTGACTGCCACCATGTAGAGTGCACCCAGCATTTAGCCCTCATGGTGCACATGTGATGAGGGGTGTCCTCGCCTGCACAGACTCTGTAAGCAGATGTGCACCTCTGACTTCAAACGGATATCACTACCAGACGAATCCCTTCCGGGTCAGTGGCAAAATTCCAAAAGTTAAAATATAGGCTTGGGGATGGTAAGAGAGAAACTTTAATCCGAGGTAAAGCTACTGCCCATGTGAGAATGTTGTAGGGTCCCTTGTGCAAAATTTTATCACATAACATATTAGAGTTGATACACTTTATTGAGGCTTAACTGCACTGGTCTCTAAGGATGGACAAGGAGACTGGTTCTAGGACCCTCTTGGATACCCATGCTCAAGTGTCTGATAGAAAATAGCATAGTATTTCCAAGTAACCTATGTATATCCTTCCCCTATACTTAAAATCATCACTAGATTGTTGATGATACCTAATACGATATAAATGCTATGTAGTTTTTCTGCTGTATTTAAAAAATTTGCATTGTTTTAAAAATTGTTATATTATTTTTGATTGATTTCTAAATATTTTTGATCTGTGGTTGGTTGAATCAGTGGATGGAGAATCTGTGGATACAGAGGGCTGATTGCATATAAAAAATGTGGTAAGTGGAATTGAAATAAGATACTGTAAAAGATACCAATATGTTGGGTTTTGAAGAATGAATAGGAGTTCTTGGAGGGAGAGGAAATGGGGAGCTCACATGCTCTGAATGTCCTAGATCTTACGGCTCCCTGGGCAGTTGGCTCTCCTGAGTAGATGCAGAACTGTGAAATATGCCTTTTACAGACTAATTGACTCCAGGGAAGTTATTTTGAGGCCTGCTTTTATATCTTTTGCTAATCCACTGCTGATCAGAATGTTAATTTAAGAACTTGATGATTTTAAACTGCTTTCTAACTTTAAGAGTCAGAGGAGCAATTAAGTGCCCCTTATGCGTTTAGTCCAAAGTGCCATGGGAGAAGAGAAGGCACAATCCTGGTGAACCTAGAGATCTCCATGCTTTTCTAAGAAGGTGGTATACACCCATTAAGCCACCGCCGAGCGACGGAGGAGGGTGCACCAGCTCTCCATCCATGTTCAAATGGGTGGGCAAAGAGGTTCCCCCAAGACAGAAACCCATCAGTGCAGACTCCTCAGTGCTATCCCTAGGAGAGGCTGACAGTAGAGGCACCAGAGGGGTTTTTGAAAAGCAACTATCTCACATTCCACCCAGAGCAACATAGTCAGAATATCTGGACTCTTAATACATTAAAATGAAATTGGTTAATTTCAAAACTTTTATCCGGATGTGTATCTGGGAAGGAAACCAGTGCTGCAGAAGGTCTTACAATAAAAAAGAATAGTACCCCTTTCTAACTTGCCTCATTCTTTCTCACCCTCAGTTCTATTTTCCAAATGCGATTGCCTTTTTTCTTTTGCTTCAGATTTTTTTTTTTTTAATAAGTAAATGTTTAGTTTCATCTGAAGTTCTGTTTTTACCTCCCCAACCTCCATCCTCCTCCCTGCATCCTTAGAGGGGTCCACTCTCCTTGAATTGCTTTGCCTCCTATTTCATTTGTTTGCTTTGATTTTTTCCTAAGTGCGTATGATTATGTTCATCAAGGAGAAACCAACCTATGCTCCCTTCATCATATCGCTAAGAGCTTCTGGCCTCTTGTGCATGTTGCTGAGAGGGCTGTGTTCTATTTTTCTTGGCGATTTTCTGCTGAGAGCCTGCCATACCATCTTCTGTCATGGACCGCTGCACCGCTGGACAGCTGGCATCCTACAGTTTCTTTTTATTGGACTTTGGGTTAGGCCCATTGTTATTGCACTCTTTGTTTTCCTTTATCTTGACTTTCATTCCTCCTTTTGTTAGATTTTAGGTAATTTCTTCAGGAAGGATATATGCATGACAAAATTTCTGAGTCTCTCCGTGTTTGAAAATATCTTTATTTTGCCTTCCTGTTGGATTAATAATTTGGCTTTTGACTTGGTATCCGCTCTAGGATTGAAATAATTTCCCTTAGAACTTGGTGCTGTCATATCATTATGTCTTATGTAAGTGTTGCTAAAGAAAAATATGGTATCAGTCTGATTCTCAGGAGTTTCTAAGGTGTTTCTTTTTTTCTTTCTCTTGAAGCTTTTTAATCTTTTATAATTCTTGGTCTTCTGAAGTTTCAGAAACGTGTTGACATGGGAGTTATTTTTCATTTCTTCTGCTCAATTTGTGATACGCTTGTTCAGTGCAATGACTTATGCTTCTCTCTAGCTCTGGGAAGTCACTCTTCCATTATTTCTTTACAATTATGTCACCTCTATTTTATGTCCTTTTTTCCTGGAGCACCTTCATTGAAACTCAATGCTTCTGTTCTGTCATCTGCTCTAACTCCGTCACTTGGAAAATACAATTTCCTGACATTATTTTCTAGGCATCCTAATTAAATATTTTTGGCAATCTTTTTGCTTCTTTTCCCAACAACTTGTTCTTATTATCTCTTCTTTTTTAAAAAATAGTATCCAATTCTTTTAAAAATTAAATCTAACATGTATTTTAAAATTTTAGGATAAACATTGACATTTTTGAGTTCTCTTCTGTCCCCTGATGGTAGACAGGTCTGTTTCCTGGCAAGAGAGGTGGTTTGTGTATCATTGCCCCTGTTTCTGGCAGGGTTTGATTCAAGGTGAATGGGAGGCAACTATCGACTCATCACCTTCTCCCATCCACTGCAGCCCCTTCCCCATTGCCAAGGTTGGCTGCTCTGTATCCTTGGCTCCAGGAACCACCCTAGAAGCCTCAGCTCCCTTCTGCTCTTCATGTGTGTGTTTTTCCGTGGGGTTCAATGTCAGGCCAAATGTTACCTGCCTCCCATTTGTTCCCCAACCCTGCTGACTGTGACCCTGTTCCTCTCCAAAATTCTGAGCTATAGCTCCTGTCACTCTGACTAAGTGGTAATAAGCTGCCATTTGTCTTCCTTTATCTTCCAGAAATTTGTTGGGTATCTTTTGACCACTGATGACCGTCTTCTCATGGTCCATGTTTCAATGTAGATTTCTTCCCATTTACGCTTCTGCTATCATTTTAGGGTCTTAGGAGAGAACACAAGACCAATGTGTGTGCCCAGCCCACCATCTTGGATACAAAGTCTCATCATGACATTAACTGCCACCTGTATTGTAAAGATACAGGGAAGATGATGGTCAATGATAGGGGTAGAAGGAAAGAGGTGGAAAGTGGCATGTGTGCTGGGTCTTGAAGTGTGATTGGCGCTATGAAGGGCAGGGGCATGTTAGATGAAGGTAGATTGAGGACTCCAGTGGCACTTTGAATAACAGTGGGACACCAGCACAGGCTTGCTGGAACAGGGGAGGCACAAACAGCAACAATCTTGTTCCCTCAACTTTGCTCTCTCATTTGAGTACTCTGCAGTTTTGACTGAGCTTCTCCCTGAGAGTAGGCACAGCCCTAAGTCCTAGAGCGGGATCCTTGATGACTGAGCACCAGTGCATCTGCAGCCTGAAGCCTTCCTTGAGCCTCTTCCAGCCTGGATGTCTCCTGGCAGCAGAGGGGGGATGGTAAAACATGTTCTAAACAAGGTGAGGAGATCCAACAATAATTTGTGATAGCACATCTGGTGTCATAGGTAGCTCTGTACTTGCAGTGGAAACATGATGGGGGCTGTTTGCAAATATGTACAAGTCTTGTCAGGGGAGTGTTTGTACAGAATAAATGGAGATAAGTGTCTCTAGAAATAGTGCTATTGCAATAAAAACTATTATTGATCATCTAAAAGTTTTAGATACTTTGTGGCACATAATTATCACAATGCTATGATAGGTGATGCTATTACCATTTTACATACCAAATCCCCAGGTCCAAAACAATTTATTTAAAGCACAAGATCATGCACCAGTAACGGGCAGAGGCAGGACCTGAGCTCATGCCAGCCTCCTTTCCACTCATCTCTCTCAGTGCTCTGCACCACCACCCACACCCGGCTCTTCTGTGCATCTTGCTTGCCTATACTTTCTGTTTCTCTGTAGTAGTCGAGGTTCCGATATTGGAAGTAGTAGAGGAAAGTGGGACCTGACTGATTTGTTTAGTGATGTGGCAACCAGGGGCAACCAAGTCTAGAAAGCCTGGCAGCTGCAAACAGGCTCTCCTTCAGTGCTGTGAGAGGACCTGGGTGGAGTGCCTCTCGGAAGCTTGTTCTTGGAGTGAACTCCAGTGAACCCCAGCATAGCCTTAACCTCATCCCATATCTTCTCTCATCCCTAATCCTCTGGCTCAGAGAAGGAGGCACTGAACAGGCTGCCATGTGAAATGCAAAGAGAAAGGGAAAGATGCACTAAGAAAAACAAATACTGAGAAAGATTCACAACAGCACCTTCCCCATCCCCAATTAAGTTAAGCCTTACTTATTTAAGGAAAAAAATACACACACACACAGAGTATATGCAGCTCTACTACACTACACTTTCCACATTGCATTGCAGTTAATTCACTCGTTTAACTAATGTTTATTGAGCATCTGGTGTATGCTGGACACTGTTCTAGGCATGATTTTTCATATGTGTCCTGTATCAGTTACAATGAATGTAATACTCCATATCAGTAGAATAAAGGACATACACCATGTAATCATCCCCATAGATGCAGAAAAAAAGGCAAAAATCCACGGGCAATATCTCACGTAATGGTGAAGACTGGATGTTTTCACCCAAAGAATTTTTATGGGGCGGTCGTGTACTAGCTTTTCCCAAGTGCCTCTCAAGGACCCAGCCCTGAGAGGATTAAGATGTGGCCTCTAGCTTTGAGGAGCTTGCAGCCTTGAAAGGGACGTGGACCTCGGAATGATGGTGGGCCTGCCTTGTGCTCTATTCTGCTGGCAAGAATCGATTCCCAAAGGTGTCATTGTTCCAAGCATGAGTCCTTTACGTTCAGTCCTTCATTATATTTGCTTACCCATCAAATACCTATGGAGACTTTGTTCTATGGCAGACCCTTTCAAAGAGTAAAAAGTATGTGGAGTGAAAGACAGTCATGTCAAACATGATCCCTGTTCTCATGAAGCCGTAGTCCAGATGGGGAGAGAAAGAGCAAAAAAAAAAAAAAAAAAAAAAAAAAACCAGACAGCCTAAGACTTGCCGTATTAAGCAAAGTTCAGAGTGCTGGTTCTTATTTTACATGTCTGGCTGGGATGGGATGAGGGGACAATGACGGATGGAAGCCAGGGATGACTGACCCCAAGAAAGAAGTGTGCAACTGAGAAGTGGGAGTATAATTAGGTACTGGCATCGGGCATCGTCCCTGACTCACGAATAAGCAGCCAGTGAAGAAGTTTTGGCAGAAAGTATAGTCAGAGGAGAGGGAGCCGAGCATACAAAGAGTGTGTATGTCAGGGTCAGGTTGGACCGAACGTTAAATATTGAGCTTGTGTGATTAGTTACGTTTTCCTTTACAAAGAGACAGGATGGAAATGTTGACCTGCTTTCTTCTGCAGGTCTGGCTTAGCCTGATCAGACCCATTAGAGTCCAGCAATTTTTTTTTTTTTAAACAAATATCTGACTCTCAGCCTAAATGCCCACACACACAAAAAAATCCACAAATGCTCACAGCCAAGGAAATCTGTTAGTGGAAGGCTTTCCCTAATAGTAAATTATGATTTCAAGGAATTCATGCAGGAGTACATACATTTTCCCACAGATAGCAAATTTGACCTTTGAAATAACATGTTTATCCTTGCAAATTTGACAGCCACAAAGCATTTTGCATATGAATTATCTTATTTGATACTGACCTCTGAATGTTTGTTTTCCTCCTGAGGGCAATATACAAAAGTAGAAAAAGTGTCCAAAATGTGCCCATTGATAATTGAACGGTCAATTTAGTGGCCACCGAAGATATTTCTTTAATCTTTTTCAGTCAACCAACAGCAAACAACAAGAATTTCTGATCCAGAAACCATCAATATTCTAAAGTAACAGATGTGGTAACCTGCAGTGTATTTTGGAAACGAATTGACTTATAAAACCATATGCATGGATTGCAAAGGAAATCAATTCCTATAATTTGCTGAAAGAGGGGTATGTCCTGAGAATGGCCTGTGGATGACCAGGATTCTGGTCTGAAGGGAGAGCATTGCAAGCCAGACCCAGATTTTAGACCCACTTCTGCCACCATGCGTCCCAGTAACTCCTCCCTAGCCCTCTGTGCTTCGTCTGTAAAATGAGGACTTTGGCACCACTTCGCAGAGCTGAGTATACATTTGTGAAGCAGTTTAAAAGTGTTTAAGTCGCTTTCACACACTCTGGTTTTATCTTTCACAGTGGTCCTGTGAAGTTGCTAGACCATGGTTTAGCGTTTGTAATGATAAAAAAAAAAAAAAGGAATGGGAAACCCAGAAAGGTTCAGAGGCTTGTTCTGTGTCTCATAGCCAGAGCAGGGGATCCTGGCTTCTGGGAGTCCACATCCACCGCTCACATCTGGAGCCCCTCATGGCCTTCCAGAGGCGCTGCTCGCATTGCAGCTGGCATCTGCTCAGCATCCTGACCCTGCAACTCTGCTGGCTGCATAGTGCAGACCCTCTTTGGGCCGTGGCAAAGGATATTAAGGGCCGGCCTGGAAGGGAAAGGCCACAAGCGAGAATTTTAACAAAATTATACGAAATTTTAACTTAAAATATGATTTATTTTCTCTATGTTTCTAATGGTCACAAACACCAAAATTTGTAATCCTCAGATGTAAAGATTTGTTCCTGATGAGGGTGGAACATTTGCAGTCAAAATGAAAGTCAAATAAAATTTTAAAATGTAAGACTCATTTAATTGAGTCCACAACTTTGAATTTTTCTGTTGTTGTTTTCAATATAATAGTATTATTGAGATATAATTCACATATATAAAATTGAATCATGGTTTTTAGTGTATTCACAGAGTTGTACAGCCATCACCATAGTCAAATTTAGAATATTTTCATTATTCCCCAAATATACCTGTAACTGTTGTTCAGTCACTTCTCATTTCCCCTCAAACTACTCTGTTCTCCATGTAAGCAATTGCTAATATCTGTTTCTATAGATTTGCATCTTCTAGACATTTCATATAACTGGAATTGTATAATCTGTGGTCTTTTGTATCTGATTTCTTTCACTTAGTATCATATTTTCAAGGTTTATCCATGTAGAAGCATGTGTCAGTACAGAAGGTCCTCAAATAACATTGTTTCATTCAGTGTAACTTCATTAGGATGCTGATGATTAAGAAAAAAAGCATTCCTGGTTGGGGCCACTGTCTGAGTGGAATTTGCACATTCTCCCCATGTATGCATGTTTTCTCTGGGTTCTCCAGGTTTTCTCCCATATCTCAAAGGAGTGCACACATTAGGTTAATGGGTGCCTAAATTGTCCCACTCTGAGTAAGTGTGACCTGAGTGTGTGTGCCCTGCGATAGAATAGCTTCCTGTCTGGGGCTGGTTCCTGCCTTGTGCCTGGAGCTGTTGGGACCTAGTATAGCTACCATCAACCCTAAATTGGAGTAATTTGGTAAGTAATTATCTTATTTGGTCTTGATTAATCTTTCTTACATGTACGTATAGCTCACTATTACTTCAATGTTAAATATTAGAATTTTAGAATCCTCCCTCCCTCCCTCCCTCCCTCCCTCCCTCCCTCCCTCCCTCCCTCCCTTCCTTCCTTCCTTCCTTCCTTCCTTCCTTCCTTCCTTCCTTCCTTCCTTCCTTTTCTCTCTCTCTCTCTCTTTCTTTTTTTTCTCTCACCCTGTCATCCAGGCTGGAGTGCACTGGCACGATCTTGGCTCACTGCAACCTCCGCTTCCTGGGTTCAAGCGACCCTCCCGCCTCAGCCTGTAGAGCAGCTGGGATTACAGGTGCCTGCCACCACGCCTGGCTAATTTTTTGTATTTTTAGTAGAGATGGGGTTTCACTATGTTGACCAGGCTGGTCTCGAACTCCTGGCCTCAAGTGATCCACCTGCCTTGGCCTCCCAAAGTGTTGAGATTACAGGCGTGAGTCACTGCACCTGGCCTGTTTTGGGTCTTTCTTTAGAAGTTTGGTGACATCTTTGTGATCAGTAATATGCCACGTTAACTAAACCCTGTCTTATATCAGAGATGGCAGTGAGACTGGTTTAGTATGCATCGTTTCACTTAACATTGTAGTTTCCAAGAACCTATCAAGGAGGTTATGTGAGAATTTACTGTGCTTTCTGTTGCGGAGCCAATGGTTATTGGACATACCACCATTCACCATTATCCATTCACCAGTTGTACTTTTTAGCTACTATGAGTAATGCTGCTATGAAAATTTGCTCTAAAGTCTGTGTGTGGAGACATATTGTTATTATTCTAGGGAATATACATAGATGTGGAACTGAGGAGTTGAATAGTAACTGTAGGTTTGACTTTCTAAGGAACTACCAAGTGTTTTCCAAACTTGCTGCATGATTTCACATTCCACCAACAGTGTCTGAAGTTTCTAGTTTCTCCCTTTTTTGCCAATACGTCATCAGGTGTGTGTGTGTGTGTGTGTGTGTGTGTGTATAGCCATCCTAGTGGGTGCAAAGTGGATCTCATTGTGGTTTTTTCATATTTGCATTTCCTGGATGGCCAATGATGTTGAACACCTTTTCACATATTTATTGAATATTTGTGTATAATCTTGGGAGGATATATCTTCAGATCATTTGCCCATTTAAAAGTTGGATTATTTGTTATCTTTTAAATCATGGAGTTGTAAGGTTCTTTATATATTCTAGAAACAAGTTCCCTAGTACATACAGTATTTGCAAATATTTTCTCCATTCTATGTGTCATTGTTTAGGTTTCTTGATGATATCCTATAAAGCACAAGGTTTGTAATTTTTATGAAGTCATATTTATCTATTTTATCTTTGTCATGAGCTTATAGTGTCATAATCTGAAAAGTCCTTCCTTAAGCCAAGGTTGTAAAGATCCTGTTTTATGGTTTTAGCTCTTCAGTTAGATTCATGTCATTTACACAGATATAGTTTTGCTTCCTCCTTTCCAATATGAGAGCCTTTAAAATATGTATATATTCTTGCCTAATTGCCCTGACTAGAACTTCCAGCAAAATATTGAAAAAAAAAAAGTGAGAAAAGCAAACATCCTTGTCTTGTTTCTGTTCCTTGGGTGAAAACACCCAGTCTTCACCATTACGTGAGATATTGCCCGTGGATTTTTCATATGTGTCCTATATCAGTTTGATGAAGTTCCCTTCTACTCCCAGTTTGTTGAGTGTGTTTATCATAAAAGGGTGTTGGCATTTGTTACCACCTTTTTTCTGCATCTATGGGGATGATTACATGGTGTATGTCCTTTATTCTACTGATATGGAGTATTACATTAATTGATTAAAGCAATCTTGCGTTGCTGGGATGAATCCCAATTCGTCGTGGTATCTAATCTTTTTAATTTGCTGCTGGATTTTGTGGTCTGGTATTTTGTTGAGGACTTTTATGTTTATATTCATAAGAGATGTCTTTCTGGTTTCATATCAGGGTAATACTAGCCTCCAAGAATGAGTTGAAAAGTGTTTCTTTGTCATCTATTTTTTGGAAGTATTTATTGGAATTAATGTTTAAATATTTGTTAGAATTCAATAATTACTCTGGGCTTAGAAATTTTTTTGCTGGAATTACAAAATTGCTATATATATATGTAAAAAATATGTGTGTGTGTTTGTGTGTGTGTGTGTGTGTACGTGTACGTGTGTGTTTTGCGACACAGAGTAAGACTGGTCTTACTCTGTTGCCCAGGCTGGAGTGCAGTGGTGGAATGTGGCTCACTGCAGGCCCTATCCTGGGCTCAAGTGATTCTCCTGCCTCAGCCTCCTGTGTAGCTGGGACTACAGGCATGCCCCATCACACCTGGTTAATTTTTAAATTTTTTTGTAGAGACAGGGTCTCACTGTGTTGTTTAGGCTGGTCTGGAAATCTTGAGCTCAAGTGATCTTCCTGCCTTGGACTCCCAAAGTGCTGGGATTACAGGTGTGAGCCACTGTGCCTGGCCAAATTGCTAATTGAATCTGTTGTCTGACTAAATCTATTCAGATTTTCTATTTCTTCTTGTCAATTTCAACAGGTTGTGCCTTCTGGAAAGTTTTCCATTTTATCTAAGTAATCTAATTTACTGATGTTGCTTTGTTTTATGATTTTTCAGATAATACGAACTTGATTTGATTAAACATTTCACTTTTAGGTTTGGTACTTTCGACATGGTTCAGGAAGAGCATACCGTTTCTGAAGTGGGACAGACCTCGGTGAAAGATCTCCCTCTGCTTCTGACTTGTTCTTGGGGGTGAATTTTAACTTCTATCGACCTCAGTTTGGTTGTTGAGTCTTGTTAGGCATCAAGGGCCGTGGTAAGAGCTTCCCCCACATTATTTAACAACAAGGAGAATGTTCTCATTTAAAAATAGGAAATGGAAGCTCAAAGAGCTGACTTGAGAGGGTAGCACATCCTCTATGTGATGGAGCCAGGGCGCAATCCCAGGTCTGTGAGAGTCCAGGACTCTTTACCACTCTATGTTATTGCCTTTGGATCTCTATTTGTGGGTTTACTTTAGGATCTGAACGTACACTGGCTATGACACTTGATTCTGAATCATTTTGTTTCCTGTTGTGGTGGTGGTGGTGTTTTTTTTTTTTTTTTCCTTGCATTGGAAAGTTCTTAAGGCCCTGCTTATATGGTTTCTTTTAAGGCACTTTTGCTGTCATGGAATACGGCAAAAATAAACATGACTGCCATTCAGTGGGCTTAACATAAAAAAACCTATGAGTGACCGGATGTGGTGGCTCATGCCTGTAATCCCAACACATTGGGAGACCAAGGCGGGAGGATCACCTGAGGTCGCGAGTTCAAGACCAGCGTCACCAACATGGTGAAACCCCGTCTCTACTAAAAATACAAAAATTAGCCAGGCGTCGTGGTGGGAGCCTGTAATCCCAGCTACTTGGGAGGCTGAGGCAGGAGAATCACTTGAACCTGGGAGGCGGAGGTTGTAATGAGCAGAGATTGTGTCATTGTGCTTCAGCTTGGGCAACAAGAGTGAAACTCTGTCTCAAAAAACAAACAAAAAAACAACTATGAGTTGGACTTTATTGTTTCCATTTTGCTGAAAAGGAAACTGAGGTTCGAAATAGGTAAGTGTCTTTCCCAAGGTTCACAGCTTCCTCGGTTCTGTAGATGCCTCTCACAGCTCTCTGACTGGCTCCTTCTCATTTTGCCACTTCTCTCTTGGATTGCTCAGGAGTCTTCTGGTCTGCCTTTCTCTAGCAGCCTCCTCCCCTCTCTCCTTGCAGTGCCGCCGAGGCCTGTTGAAAAGCAAATTTTATCACATGGCACTTCTGGTGAGCATCCTTCAGTGGTTCCTGGGCTTTTAGAATATCATCCAGAAGCCTTTCTTCAGGCCTTAAGGCCTTCCGTGACCCAACCTGGCTGATCTTCTGCCTTCTTCTCCGTCTCTAGGAGTGCACTTTGCTCTTGCCCTATGGAACTACATATAGTCATCACAAATATCATGCTGTTTAATCCTCTATGACTTTACACATGCTGTTACCTCTGCCTGAAGATTTCCTTCCCATTCCTTTGTTTTATTCAACCCTGCTTATTATTTGAAATCTTGTTCTTTCTTCAAAGCTTTTTTGGTACCCAACCAATCCTGCTTATTTGAAATCTTGTCCTTTCTTCAAATCTTATTTGATACCCAACCTTCTCAGTCTCATTCTAGTGGCCCTACTGGGTGCTCTTATAATCTCTGGTTTATGGTCCTCTTATATTTTGTCATGCTGCTAGAGCTGTTGACTTCTTTTGCTAGAGCTGTTGACTTCTTTGCCTTCCCCTCTGGATTAAGAGCTCTTAGAAGGTAGAGAGCTGTGCATCTCAGGACCTAACATGGTGTGCATTTCAGTGTGGAGGCGTAACACTTTTTTTTTTTTTTTTTAAACCAGCTATGGTAACACCAAACAGTACAACTGGAAAAAAGAGCACTTTTCACCCTTGCCTGGGAATCCTATCAGGCAAATCCCCACACATTCCTTTTACGCTTTATTGTCTTATTCAGATACTTGGCTGTAATCCATCAGACACTTCTCGTCCGTTAAATATAATTATAGGCTTTGTTGGACTAGCCAGATGTTAAGCGTAGTAAAAAGCAGATGTCATTTCATCCAACAGAAAGGTTATAAACCTATTTACGTTGGCAGTCAGCTATAAGTATTTGAATGATGGGTGAAGCAGACAGGCCTTTCTGCTGGTAATCCCAAGAATAAGGGCTCCTCTCAGGGGACGGGCATTGGGTAATCGGGGTTGAGGTGGAGTTGCAGACTTGGTAGTAGTAGTAATGACCTGGCTAATTTTACCAGCTGCTTGAGATGATACATGTATCTCTTCTTGATACATGAAAGTGGTTATCCCAGGAGAGCCCGCCTAAGGTTCCAGACCTTCAGGGATTCTGACAGAGTGTGTTTGGAATGAGATTTCCTCCCTGTCTCAGATGGTGGTGCCAGGATCCACCCAGGCTCCCAGGCTAGAAACCTGGACATCAGCACCGAGGAGTTACTCCTTCTACTTCCTGCATCAAACAACCATCTAGTCTTGCCCATTTTATCTCCCAAATATTTATTAAATATTCGCCTTATTTCTAATTCCATTAACATTGCCTTAGTCCATATATCCCACTACCTCTTGGCTAGACTCCTTCCACAAGGGCCCCTAACTATTGTTCTCTACTTGCAGGTACGACCTACCCCACTCACCCTCCATTCAATGGCTAACATGATCCTCCACACAGAGCCCAAATTTGGACATGCCCCTCTCTTGTGTAGAGCCATCTAATGGTTTTCTATCTTCTGCTGGATCAAATCCAAGTCTCTTGGCATGGCACACAGGCCT
Source organism: Theropithecus gelada (assembly GCF_003255815.1). Classification (NCBI taxonomy): domain Eukaryota; kingdom Metazoa; phylum Chordata; class Mammalia; order Primates; family Cercopithecidae; genus Theropithecus; species Theropithecus gelada. Next base: position 4,234,475 of record NC_037680.1, read on the forward strand.
TCCATTATTCCCCCTACCTCTCCAGTCTCTTGACTCTCCAATTCTGTCCTGAAAATGTCAGGTTTTAAACTGAATTCTTTGTAGATTCCTGCTTGCATCCTCCTGTTTTAAAACTGCATATCATTATTTGTGTTGGTTCTGTTGCCTGGAATTTCCTTTCCACCTTTTTCCTTCTGAAGTAGTCTCATTTACTTAAAAGTATATTTTTTAATTGAGGCAAATTTACATAACAAAATTAACCATTTTAAAGTAAGCAATTTAGTACATTTACAATGTTGTAAATCGCGACCTCTATCTAGTTCTAAAACATTTCATCACTCCAAAATAAAATCCCATAAGCACTAAGCAGTTACTTCCCATTTCATCCTTCCCCAGGACCTTAAAACCATCAGTCTGCCTTCTGTTTCTCTGGATTTACCTATTCTGGATATTTTATATAAATGGAATCATATGATACATGATATTTTGGTTTTGGCTTCCTTTTCTTAGCATAATGTTCTTAAGGTTTCTCTGTGGTGTAGCATGTATCAGCCCTTCTTTGTTTTTATTGCTCAATAATATTCCATTGTATGTATATACAACAATGTGTGTGTTTATCTATTGATATTTGGGTTGTTTCCACATTTTGGCTATTGTAGTGCTGCTATAGACATTGATGTACAAGTATGTGTCTGAATACCTATTTTCAGTTCTTTTTCATACATACATGGGGTGGAGCTTTTGAATCACGTGGTAACTCTATGTTTAAACTTTAGTAACCAGCACCATTCTATCTTTGCATCAGCAATGTAGGAAGACTCCAATTTCTCCATATCTTGATCAACAATTATTATTTTCCATCTTTTTGATTATAGGCATCCTAGGAAGTGATAAGCAGTATTGATTTGCATTTCCCTAGTGGTTAGTGATGTTGGATACCTTTTCACTTGCTTGTTAGCCATTTGTATATCTTTTTTGGGGTAATGTCTGTTCAAGTCCTTTGCCCATTTAAAAAGTCAAATTGTCTTTTTGTTGTTGACTCGTAAGAGCTCTTTACATGTTTTAGATACCAGACATTTATTAGCTATATCATTGTCAAATATTTTTTCTCATTCCCTAGGTGGTGTTTTCAATTAGTTACTAATGTATTGATGCAAATGTTTTTAATTTTGATGAAATCCATTTTATGTATTTTTTTATTTTGTTGCTTATTCTTTTAGTATTTTATCTAAGAATCCACTAAAAAATTAAAGATAACAAAGATTTACTCCTGTGTTTTCTTCTAATAGTTTTATAGTTTTAGCTCTTATATTTAGGAATTGGATCCATTTTGAGTTAATTTTTGTATATGGAATAAGGTATGAGTTCAGATTTATTGTTTTGCATCTGGATATCTAGTTATTCCAGTACCACTTGTGAAGAGACTATTCTTTCCTCATTAAATGATCTGAGCACACTTGTCAACAATTAATTGACTATTGATGTATAGGTTTATTTATGGATTCTCAATTCTATTTCATTAGGTTAAATGTCTGTCCTTTGTCAGTGCCACATTGTTTTGATTGCTGTGGCTTGTAGTAAGTTTTGAAATTGGTAATTGTAAGCCTTACAACTTTGTTCCTTGTCAAGACTGTTTTGGCTATTCAGGCACTCTTGCATTCCATATGAATTGGAGGATACACTTTTTCATTTCCACACAAAAGGCTGTTGGGACTTTGACAGCAATGGCCTTGAATGTGTAGATTGTTTTGGGTAGTATTTCCAACTAAACCATATTAAGTGTTCCAAACCATGAACATGGGATGCACTTGCATTTATTTAAGTCTTTATTTTACCAATATTTTCTAGTTTTAAGTGCTTATGTCATTCACTTCCTTGGTAAAATTTATTACTAGATAACTCATTCTTTTAGATACTACTATTCAGGTAACCTGTTTTCTTACTTTTTCAAGGTATAGAACACATAGATTTTTGTGTGTCACCTTGTACTTCACAATTTTGCTGAATTTATTTACTCAAGTTGTTTTTTGTTTCTTTGAGGTTGTCTATGCATGGGAGAGATGGTTTAACTTCTTTACTTCCAATTTTGCCACTTTTTATTTCTTGTTCTTGTATAATTGCTCTGGTTAGGATTTCCAATACAATGTTGAATAGCAGTGATAAAAGTAGACCTCCTTGTCTTGATCTTAGGGAAAAAGCTTTCACTTAATTCACTACCATTGAGTATGGTATTAGCTGAGGGTTTTTCATAAATGCTTTTGACATGTTGAGAAAATTCTTTCTATTCTTAGTTTTCTGAGTGTGTGTGTGTTTAAAATCATGAATGGTTGTTGGATTTTACCAAATAGCTTTTCTTTTGCATGAATTAATGATCGTGTTCCTTTTGCTTTTTTCTATTAATGTACTTTATTATGTGGCAAACCATCTTGTTTAAAGAGAGATACATTCTACTTGGTTCATTGTGTATAATACTCTTAATATGTGTTCATATTCAGTTTGATGGTATTTTGTAGAGGGTTTTGGCACCTATATTCACAAGAAATAGTAGTCTGCAGTTTTCTTCTCTTGTGGTCTCTTTCTTTGTCTGGTTTTGGTATCAGAGTAATGCTGGCTTTGTAGAATGAGTTAGGAATATTCCCACCTCTTCTTTATTTGGAAGAAAGTGAGATGCATTGGTATTAATTCTACTTTACATTTTCAGTAGAATTCATCAGTGAAGGCCTCTGGTCCTAGACATTTTTTGTGGTTGTTGGGATGTGTTTGATTACAGATTCAATCTCTTGTTCAGGTGAGTTCAGATTTTCTATTTCTTCTTGCATCACTTTTGGTATTTGTGTGTTTCTAGGTTTATTTCATCTAGGTTATATAATTTGTTTACATGACACTGTTTGTGATATTCTCTTAAAGTGTTTTTGTATTCTGTAAGTTCAGTAGTAATGTCCCCACTTTCATTTCTGATTTTAGTTATTCATCTATTTTTCCTTCTATCTTTATCAGTTTAGATAAATGTTTGTCAACTGTATTTGTGTTTTAAACAGTGAACTTTTGGTTTTCTTGGTTACATTGTCTTTCTATTTTCTATTTCATTTATCTCTGCTCCAATTTTTATTAGTTCCTTCCCTATGCTAGATTTGGGATTAGTTTACTTCTTTTTTTTTTTTTTTCCAGTTTCTTAATATTATGGTTAACTTATTGCTTTAATATTTTTCTTTCTTTTTAATGTAGGTTTCACAGCTATAAATTTCCCTCTGAATGTGACTTTCACTACATCCTGTAAGTTTCTGAAGGTTGTGTTTTTGTTTTCATTCATCTCAAAGTATTTTCCAGTTTATCATTTGATTTCTTCCTTGGCCCATTGATTGTCTAAAAGTGAATTGTTTGATTCTTACATATTTGTTAATTTTCTAGTTTTTCTTTTGTTATTGACTTTTGGTTTTATTCCACTGTGGTTGGAGAGATATTTTATATGATTTTAATTTTTAAAAATTTATTGCATCTTGGCCAGGCACCGTGGCTCATGCCTCTAATCCCAGCACTTTGAGAGGTCGAGGAGGGTAGATCACTTGAGGTCAGGAGTTCAAGACCAGCCTGGCCAATGTGGCAAAACTTCAACTCTGCTAAAAATACAAAAATCAGCTGGTCATGGTGGTATGTGCCTATAATCTCAGCTTCTTGGGAGGCTGAGGCACAATAACCTGGGAGGGGGAGTTTAGAGTGAACCAATATTACACCACTGCACTCCATCCTGGACAACAGAGTAAGATTCTGTCACAAAAATAAATGAATAAAATAAATAAATTTATTGCATCTTGTGTTATGTCTAGCATATGGTCTATGCTGAAGAACGCTTCATGTGTGCATGTGAAGAATGTGTAATCTGTTGTTGGGTGAAGTATTATTTATCTATCTTCTGTCTATCATCTGTTAGGTCTAGTTAGCTTACGGTATTGTTCATATTCTCAATATCTTTCTTTATCTTCTGTTTAGATGTCATATCCATTATTGAAATGGTATATTCAAGTCTCCCATTATTATTGTACAGCTGTCCATTTCTCCTGTCAGTTCTGGCTATGTTTGGTTTATATATTTGGGGGCTTTGATATTTGATGAAAATATGTTTATAATTGTTATATCTTCTTAATGAGTTGAACAATGTATAATGATGTTATTTATTTATTGTAACAACTTTTGAGTTAAAATCTATTAAGTTTGATATAAATAGCTACTACAGATATTGTTTGGTTACTATTTGCAAACTATTTGTGTCTCTGAATCTGAAGTGAGTCTCTTATAGACAGCATGTAATTAGATCATTTTAAAATCCATTCTGTCAGTCTCTGATTTTTAATTGTCAAGTTTAAGGCATTTACATTTAAAGTGGTTACTAATGAAGGACCTACTACTTCCATTTTTTATTTGTTTTTTAATGTATTTATTTTATTTATAATAATTATTCTCATAATGTGTCTTTCATGTCAGTTGATTTTTTTAGTGTATCATTTGATTTCCTTTTATTTATATTTCTAAATTATTTTCCTAGTGATTACCATAGGTTAACAATTTAAAAAATTTAAATTTATGGCATTCTAGTTTGAATGAATAACAACCTAACTTTAGTAGCATCCAAAATTTAGTAGCATACAAAAATCTTCTCCCCGGTATATTGCTATTGTCACAAGATGTATCTTTATACATTTTGTATTAATTTACATAGATTTATAATTATTTGTCTTTTAAATAATATAGGAACAAAAAAGAGGAGTTACAGGTGACAAAAACAATTATACTGTCTTCTATTTACTTATTTATTTACATATATTATAGTCCTTTATTTATTATAGTTCCTTATTTCTTACAACTTCAAGTCTTGGGCTAATGTTCTTTTATTTCAGCCTAAATGACTCCCTTTAGCATTTCTTATATGGCAGATATACTAGTGACAAACTTCCTCAACATTTTCTTAGTTGAGAATGCCTTAATTTCTCATTCAATTTTGAATAATAGTTTTGCCAGATATAGAATTTTTTATTGGCTTTAAAAAATTAGAACTTAAAATATATTATTATACTGCCTTTTCACCTCTATTGTTTCAGGTGAGAAATTGGCTCTTAATGTTATTAAGAGTAAATTGTATATGACAAGTCTCTATTTCTCTTACTCCTTTTAAAATATTCTCTTTGTTTTTGCCTTTCCACAATTTGATTATCATATGTCTTGGTATGGGCCTTTGGGTTTATCCTAGTTAGAGCCCATTGAGCTTTGTGCATGTATAGGTTTACATTTTTTATCAAATTTGGGGAGCTTTGGTCATTATTTCTTCAAATGATCTTTCTACCATTTATTCTATTTTCCTGGGATTCTGATTTTATATATATATATATATTTGATGATGGCTTCATGTTCTTTATGCTTTGTTAATTTTTCTTAATTCTTTTCTGCTATTCACTAATTCAATTACTCTATCTTTCTGTTTTCTGATTCTTTCTTCTGCTAGTTCAAATCTTCTGTTGAACCCTTCTAGTGAACTTTTATTCAGCATTTGTACTTTTCAACTCTATATTCCTATATAGTTGCCTTTTATTGATGTTCTTTATTTGTTTATACATTTCCTCCTGATTTTCTTTAGTTACTTGTCCTTGTCTGTGTTTTTCTTTAGCTCTCTGCACACATTTAATACTGTCGATTTAAAGGGTTATCTAGTAAGTCGATATCTAGGTTTTCTCAAAAGTGGTTTCTATAAATTTTCTTTATGCCTGTGAATCAACCATGCTTTTCTTCTTGTTGTCTGCATTAAAATTTTTTGAAGACTGAACATTTAAAATATTATAATGCGGTAACTGTGGAAATCAGATTCACATCTGTCTTCAAAGTTTGTTGTTGTTGATTGTTGGGGACCACCATAGTTATTAATTTGTTTAGTGACTTTTTCAAACTATTTTTTGAAATTAAAGACTGTATTTCTTTCATCTGTGGTCACTGAAATCTCTGCTCTATTACCTTAGCAGTCAAGCAATGATCTGGCAAACATTTCCTTAAACACCTTGAGCAAAAAGACTTCCCCCCACAAATCTTTGGAGACCTCTGAACCAAAATGCACCTTCAATGCTAAGCCTGTTCACCTACACCTCTGTCTACACCTTTAATTTCTGCTTGTGCAAAGTCCAAAGTCAGCTAAAGGTGTAAGCCTAGGCTCCTCTCACAGCTCTCCTGCGCATATGTTTGGCCCTGGAGATGTGCATTGCACTCTAGATTCCCCAGCATCTGTGGTAGCCCTTCAAAGGCCTTCATTCCCTGAAGAATATTCATCTCCAGCTTTCTCCTTTCCAGCTGTTGGGTCTGTCTACCATCCCTTGCATTAGCTGGCCATCCATCTTTAAGTGCTTTCTACACAGGCTGCCTGGAAGATCAGTCCATTCCAAGGGAGCACAATAAAGGGGAGGCCTGTCTATCAATCCCTCAGACAACCCCTAGACAGGTCAAAATGCATAACCACAGATTTTGAGAAAAAATGTCTATATTGCCTCTCTGACACGAGCAAGCCACTCCAGGAATGCAAGTTGTCACCCCCACAGTTACTGCTGATCTAGGGAGTGGAAGATAGCAGGCAGGTAAGCAAAAACTGCCACGATGCTTTATCATCTGTTTTTAGCAGCCTCTTTCTTCATTAAGCACACTCCTTTGATTGCAGTATGTTTTTGACTGGATTCCAGAATCCCGAAAAAGTTGGTTGTCTCAGGCCGGGCGCAATGGCTCAGGCTGTAATCCCAGCACTTTGAGAGGCCAAGGTGGGTGGATCACTTGAGGTCAGAAGTTCGAGACCAGCCTGGCCAACATGGTGAAACCCCGTCACTACTAGAAATACAAAAAATTAGCTGGGTGTGGTGGTATGGTGGTGCATGCCCGTAATCCCAGCTACTCGGGAGGCTGAGGCAGGGGAATCACTTGAACCTGGGAGGCAGAGATTGCAGTGAGCCTAGATCGTGCCACTGCACTCTAGCCTGGGCAACTGAGTGAGACTGTCTCAAAAAAAAATGTTGATTATCTCAGATTTTGCAAGCTTAGTGGCTGCCTCAGTTGGAGAACCAATTTCTGAAGCACCCTAGTCTATCATTTCTGTGACACCACTTCACACTCATTATTTAAACCTATCAGGCAGATGTTTTTGTTTGTTTGTTTTTCCTTCAGAAATCCTCTTTTAATTCTCCTGATAGTCATTTCTCTTCTTTTCTAAACACCTTCTGCCTGTTAGAAGACTTTTATTATTGCACTGATCAAGTTGTATTTATTGTATTTCAATTTATTTATTATTGTTACATTTAACTTCTCCCTTAGAGTGGAAGATTCTTGAGGGCAGTGGTGACTTTTAACAAGGGAATCTGGCACTTAGAACAGAACCCGGCTCCTGGAACAGTGCTGGGCACATCATAGCTGCTTAAAAAAATGCCTGCGTAGTTGAATTGACACCAATTTCCTAGTTCATAGACAGGCATATAAACAGAGGTTTTAAAATAAAGTGATTAAACTCAAAAGAACAAAGTGCTCAAGAATCCACTGAGAACATTACAATGAAGACTACTTTGCTCATTTGCTGAGAGAAAATAACTTCTTTCTTCTTTGCTGTTTCGGTCTCTCTTGTGTTATAAACGATCCTGAGAGGAGATTCATTTTATTTCCACATAAAAAGACTGGGCAGAGGGAAGGCACTATAAACTAGATTAGCACTTCAGGAAACTGTCTCATAACACACCCTCTTCTGGCCTTTGTGGATGATTGTATAGCAACGGGAACCCATGAGACATTTTCTTTTTCCTTTTACTTTTCCTCCCTCTGGTCATCCTCCTTCTCCCCTTTCCTTCAAAATTTAGTCATAATAATTTTCTGGCTCTGCTAGCTGGTTTCCATATATTTTTTTTTTTACCACACATAATTCTCACAGGAGCATGATAGGCACACATAATATCTCCGCTGGCTGTGTTCCCAGCCTCGTCTTGTGTCTAGTGCAGGGGCCAGTCAGACATGGTACTAAATGAATGGGTGTGCTGAGGTAAAGGAGCTTGGTACATAGCGTTTCAGCTCTTCTCCAGGTAGAATTCACGACCACTTTGTGTTCAAATCTACACTGAATGTGCTTCTAACCACTGGACATACTTAGTCTACATGGCTTGCTTTCCCATACAACTAAGAGCTTCCCAAGAGTAATGACCGTGTCTCAGTGATCTCTGTGTCTCTGGGGACAGAACAATTTATCTGAGAAATATTTATGAATGAATAAATGAATATATTGGCAAGGCAAATTCTAGAGGGATTTAAGTCAGACTGAGGAATCTAGGCTGAATATAGCAAATAGCATTCTACCCTGTGTGATGGTATAAGTGGGCCAAACACTCAAAAGTATGTCTTGAGGGGAACTTTGGGGTTTTACCAAAGAAATCTGTGAGCACCAGTGAGAGCAGGAATTCCTTTTCTAGTTCTCTTAATTTCCTTTTTCTGCCAGAAAATATTATGAATATAGTCTTGTGAGGGGTGTTTTGTCCCTCTCCTGAGTGGTCTATTGTCGTAGCTTGCAAGCCAACCACAAATCGGATACTTGTTGCGTTAAGAGAGGCATCAATTACCAATAAAACATTGCTTTAGTTATACTTGCCCAGTGTGAGGCTTAGATCTGCTCCTTGCTAGACTCATTTGCAAATAGTTTGAACATACTATGTTCGAATACATATCAGTCATCCCGAGCTAATTACCAAAATATATATTCTCCTCAGCTCTTGAGAGCGTCATTGTGTTAGGCTGGCACACCATCTCTTAAGATTTATTTCACACTGCTATTTTGGAATGAGGAGATCATTGGTAAAATCTGGTTGCTGTAAGTTTCAAACTGTACATTAGATTGCTATTGGTATGGCCTGACCCCCACTGGCTGCTATGCCCTAATGCTTAGGCTGTACCCCTCGTCTGTGATCTCACACCTGGAGGAAGGTCCTCTCAGATACCATGGATTCTGGAACCTCAGGAACTTCTGTCTTGATAGATTCTTTAGGCATAGTCCGAGGATCTACTTTGTGTCCATGTCTACCTGATGCTGTAGAAGAAGGAAGCCAACATTTGCTAAATCATTTCTACGAGACCCACAAAGTGCTAAATGCTTTGTACTGCAAAGGTCATTAATTCTTTTTTTAAAAAGCCTGTGAGATAGGTGCTCTGATCCATTTTCTACACATGAAAGAATCGAGGTTCAGATAATTTAGGACACTCAATCCAAATAACTAACAAATGTGTTTTGTTGTTTTTTATACCCCCCTGTGATGGTTAATACTGAGTGTCAACGTGATTGGATTGAAGGATGCAATGGATTGATCCTGGGTGTGTCTGTGTGGGTGTTGCCAAAGGAGATTAACATTTGAGTCAGTGGGCTGGCGAAGGCAGACCCACCCTTAATTTGGTGGGCACCATCTAATCAGCTGCCAGAGAATATAAAGCAGGCAGAAAAATGTGAAAAGGAGAGACTGGCTGAGCCTCCCAGCCTACCTCCCTCTCCCGTGCCGGATGCTTCCTGACCTCGAACATTGGACTCCAAGTTCTTTAGTTATGAGACTCAGACTGGCTCTCCTTGCTCCTCAAGTTTGCAGGCAGCCTATTTTGGGACCTTGTGATTGTGTAAGTTAACACTTAAAAAACTTTCCTTTATATATATATGTATATACACATATATACATATATACACACACATATATACATATATGTGTGTATATATAATACATATATATGTGTATATGTATAAAATACATACATATATATATTTAGTTCTGTCCCTCTAGAGAACCCTGTTATACCCCCTTACCACGACTATATCTATTTCTACCCTTCTCAGTCTTGCTCTGTACCCCAGGAGGCTGGTTGCTATGGGCTGAGACACCTGGGCTTCCACACCAGCTAGTTTCCAGTTGGCTTGGTCAATGGGAGATACTGGCAGGAGGTTAGAGGGTGGAAGGAGTATTTGATATTATTCAACCTCCCTACTTTTGGCCAAGTTTCTGGCAGTTGCTGCCTCTCCCCATGACTTCAGCAACTGTCACTCTTGGTGACTCCAGGTCTTGATAGGCCTTGATAATAGTAATTCCTTCCCTGGTCCCTTAGGCCTAGGGTTGATAATGACTTCCTCATTTTCATAGTCTCTGGATGCCTCAACATTTCTGGTTTTCCATATCTTAGCCCGTATCCTGTAAGTTACGTTTTATTAAAGTGTCTGAGACATCTGAGGTGGAATCTGTTTCCTGCTGAAGCTCTAACTGATACACCAAATATCATAGTTGATAAATACTATGTTGGAATTGGAATTATGTCTCCTCTTTCTTTCTTTCTATTTCCTAAGTCTTTCTATCCTAAGTCTATCTTTCAAGACTGTGTTTTCTCCACTGGCCTACATTGTCTCATTATTTCATTTTATGTGAAGTGATTTTAGGAGCCTCTCTCTGAAGGAAAATACTGAAGCCACTGAGCTCAGGCTGACATAGTCTTGCAAACAGTGGTGCCAGACACGAATATGAGTCAACCTAAGAAGTAAACCCAATATTTAACCAAGTGTAGCTGAAAAATCAAATTGGGGATGCAAGGATACCCTTAATTAAACAAGAGAGAAACATGAACGATTAAACAACATCGAAGTGGTATTTGAATGACCTTCGTTTTAGATATCATGTGGCAAACATACTTTCAGAAAATAGTTTACTTCCCTGTCCCAGGAGTATCTTTCCTGTCATCTTTGGCATTCTCACGGCCGATTTGTCTCATAAGAAATTCCCTTAAGTCACAGGCATTTCCATGACCCTGTTCTTTTCTACCTCATCTCAATGGTATCCAGTATTTTTCTCCAGTCTAGGGGCTGGGTCACAGATGACACGTGGCTTATCGGTGGTGTTATTTCTACTGCAGCTCTACTGTCCTTCATTATTTTGGGTTCCAGTTTCTTTTCATTTCATTTCTTTCACATATCATGTGTAAACTTAATTGCTTTACTGAAAGACCCTTTGGGGTAAAATATTTTATTTTCTTTTATATAAATATTCTTCCTGCTGAAGGTCAGAGGGACAATATATGGTTAATTTCAGTGGCCTTCTAACTGCTTGTCTGCATTTCACTTATTTGGGTAATATGCTTTATGATATTCTTTATTCCAGTTTTGCTAAAGTAAAATGACTTATAATAAAGTGCACATATTTTAAGTGGACAAAATGATGAATTTTGGCATAGAAGTGTTTGTGTGTAAGTAAATAAGACACCAATATCACAGTGTCTTGACTACTGCAGCTTTATAAGAAGGTTTGAAGTCAGATAGTATTAGTTATCTAGCTTTGTTCTTCAGTATTGTGTTGGCTTCTATCTTTCCATATATAAAGATATTTTCTATATTGTATTGTCTTTTATCTTTACATATAAACTTTAAGATTAGTTTTTTGATATCCACAAAATAACTTGCTGTGGTTTTGATTGTGACTGCTTTGAGTCTATACATCAGGTTGGGAAGAACTGACATCTTAAGCAAATTGAGTCTCTCTGTATATCAACTATCTCCTAATTTATTTACATCTTTAATTTCGTTCATCAGAATTTTGTAGACTTCCTTAAACAGACCACTGTATATATTTTGTTAGGTTTATACCTAAGTATTTCATTTTTTGATGCTAATGTAAAAGGTATTGTATTTTAAATTTCAAATGCAGTTCTTCATTGCTGGCATACAAGAAATAGATGTTTTAATATTGACTTTGTATTTTGCAGCCTTGCGATAATTGCTTGTTAGTTCCAGGTGGATTTTTTTTTTTTTTTTTTGTCATTTATTTGAGATTTGCTACATAAACAATCATGTCATCCGTAAACAAAGATAGTTTTATTTCTTCTTTCTTAATCTGTATACCTTTTATTTTCTTCTATTATCTTATTGCATTAGCTAAGACTTCCAGGACAATGTTGATTGAAGTGGTGAGAGGCAACATCCTTGTTTTGTTTCCAAACTTAGGCAGAAAACATCCAGTTTTTCACCATTAAGTATAGTCTTAGCTGTGGCTTTTCTGTAGATGTTCTTTATCAAGGGAACAAAGTTTCCTGTATTCTAGTTTGCTGAGAGTTCATATCATGAATGCATGTTGAATCTTGTCAAATGCTTTATTTTACTGATCATATAATTGTTCTTCTTTAGCCTTTGAATGTAATTGGTTATATTAATAGATTTTCGAATGTTAGACCAGCCTTGAACACCTGGGACAAATCCCACTTGATTGTGGTGAATAATTCTTTCTATACATTGTTGGATCCACTGTGTTAATATTTTGATTTTATGTTCAGCAGCAATTTTCTATGTATGTTCATGAGAATTTCATATAAATGGAAACAGGCAATTTGGAGGGCGATCTGGCTTCTCATACTTAGCACAATTCTGAGTCTCAAACATGTTGCTTGTGTCAGTAGTATATTTCTTTTTTTGTTATATGTGCTTTAAATAGCTAAGTCTCACTCAATAAGATTTATTAATAATATATAAGAAAAATAGCTTTTTGTATTTATGTATGCATTGAACATTTCTATTGCTTTTTATTATTTCTTGGAGATCTGTTTCTATTTTCCTTTCAATTTCAAGGTCTTCATTTAACATTTCTTGGGTGCAGGTCTAAGAGTGATACATTTTCTCAGGTTTTCCATCTCCAAAACCTCTTTATTTAAAAAAAAAATTTTTACTGGATATTGTATTCTAGATTGACTTTTTAATCTATTACTTCGAAGATGGTGCTCCACTACCTTCTGGCACACCTTAATTCCAATGAGAAACCATCTATCATTCTCACACCTGTTCTGTTCATAATGTGTCTGGCTGCTTGTATTAGTACATTCTTGCATTGCTATAATGAACTACGTAAGACTGGTTAATTTATAAAGGAAAGAGGTTTAATTGACTCAGAGTTCCACAGGCTATACAAGAAGCATGGCTGGGGAGGCCTCAGGAAACTTAAAATCGTGGCAGAAGGAGGCACATCTTATATGGCTGGAGCAGAAGAAAGAGAGAGGAGGGAGGTACCATACACTTTCAAAAAACCAGATCTCATGAGAACAGCAAAGGGAAAATCTGCCTCCATGATCCAATCACCTCTCACCAGGCCTCACCTCCAACAATGGGGATTACAATTCCACATGAGATTTGGGTGAGGCCACAAATGCAAACCATATTACTGCTTTTATAAGATTTTATCCTTGCCACTGATTTTATGATGTGTTTTGGTGTAGTTTTCTTCATGTTCTTGGATTTGGAGTTGAGATTCTTAGACCTGTGGATTTATGATTTTCATCGTTTTTTGAAAAAATTCCAACCATTATTTATTTAAATAGTTTTTCTTCTTTTTCCTTTTTGTCCATAGACTCCAAATATACACGTTTATGCTACTTAAGGTTGCCCCACAGTTGATTGTTTTCCATTGTTTTTTTCAATCTTTTTGCTCTTAGTGCTTCACTTTGGAGAGTTTCTATTTCTATATCTTTAGGCATAATTTTGTCTTGTTCTAAAGTGTTTAGTATGTTTTAATTTCATCCAGTGTTATTTTTCATTTTAAACATTGCATTTTTTTATTCCTAGAAGTTTGATTTGAATTATTTTAATATTTTAGGTACTTATTTTACACACAGAAACATTCCTCTTCCTCCTTGGACATATAAAATATAATTATGTAAGTTTTTTGATGTCCTGCATAATAATTCTATCATCTGTGTCATTTCTGCATTTCTATTAATTTTTCTAGTTATGGGTTATATTTTCATGCTTCTTTGCATGCCTGCTAATTTTGGTTATATGAAAGATATTGTAAATTTTATCCAATTGGGTGCTGGATATTTTGTATTTATATAAATATTACTGTGGAATTGTTCTGAGATGCAGGTAAGTAACCTGAAAGTAAGTTGATCATTTCAAGGCTCACTTTTGAGCTTTGTTAGGCACAATTTGTTTTGTGTGAGTGTGTGGCATATGTGTGTGTGTTTGGAGGCATCACAATTAGCTAATGGGGAAGTGTGAGAAGCTTCTGCACAACTGCACTGAAATGGGTTTACACACATGGCTTGGGACATAATGAGTGAAGACATTGTTAATGAAATTGCTACTACCCACCCTTTGTCATTTACTAAGTATAGCCTCAGGAAAATTTTATAAACTTTCTGGTTGAGCTTCCTTGTCTGCAAAATGGAAACAACAGTTTCTACTTCTCAGGATTGTCAGAGGAAGAATAGAAGAGATAATGTAAGTAAAGTCTCTTGTATGTGTTTTGATCCTAAGGGATGCCCAATACATTATACATGTTATTATACTCAAAATGCTTAAAGACCCTGCTTAATCTTCATCAGAGTTATTATGATTTCTCATTAAATAATAATGGCATAGGCTACTGTTTATTTCCATAATGGTGGCACCAGGCCAACTTTATCTCTTCTTAGGAATGCTCTTGTGTTTTATGGCTATTGAGAAAATCAGCCACTATTAATCTCAGGCGCTATTGAATGTCCCACCCTGATACTTTTAGAAACTCAGCATTTACCTAGAAATGTTCTGTAAGATGCAGTGCCACAAGATGCCCCTCAGTAAATACGTGTTTGTGGTCAGTGAGTGTGGGTAATGCTGTACACTGCATACAGTGTCTTTCTTTATCTTGCTCTTCTGGAGATGCACAAACATCTGGAGATGTAGTAAAGACGGAATTTTATTTAGCCCCCAAATTTTAAAACAACTTGGAATATGGAATTTTCCCCATGATTCATCTAGTAACATTTGAAGAAACTATTATTCCCTAGATCACATTCTGGGAAATGCCTCATTAAGTTGTCAGAGTTTTCAACGTGCTTAATGGCAGCACGAGAGGAAGAAAGCAAAGTGTTGTGCTATGGGGCGGTGGCTACCGGTGGCTACTGCAAGTCAACACATTCAGCTCCATGGGAGGAGCTGCCACTCTTGATTTATACTTGCTCTGATAACTTGCTTTTTAAAAATAGCTGATACATGAATGCTTTCACATTACCCCGCGTTGACAAAGATATGTTCTGACCCTACTGGGAGCTGATCAGAAATCCAATTTGAAGTTAAGCCAACAGACTCCTGGTTCTCCTTCTTTTCCTTATTCATCGGTAGTATTAATAAATCCAAAGGACTCTCCTGTCCTTTGAAATCCTGCCAATATAAAGCAATATATCTTATGTATAAGATCCCACTCTATTCTAGATGAAATCTTAAACATAAATCTCACCTATAGCAGAGTGGGCTCTTACACATCAGATATGTAACACATAATACATAATTCTATGATAGTGTCCAATTTTAACAGACAAAGAAACAATGGATAAAATAATTTTAAAAACTTGCTTAAGACCAAATAGCAAGTGGAGCCAGAATTCTAAGGTAGGTATTTCTAACCCAGACACAGTGGAGTGTTCCACCCTAAATCTTACTTCCCAGGAAGTGTTATTTCCCTGCCTTTACTGATTAACAACAAATATGCTGTGCAGTAAAATATATCCAAACAACATTGTTTAAAACAGGCACTTTTTCTCATGGGTCTGTGGATTGGCTAATCTGGATTAAACTCTGCTGTGTGCATCTGTTATCCCTACTAGCCTACTGGAGATGGGAGGCCAGTAGGTTAGTTGGAGCAAGCTCTTCTCATGGTGACTGCAGAGGGCAAGAGGGCAAGGGACTCAAGAAGCTGCTTCTCAAGCCTTTGATCACTTTAGACCCATTATCTTTTCATTGGCTGAAGCAAGTCATATGACTAAACACAAGTTAAGAGATGGAATTATACTCTGCTTCTGCAGTAAAACAGAATCACAAAATCACATACCGTTAAATGCAAAATACAGGTTTTTGGATTAGGATGTGGACATCTTTGGCGCTATTACCAAAGTAATAGTATTGTCATTTCCTTCCCTTCTTTCCTCCTTCCTCCCTTCCTTCCTTCCTTCCTTCCTTCCTTCCTTCCTTCCTTCCCTCCCTCCCTCCCTCCCTCCCTCCTTTCTTCTCTCCCTCCTTCCCCCATTTCCCCCTCTCTTTCCTTTCTTGCTTCCTCCTTTCCTTCCCTCCCTCTTCGCTTCCCTCCATCCTTCCTTCATTCTCTTTCTCCCGCCCTCCCATCATGTCTCCCTTTCTCCCTCTCTCGCTCTCCCTCTCCTTCCTTCCTTCCTCCCTTCCTTCCTGTCTTCCTTCCATTATTCCTTCTCTCCCTCCTTCCTTCCTTCCTCCTTTCCTCATTCACTCCCTCTTTTCTTTCTTCCTTCCTTTCCTCCCTCTATCTTTCCTTCCTCCTCTCCCTCCCTCCCTCCTTCTCTCCTTCTATCCCTCTCTCCCTCCCACCCTCTCTCCTTTCCTTGCTTCCCTTCTTACTTCCTAACTTCCTTCCATCCTTCCTTCCCTCCCTCCTTCCTTCTCTCTTTCCTCATTCCTTCCTTCACTCCCTCCCTCCTCTCCTTCCTTCCCTCCCTCCCTCCTTCCATCCTTCCTTCCTTCCTTCTTTCCTTTCTTCCTTCCTTTCTTCCCTCCCTCCTTTTCTTGCTCCCTCCCTCTTTTCTTCCTTCCTTTCTTCCCTCCCTCCCTACCCCCCTCCTTCTTTCCTTCATTCCTTCTTTCCTTCCTTTCTTCCTTTCTTCCCTCCCTCCTTCCTCCTTTCTTTCCTCACTCCCTCCCACCCTCCCTCCTTCCCTCCTTCCTTTCTTACTTCCCTCCTCCCTTCCCAACTTCCTTCCTTCCTTCCCTCCCTCCCTTCTTCCTTCCCTCTCTGCTTTCCCTTCCTTCCCTCCCTCCCTCCCTCCTTCCTTCCTTCTTTCCTTCCTTCCTTCCTTCCTTCCTTCCTTCCTTCTCTCCCTCCTTTCTTCCTTCCTCCTCCTTCCCTCCCTCCCTTTCTCCCTTCCTTCCTTCCTTCCTTCTATCCCTCCCTCATTCCTTTCTTCCTTCCTTCCCTCACTCCCTCCTTCCTTCCCTCCTTTCATCCTTCCCTCTCTCCTCCCTTCCTTCCTTCCTTCTCTCCCTCCCTCCCTCCTTCCTTCCTTTCTTCCTTCCTTCCTTCCTTCCTTCCTTCCTTTCTCCCCCTCTCTCTCTTCTTTTTTGCAATTAAACAGCTTTTCACTGGTATTTCATTTTGTTTTTAATTCGCTTTACTTAATGATTAGCTATGTTGCCCATCTTTGCATGTGCTACCTGTAATCTGTATATTCTGTTTGGTGAAGCCCCTGTCCAAACCATTTGTCTGTTACATATTTGTATGTTTATTGAGTTTGGTGAGTTCTTTATATAGTCTGGTATAAAGTCTGGTATAATCCTTTATCAGATGTGTGAACAAAAAATATATTTTTTCAAACTGATATCTTATTATTTTCATCCTTTTAAGAGTGTCTTTTTCTGAAGTGGAAGCATCACTTGAGCCCAGGGGATTGAGGCTGCAGTGAGCTATGGTTGCACCACTGTACTCCAGCCTGGATGACAGAGCAAAAGACTGTTTTTTAAAAAGTGTCTTTTGAAGATTAGAAGTTTTTAATTTTGATGAAATTCAATTTATATATTGTTTACTCAGTTGTGTTTTTTGTCATAGGATCTAACAACACTTTGCAGAATTCAAGGTTATGTCGATTGTCTACTTTGTCTCCTTCTAGAAGTTTCATAGATTTTGCATTTAGGTCTATGACAATTTTAAGATAATTTTTCAATGGGGTGTAAACCATGGTTCAGAGTTTCTTTCTTTTTAATTACTTTGACATAGATATTCAATTATTCCAGCATGATTTGTTGAAAGCACAATTCTTTCTTCAGTAAATTGTCTTTCTACCTTTGTTAAAGATAAACTCACAATAAATGTGTGGTTTAATTCTGGGTACTCTCTTCTGTTCCATCTTTTCTTCAATAACACCATCTTTATATCCACAACTTTATAGTATCAGGTAGCAGGAGTATACTAACTCTTCTTTTTCTGAATAACTTTTGACAATTCTAGTTTCTTTTCCATATAAATTCTAGATTCAGCTTGTCAAGCATGTGTGAAATCATATATAGAATATTGGCACATCGATATTGTTTCCTGGGACCTTGGTAAAGCCACTTGTTAGTTCTACATACAGAAACAGTTTTAGTTCTTCTTTTGTGAAACTATATGCCTCTTATTTCTTTTTCTTGCTTTATTTTACTGACCAAGATATTCAGTTAAAAAAAAATGGGGGGCTGTGCGTGGTAGTTCACATCTACAATCTGACCACTTTGGGAGGCGGAGGGTGGGAGCATCATTTGAGCCGAGGAGATTGAGACCAGGTTGGGCAACAAAGTGAGACCCTGTCTCTACAAAAAATAAAAATATTAGCTGGATGTAGTGCCACAAACTTTTGGTCCCAGCTACATGGGAGGCTGAGGTGAGAGGATCCCTTGAGCCTGGGAGGTCGAGGCTGCAGTGAGCCATGATCACAGTACTGCATTACAGCCTGGGCAACAGGGCGAGACTGTGTTTAAAAAAAAACAAAAACAAAAACAAAAACAAATTGAAATGGTGAGAACAGATATCCTTGGATGTTATTATTTTCAGAGAAAAGCATTTAATGCTTCATCATTGTGTATGACATTAAGTGTAGGTTATTTTGCAGATGTTCTTTAGGAAGCTGAGGAAGTTCCCTTTTATTCCCAATATGCTTAAAGTTTTTATCACAAATGGATGTGCATGTTGTCAAAGGCTTTTTCTATATCTGTAGATCTATTGGTTTTTCTGTTAATAAGGTGAATTACATTGATCAAATTTTGCATGTTGATCCAGACTTACATTCATAAGTCACACTTGGTGATGATGTATTATCCTTTTTATGAATTGTTGAAATTGGTTTGCTAGTATGTTGTCGACAATTTTTGCATTAATGCTCATGCGGGATACTATTCTTTAGTTTTCTTTTTCTTGTACTGTCATTGTCTCATTTGGTATCTTGGTAACACAATACCAAATGAGCTAATAAAATAGTTGAGAAATGACCCTTATTTTATATATTCTGAAATATTTTCATAGGATTTTTGCTTTTTATTTCTTAAATGTGTGGTAGAATTCAATAGTAAAACTAACAGTCTGTGAAATTTTCTTTGCTGAATGTCTTTCCTATACATTTAACATTTTTTTCTTTTCTTTTCTATCTTTTTTTTTTTTTTTTTTTTTTCTTTTTAAAAACAGAGTCCTGCTGTCACCCAGGCTGGAGTGTGGTGGTGCAAACATGGTTCACTGTAGCCTCAACCTCCCAGGCCCAAGCATCCTCCCACCTTAGCCTCTGGAGTGACTGGGACCACAGGCACATGCCGCCACACCCAGCTAATATTTTTATTATTTGTAGCAATGGAGTCTCGCTATGTGGACCAGGCTGGTCTCAAACCCCTGGGCTCAAGTGATCCTCCCACCTTGGCCTCCCAAATTGCTGGGACTTCAGGTGCAAACCACCACTCCCAGCCAATTTAATTTCTTTAATAAATATTTTACTATCCAGGATGTCTGTGTCTTCTTGAACAAGTTTAGTATTTCAAAGGACTTTTCCAGTTCATTTAACATGTCAAATTCATGAGCATAGAGTTTGTAGTGGTTTGTTATCCTTTTTAGTTGGTCTGTAGAATTTGCCATGATGTGCTTCTTTCATTTCTGATACTTTAAATTTGTGTTTTCTTTATTTTTGGTCAGTCTGGGTAGAGGTTTATCAATGTAATTACTTTTTTTCAAAGGTCCAACTTTTGGTTTTATTGATTATCTCTATTGTAGGGAAGAAAGAAAGTTCTCAATTTCATCAATTTGTGGTCATATTATTATTGTTTACTTTCTCCTGCTTATTTTCAACTTAATTTGATTTTAAAAATTTCTTAAGGTACCCTAATCATTGATTTGAGACCTTTTCTTTTATAATATGAAGACTCAATGCTATAAAATTTTCTCCAACCACTGTTTCAGCAGCATTCCACACAGCATGCATTTTGACATATTTTATTTTCATTTCCATTCATTTTAAACCATTTTCTAATTTTCCTTGTAATTTGCTCTTTGAGCCATTGGCTAGAAACATACTATTTAATTTTCAAATATTTGAAGATATCTTGATTTCTTCTTAATTCTGTAATACATGAACATATTTTGTACAATTTAAATTTCTTCAAATTTGTTAAGATTTGCTTTTTTTGTGCCCAGATTATGGTGTAAGTTGGGGAATGTTCCATGTGACCTTGAAAAAAAATTGTATTCTGCTTTTTGGAGGATGTAATGTTCTGTAAATATCAATTAGTTCCAGCTGATTGTCAGTGCTGTTCTGGCCCTCTGATCTATCTTCCTCTATCTATATTCTTATTGATTTTCTGTCTACTTGATTTTACAAGTATCACAATAAGTATATATAAGTATACTTATATTCTGACATATAAGTATGAGAATCTCCACTGATATGTGTGGGTTTGTTGGCTTCTCCTTTCACATCTATCAATTTTTGCTTAATCTATATTAAAATCTTCTTTTTAGGTATACAAACATTTAGGACATTTATATTTCTTTGATAATGAACCTCTCTGTGATTACATAGTGTTCCTCTTTATCTTTGTTAATATTCTTAAATATTAATATAACTTCTCCAGCTTTCTTCTGGTTACTGTTTACATGGTATCTATCTTTCTATACTTGTATTTTTAACTTATTTTTGTATTTATATTTAAAATGTGTTAGTTGCAGACAGTTGATCTTTTGTCAGTTCATTCCAGCAGTCTCTTTTTAAATAAATTGCTTATACCATTTTTATTTAATATAATTATGGATAAATTTGGATTACAATCTTCTACCTTGTTATAGCTTAATAAGATATATGGTAAATTAAAATCTTGTTAACATCTTCTTCTAATTTTTTATTGTACTTTGTTTTCTTTCCCCCCTTTTTGCCTTCATTTAGATTGCTTATATTTATGATTCAATTTTATATCCATTATTGGCTTAATATTTATATACCCTTTTGAAATTGCTTTAAAAATTTACCTGGGGTTTAAAATTTAGGTAATTAGAGTATACCTTCAAAAAAGTATGCCATTTGTTGTGTAACGTATCTTTTAATAATATACTCTCATTTCTTATATCTCATCCTT
This sequence comes from Theropithecus gelada, assembly GCF_003255815.1. Lineage (NCBI taxonomy): Eukaryota > Metazoa > Chordata > Mammalia > Primates > Cercopithecidae > Theropithecus > Theropithecus gelada. Next base: position 4,255,590 of record NC_037680.1, read on the forward strand.
TATGCTATTTTTGTCATACATTTTTGCTTTTACAGATGTTATAATCACAAAATACATTGCTACTATTTTGGCTTTAGACTGTCAGTTGTTTTTTAGAGTTGTTAAAATAAGAACAAAATAAATTTTATGTTTATCTTCATTTATTTTATTTATAGCATCATACATCAATTTGTACAGATCTAAATTATCTGTGGTATTGTAATTGTTGTTGATTGAAGAACATGCTTGCATATTTCTTGTAGCCACAGGTCTAAGAGCAATGAAGTCTTTCACTTTTGTTTTACTGTGGAAATGTTTACTTTTCTTTGTGACTTAAAAGACATTTTGGCTAGTTATAGAATTCTGAGTTAACATTTTCGCCGTTTTGACACTTTAGAGATGTTGCTCCATTTTCCTCTGGCTTGCATTGTTCCTGAAGGTAAGTGAGCTGTAATTCTTTTCCTTGTTTATCGGTAAGTAATGTTTTATTTTCTATGACTGCTTTCTAGATTTTACGTGTGTTGACTTTTCAGTAGTTTGAAAATAATACGTGTAGATGTTTTCCATTTGAGCATGTTTTTATTTTGTTCTTTATTCGCTTATTATTCTCTGAGCATTTTAGATCTATGGTTTGGTCATAATTTTGGAAAACGTTTGATTATTTAATCAAATATTTCTTCACTATCTTCTACTTAGATTCCCATTACACATATGTTACACCATTTGATATATTGTCGCACCACTTTTGGATGGTCTGTACTTTTATTTTATTTTTTCTATTTTTTTTGTGTTTCTATTTGTATCATTTCTATTGCTGGATACTCAATTTCACTGATTCTTTCCTCATCTGTTCCAAGTCTACTAATGATGCTATAAAATACTTTCTTTAACTTCTAGAATTTCCTTTGGTTCATTCTTTAGAGTTTTATCTCTAGGCTTATGTAACCCACCTGTGTTTTGTTGTGTAATACTTTTTCCTTAGGGCTCTTAACAAATAAATCAGTTATTTAAATTTCCTTTTTGATATTTCTAACATTGGTGTCATATCTCTTTTGGTATGTTGCTTTCTTAATCTCCTGACATTGTATTTTTTTCCCTTGATTGTTTTTATGCTCATACTTTTTTGCTGAAAGTTGGACATCTTATATAGTTCAGTAGAAAATAAGATAAGTAATTTTTATACCTAAAAACTGGCATGTCTCTCCTTATGCTAGACCTTTTGTGTAAGGGGCCAAGTCTATTCATGAGCTGAACTGGGTTGAAATTTGTTGTTGCTATGGTTACTTTCACTGTGCTACAGCCCGGAAACTCTTTCAGCACATTCTTCAGTGGGGCAGGCCCTGGTTTGCCAGATGATTTTTCTCTAAGTCTGCTCAACTTTCAGTTTTAGGTATTTCTTTTATGATGTATCCCAGAGAAAAAAGCAAACGTACATCCTTTTTGCTTTATGCCAGCAATAGATCAGTGTTACTTGTTACTTCATTTTTGTTAGTTTGATGTGGTGGTGTGGTGGAAACTATTGCCTTAGTATTAGGAATATGCTGTATCCATGGTTCGTGGGGTTTGTGCCTTCTCAACGATCCTTTTGTACTCTCAGCTTTATGTCTGGGTCCAGCACTTATTTCTTTACTTCTTTTATGACAGAAGATTGTTTTTCACTCTCTACTTCCACCTGTACTAGGCTTTCTATAATTTGATAATGTCAAGAGTTTTATTTATTTATTTTTTCCCTTCCAGTATAGTTCAATCTTTGTACTGTAAGAGCGATAAGGGATGCAGACAGGTATTTGTGCCTTTCTCACAACTACTTCTATTCCCCTACCCAAGGCCTGTGCCACGAGGGATTTTTTTTCTGCACTCTTCATTCTCCCATTTATTTATTTATTGGTGAGCATTCAGTTAGAATCATGAAGGAGAGCCTTCAAGTGAGTATAAATACCTCTTGTGTTTACAGAACCTAGGAATTCTATATTCTCTTACTAGCCCATGCATTACATCAAACAATTCATTAAAATCATTAGCTGAATTATTACTTCGGGTGTCTGGCAGTGTCTGCCTCAGGTAAGTAAGTGATTATATCCTGTTTCTATTTGAAGGTTCCTGTTTTTCTTTAGCTTTCAAGTTAACTTGTTGCCTTGTGACCTTGGCTTTCTGATGGATTAAAAATAAATTGCAATTTTTCACATTTTTCAGGTTTTTCCTTGGCAAAAATGATGATAAGAATGATGCTTTTTCTAATTTTCTACATTTTACATGGAATTTAGCAATCTGTTAAATAATTTTAGCAAAGAAGTGATACAAGTGATAGTCGCATGCTATTCTAGGGTCTAGCTTGTCTTGCTTTCTCTTATTTCTAAGATTTACTTGCAGTTTTCTCTCTATAACTCCTGCCAATTCTGTTTATTTTTATCTCTTACTTTCTATCTTTAAAGTGTGTTTCTTGTAGACTATGTAGATAGATAACAGATAGATATAGATATAGATAGATGAGATTTCCTTTTAAAAATAATCAAATCTAATAATCTGTCTTTTAAATAGCATATTGAAATCATTAATTTTAAAGTGATTATTGATATACCTAATTAAACCTATCATCTTTGCATATGTTTTCTATGGGTTCCATTTGTTCTTTGTTTATTTTTCTTTTATTTCTTCCTTCCTTGGACTCATTTGAGCATTTTTGAAATTTTATGTCTTCTATTGACTTATACTTCTTTTTAAAAATTGCAGTATATGTTTAAAATAATGCTATTCTACCCCCAAATAATATTATGCAATTTACCATATAATTAGAAAATCTTATATCACTATATTCCCAATTCCTCCCGTCTACTTCTTATAACTTTGTTCTTGTATATTTAACTTTTATATTATACATACTATAAATATGTAATTCACTTTTACTATTTACTTTAAACGTTAGTTATCTTTCAAGGAAATTTAAAGTAAGAAAAAAATGATTTCATCTCCATTTATTCCATTCCTTATACTATTTATTTCCTTGTGTATTTCCATGTTTCTGCTTGAAGTTTTTTTGTAATGTTGCTTATAAAGTATGTCAGTTGGCAATGAATTACCTCAGTTTGTATTTATCTGAGAAAGAATTATTTCTTCTTTACTTTTGAAGTTTATTTTCATTGAGTATAGAATGATGGTTTGGCAGTTTATTTCTTCCAGACTTTGAAGATGTTACATTGACTTCTTGCTTGCATGGTTACTAATGATAAGTCTGATGTAATTGATTTTATTTTCCTCTGTAGGTAATGTGCCTTTTTTTCTCTATCTGTCTTCAAGATTTTCTCTTTGTCTTCAGTTTGCAGCAGTTTGAATATCATTTGCTTAGTTGTGGCTCATTTGGTTTTTATGCTGTTTGCTCTCTGTGAGCTCTCAGGGTCTGTGGTTTGGTGTCTGTCACTAACTTTGGAAAAATCTTGGGAAATCTTTCTTGACATTTCCTCTTTCACAATCTCTCTTCCCTTTATGAGGTTCTGATGAGTAGATCTTTTAATGTTGCTCCATAGCCCTTGATGTTCTATTGTTTTGTCATTGCTATTGTTGTTTTCTTTTTCTCGTTGTTCACTTTTTTTAGTTGAGTAGTTTCTATTCAACTTTTTCAGTTTATTGACAGTTTCCTTGGCTATGTTGAGTACACTGATGGGCCTGTTTAAGTCATTTTTCATCTCTGTTACTGTGTTTTGGATTGCTGGCATTTTCATTTGATTCTTCTTATATCTTTTATTTCTTTACTGAAATTCTCGATTTGACTTTTATGTTGTTTTTACTGACAGAGCTGGATCTTCCTTTTCTTATAGAGTCTGAAGAGATTAATGGAGGAAAAGTCTGCAAGAGTTTGTGTCTCATCAGGGGAGTCTGGTTCTGACTATTGCTTTACCTCTTGCTTTTCCTTACCTTCTAGCATGTACCTTAACCTGTTGTTTCTGTTGTTTTTGAAAGTCAGACATATTGTATATCTAAGAAAATGTTTTAATGCTGTAAGGTGAGTACAACTTTGTCTGCTAGGTTTTCAGTGTGGAGTGGTTTGTGTTAATCTAGCTGGGGGTTGGGCTTGGTTTGATATGTGTTGTTTCTTTTGTTGCTCTCAGTGCACCAGGGGCTTCACGTTCCACCAGTAAAATGCAGTTAGTGTGTGAGCTAATAAACCACAGCATTTTTTCTCAATGCTGGCTCCAATTTTGGCTCTAGGTCTATATGTTGAGCTTTGTATTTTCACTATGCACTGCATAGCAGAGAGGATATTTTTTTCATGGCGCTCAGTTCTATTTTCCTTCATGTGCACTCAGTGCTTGTTAGCACGATGTGAGAGGCACAGGTGATACCTTGTCTGATGTTATGACTAAGCCTTTGCTCTGAGCAGTCACTGTGAATCTGGTTCCTGGGGATGTGGCTTTTTCAAGTTTTTCCACCCATTTCCCAGAAGCTGGTGGCTATAGCATGTATTCCTGTCCCTCTTCCATAACTAGTTTTTTTTTTTCCCCCCGGTCCCTTCTCCCAGCTGACGAGGGTTTTCTCTAGTGCCTACAGGCAACGATTTTTGTTGCCTTTTAATTAATCAAGATTTATTAAGATTTCTGTTCTGTAAAGCAAATAGGAAAACGGGTGTGGGCAGATCTCAGTAGTGACTCCTGTATCCTGCATCTACCGGCAATCTCCATAGGGAAGCATTCTCAGGATTCTCCCTGACTTTCCCTGGGAGCCCATCCTGAGATCCCGGAGGAAAAGCCTGCCCGAGGGTGTGCACCTCTCTCTGTCTGTGGCCTGTGGGGCTTTCACACTCTCACACTAGGCCGTGCTCAGATTTCAGTAATTTATTAAAATGTGCTTGCTAAATTGTCTTACTGGTATTCAGAAGTATCTTGTTGGGTCCTGTTTCTCTCTGCCTGTGACTTACCCTTCAAATTCTCCATTAGTTTTGTCTTATCACTTCACTTCTTTAATGAGCTTGAGGATACTCATAAATTTGAAGTCTTATGAACATTTTTCTTGTTGTAACAGTGCAAACGACACTCTTCTAGATTTGTACATTGGAAACTGCTAGTTTCTTCCCATTACTAGAGTTTGGGGTTGGAGAGAAAGAATTATTGAAAGATAATTAGTGTCACGGAGCACCCACTCAGAGCCACACACTGCACCACATTACACATATCCTTTAATTTAATCATTACACAATCTTGAGGAATGAACCGCCATTGTTATTATCACCATGCCTACCCATGCTCTTAACCATTTTATTTAGTGCCTTTTCGTTATCTCCTATATCATCACATCAGTCCTCTGAGGAAAGGGATCTGATTATCCTGATGCTGTTACATGGCCAGTATCTAGAGGACTATTTAACGCGTACTGCACACTATATAAATGCTTGTTGAGTGAATTAATGCAAACACAGACCTCAGGCACATATAAGATAGTCATTACATTCTCTGTTATTCCTTCTCATTCCCATCATCACTGATAGACTAGGATAGGCTAGGATAGGATCTACATGACAGTAAGTGCATGCATTCATTTATTGAATGTGTGAGGCTGAGAGAGTGGTGGGAAGGCAGTCACAGAGTGTGGGATCTGGGCAGGTGCCCTGACTCTTTCTACTGTATTAATGGCTCTATTTTAGGAGATTGACTGTTCCCTTTGAGATGTGGCCTTGGTGCCTGCCTTGGGCTATTAGACATCTTTGCAGCTATGCTTTTTGGGCTACATTATTCTACCTACTACTTCCCACACTCTCTGCTCCCTTCTTTCTCAAGACAGAATGTCTGTTTCCCAACCTTTCGAAGTCTTGCTGCCTTACTGAAAAGCAATTTTATCATAGGAACAGGATCGCCAGTAAGGGGGTGCAGGTGGCGATTTGCACAAAGGCGTGTGCATGGGTGAAAGGCAGCCCAGGCTGGGCTTGCTGAGGACAGTTAGGGCAGGGGCCATGCCTACAGGGAGTGGTGTCCTTCACGTTTTCAGAAAGGCACTTTGCAAGTTGGTGCTGACTTTGACAATACATAGGATCGAACCTGCCAGGGAGCAAATGCGTGGAGCAACCCTTCCCACTTTGAGCCCAAAACTTTTAGTAATTTTTCTGAGGTCATCAGGCTTCTTCTGGCTACCTCCTTTTTTTCTGTTTCTTTTAAAAAATTACTTTATTTTAAAAATATCTTTTTATTTTTAATTGACAAGTTATAATTGTTTTAGAGGTACACTGTGATATTTTGATATATGTATACATCATAGAATAATTAAATCAAGTAAGTTAACGTATCTATCACCTCTCATGCTTACGATTTTTTTTTGTGGTGAGAACATTTGAAATTTACTGTCCTAGCAATTTGAAATACACAATACATTATTATTCATGACAGTTACCACACTGCACAATATAACTCAAAAGCTTATTTTTCTATCTGATACCTTCTGCCCCTTGACCAATATCTCCCCTTCTCCCTGCTTCTGTTTCTTGTGGTGTTTCCTCTCACATGCTTGTATTCGCCTCATTTTTGCTTCACCTCTGTCTTCCTTCTCTGTGTCCCTTGACCCCCACCCAACATCACATCAGTCCTCGCTTTCCTTCCCCACCTCTATTTCATTTTTCACAGGTATTCTGAAACCAATCCTGATACCTGCACCTGCTCAGGAAATTAAAATGTCTCATCTTTTTTGGCTGCTACTTCACTGTGAGGCCAAACTGACAATCTGCTAACCGCAGCCCCAGAGCTAAATAACAGAATGTTTTGCAATCAGGACTAGAATCACAGTTGGTGGAATTTTTTTTAGCTTTACAAAGCCAACAAAGCAAAAGAAAATGTTCCAGACCTCCCCCTGCCTTTCCACTCCCACCTTCCTTCTCCGTTAAGCAGCCCTGGGGAGAGCCTGTCTGGGAGGTACAACCCAAGCCTCTGTTCGCTATTCAGAGGGTGTGTTCATGGACCTCTCGGCCCCTTTCTCCACCTTCTTTCTATCTCCCATCACTCACTCTTTGTGAGTAATCTCACTCCCTCCTGAGCATGTGTCTTGCTGTCACATGCATTGAAAGGTACTCTGAGCAGTGTGTGAGATCTAGAAATCTAGGAGTCCTGGGGCTGGGGGCCACCATTGGGCCTAGGGACACATTTGTTCTATGACTGAATCTTATCTCTCTAAAGGATGTAAACACTCTGCTTACAAATTGGGAGCTGTGCAGATGCAGGAATGAATATGGAATACATCTCTCAAAGAATGACTGATACAGCTTCAGGACTGAGGATTGGAATGTCCACAGATGTCATGTGTCAAGCTGTCCTGATGGCACAGAATGAGAAGAAAAAGAATCTACTACCTCTTGAACCCATCAAGCACATCCCATCTCAGGATCTCTGCTCCTGCTGTTCTCTTTGCCTGAAACACTCTTCCCCCAGATCTGTGCATGGCCCCCTCACTCACCTCATTTACTTATCTGTTCAAATACCACTTGCAGACCGTTCTATCTAAGCACACTTACTTATATTGTCTTATATTTTTATAGCTCTCTTTGCTCCCTGCCTCTAACTAGTAAATATATTTGTTTATCTATCTTTTGCCATCTCCTCTCAAATATAAGCTTCCTGAAGACAGAGATTTTGTTTCATTCACTACTGCACCCTTAGTTCTCAGGACACTGCCTGGTACATAGTAGATGCTCATTAAATATGTATTAAATGCATGACTTCAGGGAACATCTCCAGTGGGCCATGCACTGTGCCAGGTACTTTCCATACTTCATCTCATTTCATAGTCAGATCATCTTGGTGAGAAAGCATTCATGGTCCCCCACACTTTGGAGACTCCATGTGGCTCTAGGGACTTGGTCTCTGGTGTGACGCAGGGACCGTGTTTTTTCCACCACAGCGTGCTGCTTCTGAGTGCTGACTCCTCGAAGCTTTCTCCCTCCTTCTCCTCCTCGATTGTACCATCTTCTGGACATTCTCCTGGATGTTGTCCTGCCGTGCTGGCCCCTTTCAGCACTGCACCCAGGATGTTTCTCTGGAGATCTTCCCTGCACTGTTTCTTCTGACTGCAAGCCGACTCTGCCCGGGACGATCGTCATGACTCATCCCAGGCCTGCTGCGTGCTCATGGTGTTAGTTTGGAACCACTTGCCTGCCCCATTCTTCGCTCGCGTTCCACACTGCTGTCAGTTCATTCAGCTTCCCGCCTGGGTTTCAGTCCTCCCTGCTTTGTCCTTGGCTGGGTTTTCACACTAGATGCTGCGCTCTGCCTTTGTGGTCGTTTGTGGCTCTTTCCTCAGCAGCCACACTGGGCAGCCTTGTCCTACTATGACCTGGTCAAGAAGCCACTTCCTTGGGTCTACACTGCCGTGGGAGGCCTTTCCTTGGGTTTTCACAGACCTTGAGTTGGAGTAAGACCTGTTCTTTAGAAATTCCCAGATCAATCTTAAACATTAGTTGGATTTGATTTTTCCAGGCACCGTAGTGTGTCGTAAGGGAAACAAGAGGTTCCGAAGCTAGAATTCCTATCTTGGGAAAGTTTTAAATTTACAACTTCAACTTAATCAACAAGGGCTCACAGATAACATGATGTATATATACCAGAAACTGTGCTCAATGCTGGAGAAAAAGCTGCATATGAGGCTCCCCTTTCCTTTCATGGAGCTGAGAGCAACGATGCATAGAAGAAGGGGTGGAATTAATCAGTGCTAGCCAGTATTTGAAGAGCTTTTAAAAATATTCTGCGTCTTAGACCAAAGAGTTAATATACTTCTTCTCATTTAATCCTCAAAAAAGCTCTTGTGACTAAGCATGTCCACAAGTCTTATCCATTCCTATAGCCCCAGACTGTCCTTCTGGCTTTTCCCCATGCTTTTATAAATGAATTGCTCTCAGAACATCTCAGGGGCTTCCTGTGGACCCAGCCACTGGTCTACAGGGTGCGGGGCTTGACGTCACACAGAATGCTACCATGAGGGCTCTGCCTGTAAGTAACATTGAGCTACACCCAATTCACAGCCCTTTCAGGGAAGAGTCCAGGCCCCCCTTTTCCTCTCCTTAACCACTGTCATGTCTTTCCAACTTAAACCCCTGCAATCCACTTCCCTCTACCTGTTGACTGTGCAATAGTTTGAGCCATCGTTGGGCTCAAAACACGATACCCCAAACTACGGCACCTTGGCTTGCTGAGTGCTTTCAATGAAAGTCCATTGAAAGGGCCTTAGAAGCAAGGTCTTCCAGCCTTCTCCCACCCTCCTTTCTCTTGTTCCTGTTTCTCCCCCAAGGCAGACCATAGGAACTAAAACTCTCCTTCCCTAAAGCAAGCCATAAAACCTAGAAATATTACTCTGACCTTCCTCTGCCTTTCTGTGTAGGAGCTGGCTATAAAGAAATTCTCTGACCTACTTTGTCTGAAAGTAGATCATAAGACCCTCATTTCAGAGGTCCTGCCCTACACCCAGGGGAAAGGAATGCCACACAGAGAGGCCACGAAGAATCTGAAAGACAGGTCTAGCTAGGTTTCCCCTGCTTCTGTCTCTCACCATTAGATCATACCCTTTGGTCCAGCCACATTTCTACATGGCCGTCTCTTCCCTATAAAACCGAAGCACAAAAATAGACAGTTGTCCCTGAGTCTTTGGATCTTCATTTCTGAAGGTTCCCATGTCATGTAAAACTTTTATTCAATAAATTTGTGTGCTTTCTCCTATCCATCTGTCTCTGCCAGTTTTATTTTTAGACCCCCTAATCAGGAACCCTAGGAGGATCCAGGAGGCTTTCCGCCCCGACACTGTCTTTTTAGAAAATAAATCAATTTCCTTCTTACCTCCTTCACCAAATCCTTAAATCACTTTTTCTTTCTTTAAGATCAAGGCCAAAATCTGACATGGCTTGGCTTCTAAGGCCCTACACTGGTGTGCCTTCTGCCAAATGCCTCAGCCTCTGAGCTCACCGCTGCCCTCTGGCTCACGCTGCTCCAGTCCCAACAGTTCTTCATCCATGAGTTCCTAGAATGTGCCCAGTTCTTTCCTACCCCAGGGCGTTTGACAATGCTTGCCCTCTGAAAGCCCCTCTCCCTTTTCTAGGCTCATTCCTGATCTTTGACAGTTTTCAGCTTAAAACCTTTTTTACATCTCCTTTCTGTTCTCTAGACTAGTTCAGCCCTCCCACCCATTATATGCTTTTGTGGTACCCAATGCTTGTACTTTCAGCCCTTAGCATAACTGTAATTGTTGTATGCAGGGTGCATTGGTTGGCTGACTGTTCACTAGTCTTCTTTGGTCAGAAAAAACTTCTAATTAAAATAGTTGGTACTGGCGTATCTGAGCTTGTGCCCATGAGTACTTTGGTTGGACACCTGCCCAACCACTCAATCCATCAAACCACAATGGTGGTGGGCTTACTATTCTTCAAAGGACAGGCCAGTACTACTCGTAGGAGAATTATTATTTTTCCCAGATGGGATTATATTCTGGTGTCTGTAAGGACAATTGCCATGTGTACTTTGATGCTGTTACATCACAAATTACACTATAAAGGGAACAAACCCATCTAAAATTTTTCTTCGATGGGTTGGGGTATGATGACAAGACACTAAATTAGAAATGGAGCACTGTATCCTTTCTTGTTTGGGGCATAGAGCCCTTCCTCTTCAAAAGCATGTGAGACTAACCAGAAGAATTTCGGGGAATGTGGGGAATGTGGGACAAACCCTGCCCACTTTGTAAAATGTAGATGGTATAAGGAGAAGACATCACCTTGAAAGGGAGGCAAAGGCCGGTCGTGGTGGCTCATATCTGTAATCCCAGCACTTTGGGAGGCTGACGAGGGCAGATCACAAGGACAAGAGTTTGAGACCAGCCTGGCCAACATAGTGAAACCCTGTCTCTACTAAAAATACAAAAAACTGGCCAGGCCTGGTGGCAGGTGCCTGTAATCCCACCTACTTGGGAGGCTGAGGCAGGAGAATCGCTTGAACCCTGGAGGCGAAGGTTGCAGTGAGCTGAGATCCCGCCATTGCACTCCAGCCCGGGAGACAGCATGAGACTCTGTCAAACAAACAAACGAACAAAAAAAAAAAAAAAAAAAAAAAAAGAAGAAAGGAGGCAGAATACTTTTAGAAATGAGATGGAATTTCTAGCCTAAGGTATTTGAAGAAGAGACTGCCTGTTGGAGGGAAGGCAACTTAAGGTACAGAGAATACCATGCAGTTGGGTTTGGGGATAAATCATCACTGAAACATTTATGGGGAGTGGCAAGTTGATCAATTTTAAACGTGTGGTTGGGTATTTGGCCAGGATTTTCATGGTTCCACATTTTTTAAATCACAGTTTCTCTTGATCTCTACCCAAAATTTAGTAAGAGCAAAAATTTCTTGCAGAGAAATAGTTTTATGGCCTTGTGTAACTCCCAGGGCTAGATTATGACCTCAATGAGGAAAAAGTCTATGTCTTATTAATCCTTTTTTTTTTTTTTTTTAGACAAGGTCTTACTCCGTCACCCAGACTGGAGTGCAGTGGTGTAATTGTGACTGGCTGCAGTCTTGAGCTCCTGGGCTCAAGTGATTCTCCTATCTCAGCCTCCTGAATAGCTGGGACTGCAAGCACATGCCATCATGCCCCAGTAATTTTAGTATTTTAAAAATTTTTTTTGTAGAGATGGGATTTTGCCATGTTGGCCAAGCTACTTTTGAACTCTAGGCTCAAGTGATCTGCCTACCTTGGCTTCCTAAAGCGCTGGGATTATAGGCAGCCACCAGGACTGGCCTTATTCATCATTGTAAACCCTACGTCCAACTCAAGGCTTGGTATAGAGCAGCCACTTAATAATGTTGGCTTTGAATGAATGGGCATTTTAACATTTTTCAGTGAGCAGAGGGGCAGAGCCACCGAGAAGAAAGAGTCAACAGAGAAAAGTCTGGATGTGGATGGGAGGGGATGAGATGTGTAGCTCAGTATGTGATGAGGATTATAGGCAGAGAGAGAGGGGTGTCTGTTCCAAAGAGGCAAGCAAGTTGGAAGAAGAATAATATTTCAGGATTAAAGCAGTATAGAACAGAGAGTGGATTTGGGGGTAAGATAGGCAGGGAAAAGGACAGTGGCTTAACATCTGAACCCTGACTTAAGGGCTCCGACCAAGCATTGTGGCACAGAAAGAACGTAGTGAGGCTTGGATTGTGGCTCTGCCACTTACCTCTCTGATATTGGACAAGGTGCTTCTTGCCCCAAAGTTCCTTATTCTGTAAAAGAAAAACAGAAACTTAGCTCACTGATTTAATGTGATGATTTAATTAGCTATCACCAATGACATCTCTGTCAACTCTGAGGCATATTGCAAATGTTTCCTTAAATATATATTTATACTTTAATTGAGTTTGAAAAGGAAGTTAAACCCATATAAACAGTATGATGAATTACGTATAAAATGCTGAATAAACTACGAAAGCAAAAAATTGTAGAGTACTAGTTTGGTGCAGTTTTGGAAATTATGTCAATAATTTTTGTCAAAATTTTTGTCAAAAAATTATGTCAAAAATTATTGAGATAATTTCCCATATTGTGCAATAATATTTACCTGCTATAATTACTTGTGTGTGTGTGTGTGTGAGTCTGTGAGTCTTTCCCCATTCAGTTTGTAAATTTCTCAAAGAAGTGATACTGTCTTAATTATCTCTATTAATTGCTCAATACTTGTGTCTTGAATTGCGCTGTTGAAATAGCACATTTTACAATTAAAGAAACTGAGGCTCAGCTATCTTCAAGTGCAAACTCTGCAAACTTCTCACAACTAGGTCTTCCCACTACCATCCCAGGGCTTTTTTCCAACCTGATCTCATGAAAGAAGACTTGAACTTGGCTTTGATAAACAAAAGCCTAGGAGCAAACAGATAAAAGATCATTACTCTTGGGGGAACAGCTTAAGCAAAGGCACTGGAACGGGAATGGAAGTTGAGGATCCAGGAAGCCTTTTGCAGACCAGTCTGACTACAGTGGAGGGTGCACACATTTTTATGGTGCTTGCTAACCTTTCCTCCAGGCCTGAGAAAAATAATCAAGAAGCTGTCAAAGGAAATAACAAAAATCTTTTAATCATTTAACAAGTTATCCAAGTGCCAAACTCTAAGGAGGGTAATGCTATGTTCATATAAAGTGAGTGTAAAACTTAACACATCAAACAAAACAAATACTTCCTTCTTGCCCGTGTTTCCTTGTAATTACATCACAAGGAACTCTCACTATGATAATAAATCAAAGAAGTCTCCTTAATTTATTTCAAGGGCAAATGCCACTGGATAAATTTGAAGTCACCAAGGATCCTCAATTTAATTGACCAAGCTTAATACACTACCTACTTACTCCAGAGAGAGAACTGAGTCACTAGTACACTAGATCTGGACCTTTCTGGGTGTTGGACTCCAGTGTTATGCCAGAGAATTGCAGGCTACAAAATTTGATAGAGTACATTTCAGGGCTCATTGAAAAATATTGCAGAAGGCTTTCTAGGGGAAAGGTGACTCTGTGAGAACCTTCAGAATGGAAAATTACTGCTTAAAGCCCTGCAGGGTCTCTCTAATGGTGGCATGCAAAGCCCTCCGTATCCTTTTCTCCTTAGTTATCCAGCTTTGTCTCCCAACATTTCTTTTTTTCATATCCACACACTGTAATCATACCAAACTGCTTGTTGTCCCTTGAGCTGTTTCCTGCTCTTTCATACCTGAGTCTTGAACATGCTTATTTTTCTGCCTGAGGTATCCTTGACCACCTTTCTGCCTGAAAAGAATGTCTCCTTGTTGTAAAAGATATTTTCTGTGGAGGCTTTTAAGACTATTCCTTTCTTGAACTTAAACAAATTTACAACAGAAAAACAACCCTATTTAAAAAGTGAGGCAAATGACATAAACAGACACTTCTCCAAAGAAGATACTCATGCAGTCAACAAACGTGAAAAAAAGCTCGACATCACCGATCATTAGAGAAATGCAAATCAAAATCCCAGTGAGATATCACCTCACAGCAGAGTGGTGATTATTAAAAAGTAGAGAAACAACAGATGTTGGTGATGTTGCGAAGAAAAAGGAACACTTTTACACTGTTGGTAGGAATGCAAATTAGTTCAACCATTGTGGAAGACAGTGTGGTGATTCCTCAAAGATCTAGAAGCAGAAATACCATTTGACCCAGCAATCTCATTCCTGGGTATATACCCAAAGGAATACAAATCATCCTATTATAAAGATACATGTACACTTATGTCCACTGCAGCACTATTGACAATAGCAAAGATATGGAATCAACCCAAATGCCCATCAGTGATAGACTGGATAAAGAAAATGTGGCACATATATAACCATGAAATACTTTGCAACCATAAAAAGAAATGAGATCATATCCTTTGCAGGGACATGGATGGAGCTGAAGGCTATTACCCTCAGCAAATTAATGCAGGAACAGAAACCCAAACACTGCATATTCTCACATATAAGTGGGAGCTGTACAATGAGAACACATGGACAAATGGTGGGGACAACACACCTTGGGGCCTATTGTGGGAAATGGGGGAGGGAGACCATCAGGAAGAATAGCTAATGGATGCTGGGCTTAATAGCTAGGCGATGGGTTGATCTGTGCAACAAACCACCATGGTGCACATTTACCTATGTAACAAACCTTTACAACCTGCACATGTACTCTGGAACTGAAAATAGAAGTTGATGAATAAAAATAAGACTATTCTTTTCTCCACTTAAAGTAGAGTTGATTAATGCTCTCCTGGTTTCATTCTGCATCTTATACCACCTTACTAATGGCACCTGTCTTACTATTCCACATCTTTATTTACTTATTAAAAAATGTTGAGACAGGGTCTCACTCTGTTGCCCAGGCTGGAGTGCAGTGTTGTGATCATGGCTCACTGCAGCCTCCACCTCCCCAGGCCCAAGCAATCCTCCCACCTCAGCTTCACAAGAAGCTGGAGCTACAAGTGTGTACCACCATGCCTGGCTAATTTTTGTATTTTTTTGTAGAGATGAGGTTTTGCCATGTTGCCCGGGGTGATCTTGAACTCCTGGGCTCAAGCAAACCACCCACCTCAACTTCCAAGAAAAACCACCCACCTCAACTTCCCAAAGTGTTTGTGTTACAGGCATGAACCACCACGCACAGCCCATCCTTTTTAATTTTAATAAAAGTTCTTTGTATTTATTGCTAGATTCTGAGCATAAAGAGAAGGCTCATGTATTCCATGTAATACTGAGGACTTTACTCCGAGTGCTTAGTAAGTAACTGATGCAAAGTAGGTCATCTATTTATTGAATGAATGCATGGATAAATAGATGAACAAATGATGTAGAGCTAATAGTTTGGTGAGGACAGGATACGTGCAGTTGCCTTAAATAGGATGCAAGTATGTTTGCAAACCAACTCAGCTAGCTTAAGTGGTAATTGGTTCATACGATGTGTCCATGGAGTTCTAGGCTCAGGGTTGGACATTCAGCAGCTCAATAAAGTGAGCAGGGCCAGGTGGCTTTCTGCCTTGCTTGTACCTGGCTCCTCCTTGTGGTTGCTCCCAGACCTGCAGGCTTCCAGGTCCACATAAAGAGAGAACATGGCCTCCTCTGAAAGGTCTCTCTGGAGAAAGAGGAGCTATTTTCCTCAGAAACCACCAAGTAACATTTTTTTTTTTCCCAGTTTGATTGGCCATCATTGCCTAATGGGCTCACGAACCAAGTGGCCATGGTGGCAAGGATGGGGGTTATGCATGAGCTCAGCAACATGGACTTCCACTCACCATGGCTGACCTGGCTGTGGACGTTGCTGAGTGCTCAATCTGCCAGCACAAAGACCACCACTAAGCCTCCAATGTGGCCCCAGTCCCTGGTGATCAGCCAGCTACCTGGTGACGGGTTGATTACATTGGTCTGCCTCTGCTATGGTTTGGCTTGTTTGACTCCTCCAAACCTCATGTTGAAATTTGATCCCTGTGTTGGAGGTGGGGCTTAACGCAAGGTTCTTGGTTCATGAATCCCTCATGAATGGCTTCCTGCCATCCTCATGGTAGTGAGTGAGTTCTCACTATGTTAGTTTCTGGGAGAGCTGGTTGTTAAAAAGAGCCTGGCACCTCCACAATCTCTCTTGCTTTCTCCCTCACCGTATGATCTTTACACATACCAGCTCCATTTTGCCTTCTGCTGTAAGTGGAAGTCGACTGAGGTCCTCACCAGAAGCTGATGCTGGTGCCGTGCTTTTTATAAAGCCTACAGAATGATTAGTCAAATAAATCTATTTTCTTTATATATGACGCAGCATCAGGTACTATTTTATAACAACAAAAATGGGCTAAGACAGAAAATTGGCACTGAGGAGTGGGGTGTTGCTATATAGATACCTGGAAATGTGGAAGCAGCTTTGGAACTGGATAAGGCACAGCGGTTGGAAGGGTTTGGAGGGCTCAGAAGAAGACAGGAAGGTGAAGGAAAGTTTGGAACATTTTAGAGAGTGGTTTAGTGGTTGTAACCAAAATAGTGACAAAAATATACACAGTTAAGACTATGCTGACCAGTTCTCAGATGGAAATGAGGAAAGATCACTCTTGCTATGGTGTAATAAAGAATTTGGCTGCATTGTATTTATGCCTTAGGGCTTTGTGCAAAGGTGAACTTAAGACTGAAGATCTAGGGTATCTGGCAAAAGAAATTTCTTAGTATCGTAGCTGCTTTTAACAGCTTACAATCAGATATGGCAGTCAAAGAATGACCTAAAGCTGGAATGAACAAAAGGGAGGCAGAGTGTAAAAATTTGGAAAATTCACAGCTTGGCCATGTGCTAGAAAAGGAAAGATCATTTTTAGTAATCCAAGGGTGTTGGGAAACACCTACTTGTTGGAGAAGTTAGCATGGATTAAAGGGAGACAGGTGCTAATAGTCAAGACAATGGGAAAATGGCCCTGAAGGCATTTCAGAAAGTTTTGAGACTATCGCTCTCATCACAGGTCCAGAGGCCTAGGAGAATGCAATGGTTTGGGGAATGCACATGGAGCACTGCTTCCCTATGCCCACCTCAGGAGACTGCTCCTCACACCCTGGCCACTCTGGTTTAAGACAGTTCAAGGGGCCTCAGGTACTGCTTGGGTTACTGCTCCAGAGAGCACAGCATTAAGCCTTGGCAGCTGCCATGTGGTGCTAAGTCTGCAGGAACCCAGAATGAAAGCAATGGGGAGGCTCAGCAGCTTCCACCTACATTTAAGAAAATGTGTTGGAAAGCTTGGATGCCCAGGCAGCAGCCTCTGCAGGGTGGGAGCCACCACAGAAAACTTCCACTAGGGCGGTGCCTGGTGGAGCTGTGAGAGCAGGACTGCTGCCCTCCTAACCCCAGAATTGTGGAGCCATCAGCCATATGCAACCACAGACTGAAAAAGCTATAGGCACTAGACTTCAAACCATGAGAACAGCCATGTGGGCCATGCTTCGCAAAGCCATGGGGATAGGGCTGCCCAGTGCCCTGAGAGCCCACCTCTCACACCAGTGTACCTAGGATGAGAACGTGAAGTCAAGAATTATTTTGAAACATTAAGGTTCATGCCTGTCCTGCTGATTTCAGACTTGCATGGGGCCTATTACCGCTTTCTTTTGGTCGATTTCACACTTTTGGAATAGAAATGTTTACCAAATGCCTGTACAACCATTGCAACTTGGAAGTACGTAACTTGTTTCTGATTTACAGGCTCATAGCTGGAAAAAACTTGCTTTGAGTCCCAGATGAGACTTTGAATTTTGTATTTGTGAATTGATGCTGGAGCAAAGTAAGACTTTTGGGGACTTTTGGAAAGGGATGATTGTGTTTTTCACATGAGAAGGACAAGAGATTCGGGAAGCCAAAGGTGGAATGCTGTAGTTTGGTTTGTTTGGATTCTCCAAATCTCACGTTGAAACTTGATGTGTTTGGGTCATGG
This sequence comes from Theropithecus gelada, assembly GCF_003255815.1. NCBI lineage: Eukaryota > Metazoa > Chordata > Mammalia > Primates > Cercopithecidae > Theropithecus > Theropithecus gelada. Next base: position 4,273,483 of record NC_037680.1, read on the forward strand.
GGGCAGATTCCTCATAAATGGCTTGGTGCCATCCTAAACGAGTGATTTCTCACCCTATTAGTTCCTGCAAAAACCGGTTGTTAAAAAGAGCCTGGCACCTTCTCCCTTTCTTTCTACATTACCCTCTCTTCAGAGACCCGCACACACAGCTTCTCATTGCCTTCTGCCATGAGTAGAAGCAGTCTGAGCTCCTCACCAGAAGTAGATGCTGGCACCGTGCTTTTTGTACAATCTGCAGAACTGCAAGCCAAATAAAACTGTTTTCTTTTTTTTTTTTTTTTTTTTTGAGACGGAGTCTCGCTCTGTCACCCGGGCTGGAGTGCAGTGGCCGGATCTCAGCTCACTGCAAGCTCCGCCTCCCGGGTTCCCGCCATTCTCCTGCCTCAGCCTCCCGAGTAGCTGGGACTACAGGCGCCGCCACCTCGCCCGGCTAGTTTTTTGTACTTTTTAGTAGAGACGGGGTTTCACCGTGTTAGCCAGGATGGTCTCGATCTCCTGACCTCGTGATCCGCCCGTCTCGGCCTCCCAAAGTGCTGGGATTACAGGCTTGAGCCACCGCGCCCGGCCAACTGTTTTCTTTATAAATTATCTAGCCTTGGGTATTCTTTTACAGCAGCGCAAACGGACTAAGACAACTTCCATCACGGAAAGAGCAATGCTTTGTTCTTAGTAGAATAGACATTTATTTCAGATACAGATTTTCTTTCCACACACACAATGCTTCTGCAAAAACTATCATTCATGTATTTACAGAATACTTTATCCTGAGTGCCCAATCTGCCAGCAGCAAAGACCAACACTAAGCCTCCAATATGGCCGCATTCCCTGGTTATCAGCCAGCTACCTGAGTAATCCGTAGTCATGGTATTCCACACAGCAGGGTTCCTGATTACAGAACTCACTTTGCAGAAAAAGAGTGTGGCGATGGACCCATGTCCATTCAATTCACTGGTCTTACCATATTTCACACCTGCAGCTAGTTTTATGAAAATGTAGAATGGCCTTTTTAAGATCCAGTTACCGTACCAGCTAGGCGACATTGTCTTGTAGGGCTTGGACAAGGTTTTCCATAAGGGCATGAAAACTCTGAATAAGTATGCAACATACATTCAATATATGATACTGTTTCTCTCATGGCCAAGACTTATGGGTCTAGGAATTAAAGGATAGAAATAGGAGTGGCACCACTCACTATTACCCATAGTGACCTACTGCAGAATTTTTGCTTCCTATTATGCTCTGCTGGCTTAGAAGTCTTAGTTCCAGAGGTAGGAATACTTCCACCAAGAGAGTAAGTCCATTGAACTGGAAGTTAAGACTGCTACCCAGCCACTTTGGACTTCTCGTGCCACTTAGTTCACAGAAGAAGAAGAGAGTTACTGTGCTGGCCAGGGTGATAGATGCTGACTACCAAGGAGATATTGAATTACTACTTCACAGTGGAGGTAAAGGTGAGTGCTGGAATACAGGAGACCCCTTAATGTGTGTCTTATTGTTACCGTATTCTATGATCAAAGTCAATAAGAAACTAAAATAACCCAGTCCAGACAGGACTATGAATGGTCCAGATCCTTCAGGAATAAAGGTTTGGGTTACTTCTTGTTATGGATTGAATGCTTGTGTCCCCTCAAAATTTATATGGCAAAAGCCTAACCCCTAATGTGATGATACTAGGGGGTGAGACCTTTGAGAAATTAGGTCATAAAAGCAAAGCCCTCATGAATGAGTTGAGTGCACTTCTAAGAAGACGCATGTGTGCTATCCCTCTCTGCCTGCTCTCCACCATGTGGGACACAGTGAGAACATAGACTGCAAACCAGGAAGAGGCCCCTTACCTGATCTAGATCCTTGATCTTGAATTTCCAGCCTCCAGAATGGTGAGAAATACATTTTTTCATTGTTTAAGTCATCCAGTCTTTGGCATTCTGTGACTGCCCAAACTGACTAAGACATCCCACGAGATTAAGAACTATGACCAGTTGAAGTGCTTGCTGTAGTGAAGCAAATATAGAATGAGTAATGGAAGAAGGTAAGTTATGAATACCAGTGACAGAGATTCTTGGCTTGATCCCACTTTATTCAAGCTCCTGAACCTTCTCCTAGGTTCATCTGTGTGCTTCCTCGTAAAGTCCAGTTTTAGCAAAGAACCCTGCTAAGTCCGTTTAGTGAGAACCACCCCCACCATCCTCAATATCTGATCACTCACTGTTTTTTTTTTTTGGTCCAGATGGGGTCTTATTCTGTCATCCAGACTGGAGTATAGTGGCACGATCATAGTTTCTGATCACTCTTGATACCTGATCAGGTTCCTCATTCTCCACTATCCCCTGGGTGATGTCTGATTACCCTGGCCTGTCTTAAGGAAGAATTCTGTGAGGTCTATTTAGCCAGAATCCCTCTTACCCTGAAGTTTTCTGTTAGTAATTTTCTATCCACTGACTCCCACCCTGCTTTTTGGCTGTAAATCCCCACTTGTCCGTGCCGTATTCAGGGTTGAGGCTAATTTCTGTCCTCTATTGCAAAATCCCATTATAGCTGTCTCCATATCTACTACAATGGCCCTGAATAAAATTTTTCATGTTATGCTTTACAAATATTATTGAAATTTTAACATGAGCTACAACTATATGATCAGTTAGAGAAACGAAGACTGAAATTGTCATGGGTATTTTCTCCTTATTTTGTTATGAACATGTGTGTGTGTTTATATTTAAATAATTTTTCTTCAACTTTTATTTTAAACTCAGGGGTACATGTGCAGGATGTGCAGGTTTGTTACGTAGGTAACATGGGTGTGCCATGGTAGTTTGTTGCAGGGATCATCCCATCGCCTAGGTATTAAGCCCAGCATCCATTAGCTAGTCTTCTTGATGCTCTCCTTCTCCCCATTCCCTCCAACAGGCCCCAGCGTGTGTTGTTCCCCCATGTGTCCATGTGTTCTCATCATCAGCTCCCACTTACAAGCAAGAACATGTGGTGTTTGGTTTTCTGTTCCTTTGTTAGTTTGCTACGGGTAGTAGCCTCCATCTCCATTCATGTTCCCACAAAAGACATGATCTCATTCTTTTTTATGGCTGCATAGTATTCCATGGTGTATATGTACCACATTTTCTTTATCGAGTCTGTCATTGGCGGGCATTTGGGTTGATTCCATGTCTTTGCTATTGTGAATAGTGCGGCAATGAACACACGTGGGTGTGTATCTTTATCACCGAATGATTTATATTCCTTTGAGTATATACCCAGTAATGAGACTGCTGAGTCAAATAGTGTTTCTGCTTCTAGATCTTTGATGAATCACCATGTGTTGTGTGTCTTTATATATGTACGTATAAAAATAACTTTGTTTCTCCTCTCCTATTCTCTTATCACGTAAGGTAAGATCTATTTACTTTATATCATAGTATTAAATAGTGCTAATTTTATATCATAGTGTTTAAACAATGGATATCAAGGAGGAGAGTGAATAGCACTGAAGGACTTTACCTTCTCTTCTGGAGGAGTCAGTACAATTTATATTGTACATAGGATAGTTGTGTCAGGTACGGCAGAGTCATGGCCTTCTTATCGTCTTTATTTTACAGTTAAGTATGGTTTAAGGGGACGTATGTGCCTGTGGACTTCTGATGGTTCATGTTATGAGTCAACTTGACCACAGAGTGCCTAGATATATGGTCCAATATCGTTCTGGGTATGTCTGTGCAGGTGTTTCTGGATAAGTTTAACATTTGGACTGGTAAACGGAGTGAAGTGAGTTGCTCTTCCTTGTGTTTATGAGCCTTACTCAATCTGTTGAAGTCATGAATGGAACAAAAATGCCGACCCTTCCATGAGTAAGAGGAAACTCCTCGTTACTGACTGCTGGGAGATCTGTCTCTTCTTGCCTTTGAACTTTAAGAGAAACATTGATTCTTCTTGAGTCTGGAGCCTGCTGGATATTGGGCTGAAATTTAAACCATCAGCTTTTCTGATTTTCCAGCTTGCTGACTGCAGATCTTGGGATTTATCAGCCTCTGTAATCATGTGAGCCAATTCCTTATAATAAATCTCTTTCTATAAACACACCTACACACACATCCTGTGAGATTCGCTAACAAATGATGTGCTCTGCCTTAGAGCTGAGTGAAGATTATTTTGAAGAAAACACAAGGAGAGATGTGGACGTGCAACTAAATAGGGCTATTTTACAGAGGAGAACTAGATTTGGGAGGTAACCACAGTGACTACAAGGGATGAAAAGGGCACACCCAAAAGCCATTCATGTTGTCTGTGTTCACTCTAGATTTCTATTCCTGGTTCTGTTTGGATTTGGAGTTCCCTCTCACTTTCGTTTCCTTTATCAAAATAAACTGACAATATATATTAATACATAAAAATACTGACAGCATTAATATACACTGTCAGTTTATTACATATATATATAGTGAGAAAGACAGAGACAGTACACACACACACACACACACACACACACAGAGATATGTGTGTTTCATGTGCACACATCTCCAAAGTTGTGTCTGCCCTGTCCATGGCATCCCTCAGGTAAAGGTGGCAGCACCAGCTCTGCCTGTGTCTCTGTCAGCCTGAAGGGCAGCATCAAGGGGCCTACTCTTTTTTTTTTTTTTTTTGAGACGGAGTCTCGTTCTGTCGCCCAGGCTGGAGTGCAGTGGCCGGATCTCAGCTCACTGCAAGCTCCGCCTCCCGGGTTTACGCCATTCTCCTGCCTCAGCCTCCCGAGTAGCTGGGACTACAGGCGCCCGCCACCTTGCCCGGCTAGTTTTTTGTATTTTTTAGTAGAGACAGGGTTTCACCGTGTTAGCCAGGATGGTCTCGATCTCCTGACCTCATGATCCGCCCGCCTTGGCCTCCCAAAGTGCTGGAATTACAGGCTTGAGCCACCACGCCCGGCCGGGCCTACTCTTTAGAGAAGCCAATTTGCATAGTTTATCCCCTTCAGGGGACACCTTGCTATTATCAAATGCATTACTCCCCACTCTGTGAAACATTACAGGTGCAAAAATCCTGTCCAATCAAGGAAAGCCTTAAAATTTGAATTCCGGAATTATTTGTGGGGGACCAGATCTAGGGTGGTCTGGCATTTGTGGAGCCCACCATGTGCCAGGGATTTATTCATGCTTCCACCCACAATCCTCTGAATAGTCACACTAGGAAGAGATCTGAGAGGGGCTTCATAGGGAAGACATGCTGCCCTATAATCCGGGCATATCACAGACACATAATTAACCTTTTCCCTTCATTTGCCTCCTCCATCCACACATATGCTGCGGTTTTCTTTGACACTTTTCTAACTGTGCCATTTCTTTGTTATTTCATTACAAAACACAAGCTAAAAGACAGAAATGAAACACCAAAAAGATTTCTCCTCCCGTTCCAAAAAACCAAAGAAAACAACAGAAAAACCAAACATAACCACCACCATCAACAATAACTATTGGTTTCAAGTAACAGAACCCCAACATGAGTTCAAAGCTTTGATTTCATCTGGAAAAATTTCACATTCGATTCATTTTATTAAGACAAAATTCACATCTGTTTAAAAGGTGAGGAGACTTGGACAAAGTGAGGAAAGGGTTTAGTTGAGATATTCTCATGCTGGTCCCTGTCTCAATGGAGCTGTGTGCTGTCCACTGGTCTCTTTCTCTGTGTTGTCTGGTCTTTGATTTTCACTTGAATTAAGAAGGAGATTCACTAACTCAACACATACTCTTTCTGCTATGGGCCAAGTATAGCTGTAGGCTCCATAAATTCAGTTATGAACAAGACCTATCTGGAACTACTCTTCTGGAGCTTAATTCTGTAGAGAAAGATGGACATTAAACCCATGAATCAAGACGTGATCAAGAGAACTTCAGCTGGTGACAATAGATATGAAGAAAGTAAGACAGGGAGAAGTGGCTGGAGCTGCCTGGGCTGAGAGCCAAATTGGAGAGAGCCAAGGAAGACACCCTGGAAGGAAAGGACATGTGACCTGAGACCTATGTAATGGGAGGTGCTGGTCACTCCTTCCCAGGACAGGGGGAAGCAAAGTAAAAGTCCAGAGGTTAAGAGTAAACTTGGCTTGTTTGGTAAGACCAGAGGGAATGAGGAAGAGTAGTAGAGAATTTCTGGATTCCTGTGGTTTATTCTGCAGGTCACTGCTTTGTTAGCACATTATTTAATCCTCACAGCAGCCATGTTTCGTACATATCATGTCAAATTTAGAAACACACATGCTGAGACGCACGTGCTGACACCCAGAGACCTGGGATGGCATAGCCAGCCAAGAGCAGCGGGAGGACGGGCCCCAGGCATCATCCACCAGTTGGTGAGTGTGAGAGCCAGGGAGCAGCTCACACAAGACCACCGTTACATCTGACAGCAATTGAAATTTTGGGAAGGCACCCAAGCTACCCTCTGTTTTTGATAGTTCATGAAAAGCACTCACAAAACTCATGAAAGCAGTGGTACTTGCGTTTACAGTTTGTTACAGGGAAAAGATGCAGATAAAAGTTGACCAAGGGAAGAGATATCCAGAGGAGAGTCCAGGAGGGGATGAAGTGCAGAGTTTCTCATCATCCTCCCTTTGCGGAGTGAAGGCAATGCTTCCCTCCTTGCGTTCATGTGTGGCCATTCACACTGAGTACTGCCAACCAGGGGCGCTCACCTGAGCCTCGCTGTGCAGAGTCTGTAGTATGGCTGCATCACATCGGTGTGAGTGATTAGATGTCCACATGACTGACCTCAGTCTTCAGCCCTCCTTTAGCTGAGCGATATTGTGCGACCAAAAGCCCCCACCCCAGGTCACTTTGGTAGTATCCCATGTAGACAGCCCCCATTCTAAAGCACACTGTTAGCTCTCTAGGCTGTTAGCTATCTAGCAGAACCCAAGACCCCAAGGCAAAGTCACTCCATCAGGCATGACATTCCAGGAGCCTAGAGATCAGTTCCCAGTAGCCAAGGGCAAAGGTCAGGCCTCTTTTTAAGCAAGGTTTAATTCTGCACTGTGCACTGAGCTGTACATCTTAAGCAGGACGTTGCTTATGAAACAGGAAATTTTCCTTGACTCCTTCACAGGACTTACTCAGCCTGCAGCTCTCAACCGCTCATGGGAGAAGGAGCACACAGGTGAGTGGGTGCAGGGGCTGGGATGAGTGCTTCTCGGTGCTAGCAGGAGCAGAACTCTGTGTGACCCTGGGGCAGCATCTAGGGGGTACCTGCAACCCCCAGAGCCCATGAGTTACAGTGTGCTCTTTTAGTTTTCCTGCCTGTGGATGGCTTAAGTGTTTAGAGCTCAGTGTGACAGCCCTCTGTATCCTGAGCTCATGTTTGGCATTCAGGATGAATCAGGTGGCATGAACATATTGAAGATGGTAAATGTGGGGGATTTTATTGCCGATAAAAGTGGCTGTCAGTGGGATGGAGAAAGGGGGATGGAGTAGGAAGGTGGTCTTCCTCTGGAGTTTGGTGGTCCCCGGTTGAACTCTTCTCCGAGGTCCCACCGTCAAGCTGTCCCTCTGAAGTCAAAATGTTTCTTTCCGATGTCTGGCTGCTGCTTCTCTTCTCTCTTTCTCTGCCGCGCCTCTGCCAGTTGGAGCCTGGGGTTTTTACGGGTACAGGATGGGAGGCGGGCAGGCCAGGGTGATTTTGGAAAAGGCAACATTCCAGTGGGAAAATGAGGATGGAAAGTTCTCACTGTGGGCTTCAGCTCTAGGTGTGAGGCTGGGGCTTCACCAGGAACCCTGCCTTTTCCTGCCTAGAATTTCTCTGCCTTCTGTCCCTATCACTTATGAGATGCACAGTTTCTGGCATGCCCACTGCTCCTCTCTTTGTCTTGTAGGTCCTTTTAGATGGCAGTGGGTGTGGTATCTTTGATTAGTGGGGTGGTGCTTCCCTGCATTTGCAGGCACACCTGCACATGAGCACCTTCTACCCACCGCAGGTGAGAAAATTCCTCCCCTACCAGGCTTTCAGGCTCCAGAGCCGAGCCTGATGGGAGGTTATCTGGGAGTCAGTCTGGGGCATAATGCAAAGCATCCTTGCCAGGCCACCCGCTCACAGCACCTGTTCAGAAAGGGCAGAGTGGAGGGAAGGCAGCACACTGGCACTCTTGGACTGTCACCATGGCAACAGTTCCAGTCCGGCATCCTGCGTCCTTCAAGGACATCCCTTCCTGAGCCTTAGCCCTTCTCCTCACCAGAAAGTTGTCAGCTTTGTTTGAGGGCAGCTTCATTGCTTGTGAGTCCCCACTGGGCCATGACAATTCAGGTAGCTGCCCTTTTCCCATTATGATGGCAGCTGGCACTTGGCAAGGGGAGTGCAGGAGCAGAATTGCCTGCAGACCCCTCACATGGGTCGTGCTTCCTTCTACAGCCCTGCAGGACCCCCACCCTCTCTCCTGGCTTCAATCTAAGCTGATATACCTGAACTGTCCCTTCCTTCTCATGCTTGTTCTGCCTTCCCAGATCTACCTAAGTCTGACACAATTTCAAATATCCCTCCATAAAGAGACAGTGTGTGGGCAATCAGAATGTGGGGTTATGTTGCAATCACTCAAAACCCAAGTTGGCCTGTTCTTAGACCAAATCACTTGGGCAAATTACTTCAAATCTCTGAGCCTGTTTTCTCTTTTATAAAGCTTCACAGGTTTCTTATAAATGAGGTCATACACACAAGTGATAAAGATATTAACTGATATATTATTAGCTATTGTTATTGTCATGGTGGCTATTGTGAAGGTTAAATGAAGGAATTCACTGTCGTTGGTACATAATGGTTGCCCATTGCGTGCTATTTCTTTTATTTTCAAGGTGTCATTGTCCTCTTTTCCTAGCTCATCATGAATGCATTTGGTTGCCTGATTATGCATGCACACACATGCACACTTGCACACTCACACAATTTCTTCACTCTCTCTTCAGCCACAGCAACCTTCATGCTCTTCCTTATACGCATCAAACACACCTTATCTCCAGACATCTGCTCATGCATTTTCTTTTCTTGCAGCGCTCTTTCCCAAGACAGCTGACGGTTCAACTCTACTTCATCTGGGTCCATGCTCTGACATAAGCTTTTCCAAGTCTTTCTCTGATCTCCACATCTAGGCAAGCAGCTTGAGTCACTCTCCTCCTTCTGCTTTGCTTTTTCCGCATAGCACTTACCTGCTGTTTTATCTGATTATATATATCTGAGTGTTAATTTTCTGTCTCCTCTATTAGAATTCAAGTTCCACCAGCACAGGTTCTTTGCTCAGTACTTTATCCTCTGTTCCTAGAATAGTGCTAGTTACATAGTACATGCTTATTTAATGTTTCTTGAATAAATGAAAGAATACTCTCTTGATTATATTCTAGTGGTTTTATTTTATTTTATTGGTTTTTAGAGACAAGGTCTCACGTTGTCACCCAGGCTAGAGTGTAGTGGTACAATCATAGCTCACTGCAGCCTTGAACTCCTGGGTTCAAGTGATCTTCTCACCTCAGCTTCTCGAGTAGTTGAGACTACAGGTGCTAGCCCCCATTCTCAGATAATTTATTTTTTATTTTTTGTAGTGACAGGGTCTCACTGTGTTGTCCAGGCTTGTCTTAAACTCCTAGCCTGAAGCAATTCTCTAGCCTCAGCCTTCCAAAGTGCTGGGATTACAGGCATGAGCCGCTGTGCCCAGCATTTCTGTGGTTTTCTTTGTTTATAGTCTTAGAGATTTGGGTCCAGAGCTTACCTGTTTTCTGTCTCCACTTCAGTACATCTCAAAAGCATTTGTTTATATCCCATATTCAGTGAAGACATCTAGAATCCAATTGTATCCACCAATCAGTCTCTTTTAATGAACACTCATTTACTGATGTGTGTTTTGTACATGGACCTGTGTTTGACTTTTAGAAATTGAAAGATGATTGTAATGTTATCCTGCCTTCAAATAGTTTACAGTTCTATAAAAGAACTCACAGTCTAGTAAGCTGAAATTACAGCCAGGTGAAGAAATACATTTTCCATTGTGACTCAGTACAACACACACACGCACACACACATACACACACAATGGAAATACTTTTTTAGGAATACTTATATTCTATTTATTCTATTTCAGCTTTCAGAAATTCCGTTACTTGCTAAATTGATTTTATGACTCATCAGTGAGTTATGACTCCCAATTTTAAAAACATGGCTATAATAAAACTTATTTACTTTCCTTGATTGCTTAGAGAATTATGTAATTATTATTTCACAGACTTTTCATGTCTGTCTTCTTTACTACAATAATGGTGATGATGGTGATAATAATCTTACTTTATGTCAAACACGGTTTTAAGCACATTTCACGGATCATCTCATTAAATCTCCATAACAAGACTTTGAGGGTAGGCCTATTTCTAGCACCTTTAAACAGATATGGAAAACAAGCCCAGAGAGATTATAAAGCTATTTGAAGTCTCACAGTAAGTAAGAGGCAGGAAGGACCAGAGCTGTGTTCTTAAATACTATACCATATTGATTCCCTACAGCCACTGGACTCAGACAGGGACCATATCTGTTTTCACTCATTATTGTATTCCCAACTTTGAGAACCTCTGGCTCCTCTCCTGGGTTCCTGCTCCCTTGTAGTGACGTTATTCCTCCATCTTTTGTGTGGTATAATAAAGAATATATCTGCTCTTTGTCTCCAGTTCTCGTCACAGAGCTTCAAAAACCCTTGGAATTTCCTGAGTGACTGGCGCACGTGAGCTGACTCTTGGTGGGCCCCTAGATAACTTCTGGATAAGAGTTAGTCATCACAAAGACCAACCATGTGATTAGAGCATTGCAACTTTCAGCCATCTGACCTTAGAGAGGGGACAAGGGCTGGAAGCTGAGTTCCATCACATGGCCGGTGATTTAATAAATCATCCCCATGTGATGAAACCCTAGTGAAAACTTGTGGACACAGAGGCTCGGTGGATCTTCCTGGTTGGTGAACGGATTCACGTGCTGAGACAGAGACACACTCTGATTCCATGAGGTGAGGGCATGAAGGATCCGTTCCCCACCCCCAGATCTTGCCCTTTGCATCTCCTCATTTGGCTATTCTGGATCTAGGTCCATTAAGATAAAACTAGAATTATAAGTATAGCACTTTCAGGAGTTCTAGGAGTCAGTGTAATAAATTATCAAAACTGAGAGGGTCATGGAAACCCTTGGATTTACAGCCAGTCAGTTAAAAGCGTGGGTGGTCCTCAGACTTGCAGCTGACATCTGACTGAGGTCTGTCTCATCAAGGGCCAAGCCCGTTGTGGGATCTGACACTAATCCTGGGTGGTCAGCATCACAGGTGAATTGCAGTCTGTTTAGTTTGGTGGAAACACTGTATTTTGGAATTTGTAGCTGGTGGGGAAAAGGTAGGGATGGTTTGGGACGTCCACACTTGCCACTGGAGTCTGAAGTGAGGATAGTCACCTGAGAGACCTTGTTTTTAATGTGTGGGGTCTGCACTAACTCTGGGTAGTTGGTGTCAGAGCCGAATTGAATTGCGGGACACCCACATGGTATCAGAGACTTGTTAGAACGATTCTGGAATCCATCCGTAGGAATCTTTGTGCTTCACTGCCTCTCTCAGCCTCAGCACTTACTCCCACCTGATAAACTTGTTTGAAAAGAAGCACTAATGATTAATGAGACTTAAACTGTGAAAACTGCAAGTACCACAGATAAATTTGTCCTTTAAAATTCATGTTTTCAGGCCGGGTGCGGTGGCTCACGCCTGGAATCCCAGGACTTTGGGAGGCCGAGGCAGGTGGATCACAAGGTCAGGAGTTCGAGACCAGCCTGGCCAATATGGTGAAACCCTGTCTCTACTAAAAACACAAAAAATTAGCCAGGCGTGGTAGCGGGAGCCTGTAGTCCCAGCTACTCAGGAGGCTGAGGCAGGAGAATCGCTTGAACCTGGGAAGTGGAGGTTGCAGTGAACTGAGATGACTCTACCTCACTCTAGCCTGGGTGACAGAGCGAGACTCTGTCTCAAATATATATATATATATAATATATATATTTTATACATATATATGTTTTCATGTGTAGCGTGGTATATCTGACACCAGTCTGTCAACAAATCATTATTTGGGAAAGGAAGGTCTTGCCAGGCACTGAGGAGTGAAAACAATTGAGCCAGTGCTCTGAATTTTCCATTTAGGAGCATTGTAAACTGGGCTAGAGTTTTAACCTCTCAGGGCAGCAGTCTCCTCTCCTAAATACATGAAGGATGGCAAAAATTGAAATAAACTTCCTAATATAGTTTTAAGTAATGTGTCCAGGTTAGCATATCCATTTACCCCTTTCTAAGAACTTTTGGTTCCAGTCAATATATGGGTCAGGTGTTCTAATCACAAAGGTACACCAGAGTATTGAATTAGCATTAATTTAGGCAGGGCCTAGTGATCCCAGAAACTCCCCTTTCCTGCAAGAGGCTTCTTTGGCTTGCGATAGACTAGAGGAGTCTCACCATATGGGCTTCTTAGAGTCTTCTGTGTTTATATACAGGCTTAGGGAATAGGGCCCAGAAAGCAACTGCTTGCTCACCAGTGCAATGCTCACAGGCACCAAACCCTCATTTGTTTTTCTAGGGAATTAGAACTACTTTCCATTCCTGTACATTGCGATCAGTTTTTACTTCTCTTCCCAAATCACTGCCACTCCCTGCCTCCCTGCACTGCCAAAACATCCATTCTGTGCCCTCTGGATTCCTTTGCTCTCCACCTAAACCCTGAAGTCTTTTCCCGTGGCACATCATACAATGCACGCTCATGAGATTTCTGCTTATTTTTATTCCCATCTAGACACCAGAAGTGTGATATCTAGTTTGCAGAGGTGTTAAGGATGGAATAAGAAAACATACTTGAAGTGCAGCTTATTGCTGGAATTTGATAAAGATTAACTTGTGTTCCCCTCCAACCACACAGAAGCAGCAACATATGTCCCTCTGGCACAGTGGAGGTTTATAGTCGTTAGACTTTACTGAGTCTAACAGCTGCAAACCTCTCCTTCCCAGGCTACATCCTGTGTTCTCACCACCCAGTTATATCTCAGGAAGTCCACTAGTTCCTTTACCCTCTGAGTGTGACATGGACCACTGACAGGGACCAAAGAGGGTCATGGCAGTGGAAAACGCCAAGGTATAGATGAGCACAGACCCAAGAAGACCAGGCATGTCATCCTTAGAGTCTAGCACAGAGCAGAGACTGCCAATGGATACAGTTGGGTAAGCCAGAGAGAGACCTGGCATTTCCTCATCCATCCTCAGGGGTGACTCAGACTGACTCCTGACAGCCCTCTTAGCCTCCAGCAGAAGGAGGGAAGCAAGCGTGAAAAAGCCAGCCATCTCCCCTCCTCCCCATTCTGCCTTCCTGGGGCCAGATGCCTGGCTGAAGAGGGGAAGGGAAAAGTTGTCATCCAAGGTAAAAGAGGGGTTCAAACAATGCTAACTTTCAAAAACCAGAAGTGACTGAGATGTGTAAAATTGACATAGCATGTCATTAAAGATGAGATGAAAGTTGGACAGCATGGTGAAAGCAGTGATTACAAAAAAAAGTGAATAAAATGATTCCATGTTTGGAACCCATTGTCTACAGATCACTCAATAAGTCGATTACAGAGGACTGAACAAGATTCAATGGAATCTGAAAGACTTGTCTGAGTGGCTGATTTGGGGGTCCAGAGTCAGACAGAGATGATTCTGGGAGTGGGAGGAGTCAGGAACAACTGTCAGAGGCATGGGTTGTGTCTCCCCAACAGGTGGCTGCAATGCAAGGCATCTGCCCACCAGCCAGTATCCAGCAGGTGAGCTCATGGTGCAGGCCAGAGGCAGGGCGGGCAACCTCATCCTGGTGGGTCTTTTGAAGGCTTGGGCACACGAGTACAGATGACATGGAAAAGTAGCACGAGGCAGGTCATGCTGCACTTGGGGGTTGGGATAGGACCAGCATACTGGCTCTGTCCCCCTCCCGGTCAGAACACACAGGTGACAGGTACCTCCATGGCTACGTATCCTTCTAAATGCAAGCAGGGCATTTTCTCATGTCCACAGTGACCTCGGAGACATCAGGATCAGTGAGTTCATTATGTTTCCTCTTATTCTCAATTACTGTAAATGAATTTCTGCAGAATCACCGAGAACTGCAAAGATTTACAACAGATTAACTTTCATTTAGTTTAACGAAATTGTCTCAATGCATAAATCCAGGCCTACTTCAGACTCATAAATTTTTATAGCTCCTGCTTAGTAGACAATCCTTTTTTTTTCCTTTTCTTTCCTTGCCCCGCCCCTCTCGCTTCCTCTCAGACTCTGCTCTGCCTTCACAGTCTGCCTGGGTTGGGAACCCCTGTCAGACTCTTCCGAGTCAGGAGATGAAAGCTTCCAGAGAGCCGTGTAAAATGTATTTATGGCCTCTCTCTGCAAATACTCCTGTTTCTTCATAAATGAGTATAAATGAAGCGTGACAAGCAATTTGCTGCACGGAGGCTGATACTAATGACTTGACATATTCATACCTGCTTGTACGATCACATTTTTTTCTTTTTCTTGGCCAGTGACACATTCTGGTCCGAAGCAACTTACCTTAAGAATAGCCCCTTTTCCCATATTAAGAGGAAAACGTTTCCTAAACCTCCTGTATTATTCACATGGGTACTTAAGGGCTCTTTGCAGTTAGCAGGAGCCTTTCTGTGGGAAGTAGGGTGGTACAGGGTGAAGACGGGTCTTCCATTAATTCATTTAACAAAATTCCGTGGCTTCATTATCTCTGTTACAAGAAGGGATAGGCGATGGGACAGGATGGCCCACACAGACCTCATGGTCTAGTGGGGTGCTCTGGGACAGCCAGGTCCAAGGTCAAGCCTGAAACGGGCCCGGTCAGTTTCCTGCCGAATGCTGCCTTACTGTGAGATTGTTGTGAAAGCTTCCCAAACACCTCTGGAAAGGATGGCAGCTATAAGGACCACACACGGGGACAAGGCAGAGAAATAATTTGGGAAATTAGAATATTAATGCTTTCTTCCATGAGTCATTTTCCCCAGCAGGGCCATGTCCAAAGCAGATGAAATCATTTAAAAAAAAAAAGAAAAAGTTCTCAGGTTATTATTTTAGGAGGCAAAGTCCAAGATGTAAAACATAAGTCAAAGAGGGTTTGTCTTATTCATGCCACGTGTCCACCTTCACCAAAAACAGGGAAGCTCTAAGCTGAGGAGGAGGGTGGTGAAGAAAGAGAGAGGGAGATGGACGGCCTGGTCCTCAACAGTGAATCAGGGAACGCCTTGGAAGAACTCACTTTAAATCCAATGAGCCGACAGGCGCTCGGCTTGACCCACCACTAGACTCGAGGAGGCGTCAGCCAGGAAGCTGGGCCCTGCACCATAGCAGGGAGAGCATAAGGAGTGCGGGGTGCTGTGGCAGGGAAGTGATACAGGTCAAGTTCCACCAGTGCTTTCCTCTTTTCCCCCCTTGGCTAATGTTAAGCTTTAGAAGGCAAATAATGAGAACCAAATAATGCAGCAATCAAGTGCAGAGATGACTGACGCATTGATACCACCCGTTAATGCGGTACCATAGGCTGGGTGGGGCTGGGTGGTGGGCGTGGCTACGGGAGGTGATTCGTCATGAAGACCACCAGAACTGTGTGTCTGAGGAAAGAGGAAGGGAAGGAAGAGTTAAGTGTGACCACAGGATTGCACCTGGATAGCTCAATGATGCAAACTTCTATTGGATTCCAAATCCCTTGCTCACGGCAACCTTGGGATGCAGTACCTCTTCCACACCTGAAATACAGATGATGACGAGCAGATTAACAGTTTATAACAATGTGGAGACTTTACTTTCTACAACTTCATGATGAAAACGGACCTGGCAGAAACCTAACAAAAACCAAATTGTTAACTTGGCCCCTGAGGCACTGAGGATTTCATAGGAATTTGAAAAAAGAATCCCAAGAATTACTTCTTCCTCTAGAATGACACTCCCATCTACCACATTGCCCCAGCCAAGATATTCTGTAACGCTCTAGGAAAGGATAGAGACTAAAACAAAATTTCTTTTGAGATGGTTAAAAATAAAATTAATGACTATTCTCAGGATGAGGAAGCACAATGAAAATTTCTCTTACGGGTCCAGGCGTCTGCTTTCCTAGCAATTTGCAGGAAGTTGATGTATCTCAGTGTAAACCAAAAAGCATCTGTGACAGGTCTTAATCAATTTAGAAGTTTATTTTGTCAAGGCTAGGGACATACCCGTAAGAAAGAAACAGAAATCACGGAAACACCCTACAGTCTGCGTCTTTCTCCAAAGATTATTTTGAGGGCCTCAATATTTAAAGGAGAAAAGCAGGCTGGAGGGAAAAGGGGCCAGATATGGTCATATTACTGAATCCACATTTTGCTAGAGAAAAAAGGAGCAGGTAGGAAAATCGTCAATTATGTGTTCATTTTGTGCTCAGTAAATTGGCACTTTACTTTAGATAAAGTGAACGTAGAACCTATGGAGATATCTGGCCTTTAATCTGTTGCTATTTGCTTAGGAACAAACAGAAAGGCAGTTTCTTGCATGACTCAGCTTTCGGCTTAATTGTTTTCCTTTTTGCATAGTGAGTTGGGGGTCCCAGGATTTTATTTTCCTCTCACGTAAGCAAACATTTATCAAGTGCCCCTCCTGCCCAGGAGCAGTGCCTGGTGCCAGGTCATTTGATTCCACCAGAGGTGAACAGCCTTTCCCACTTCAGCAGGGCACAGGCCTGGACAGCACAGTTCCCTGGAGGACGCTGATTTTGCATGAAGTCTTGATTGAAATGGCTATAAGAGAATGGGGAAGAGAATATAGGGCTTTTCTGGAAGAATATGTGGTATGAGAAAAGGAGGGGAACCAGAACTTCTGATTTCTGGTTGGATTTTACATACAACTTCAACTCTGGAAAAATAATCTAGATATATTCTCTCCACCGCAAGAATTCTCAGTGACCAGCCTTTGCTGTGAACTGTGTGATCTGTAGCCTTTCTAGTCAATCCCAATTGCTGGAGACAGCGTACGCTCTTGCATGCCTTCTCTTGTAATATGAGCTTTGTAGATTTTCCTTCCTGTTGTTACCTAGATTTAAGAGTTTTATTCAGTAAAACATATATAGTCCTGCCTTGCAATTATTTGTCGACGCTTTATTTCCACACTAGATTATAAATTGCTAGAGGACAAGGACCATGACTTACCATCTCTGCTCCCCCTAGTAGCAACTGAGAACATTCTATAGAGCACAACATCTAATAGCACTGTTCAGAATGCAAGATGTGAAGCAGGAAGACCTGGGACTGCCTATGCGTTTATTCCCTTCTGGCTGTGTGACCTCATGAGGTTGACCAAACCTTTCTGAATCTCGGTTTCCTTATCCAATAAGTGAGTATACGAAATAGCTGCAACAGAACATTACTGTTAAGATTCAACGGCATGACAAGAAGGGAGTAAGTTACTATGGGGAGCTTAACAATTGATCAAAGATAGAAAGCCAGGTTAAATCTAAAGTTGTGATTTCCTAGCAGTAGATATTCAAGTATCATGAGGAATGATGTGAAACATTTTGAGAGAGCCGAAGCAGACAGGAAATAGGGACGGGATAAGCACACAGGCTGGCGTCCTATTTTGAGCCTGCCACTTTCTACTTGTAAGTTAATCAGAACTGTGGTGTCTCCACTGGTCTACCACGATATTATGCACTCAGTAGATGGCTACCTGAAGAAGATCCCCATTAAAGACGGGGTCACATAGGTTAATTGTCTACACTGCTTCTATACGCTTGCTCTGTTTCTACTTCCTGTTGCAACTTGTCTGTGGAGCTCTAGGCTTACTTTTGTTGTTGTTGTTGTTTTAGGCATGGTCTCTCTCTGTTGCCCAGGCTGGAGTTCAGTGGTGCAATCTTGGCTCACTGCAACCTCTGCCTCCCAGGTCCAAGTGATTCTCATGCCTCAGCCTCACGAGCAGCTGAGATTACAGGTGCCCACCGTGACACCTGGCTAATTTTTGTAATTTTAGTGGAGAAGGGGTTTCACCATGTTGGTCAGGCTGGTCTTGAACTCCGGACTTCAAGTGATCCACTGGCCTCGGCCTCCCTAAGTGTAGACTTACTTTTTACTTGAATCCTGCTAACATTAATATTAATAACACAAATATGATAAATGTGATTCTGTATATCATATTAGAACGTGAGCTCCTTGAAGGTAGCAGTTTTTGCCTGATTGGTTTACCTCTGTGTCTTTAGAACCTAGGACAATATCTGGTTTATATACATTACATATTCAATAAATACTGAAATATGAATGAGTAAACGAATGAGGCCTCTACAGTGTTCAGCCAATCCTAGCAGTTCCTTTGGATGCTAAAGCAGCTTGGATCAGGTGGTGTTAGGGGCTGGAAAATGAATAAAGCTTGGCTATTCAATGTGACGGCCTCTTGCAGTTGAGTTAATTCAATACCTGAGGCATCTTCTGGAGATTATGTCAAAACAGCTAGTTTCCCAGGCAGACAGGCAGGGCTCATAAATCTGCTCAGTGCATTCTCTCCTTCTTTAACAACAAAAAAAATTCATTTGGAGGTAAAATGTCCTGAAGGGGCCTTCAATAATATGTGTCATCGAAACAGAGAGGGCCAAACAGTCACCTCAGTATGGGGAGCCATATTTCACCGCTAGTTAGTGTCAAATCTTGTCTCATTTGTCAACAAAGCACTGGGGGAAAATACTACCAGGCAACCACTGTGGAGCAGGCTCTTCCGAACCGGGGGAGAATGTGTTTACACAAGGAAGACTCTTGTTTTGGCAATGGGTGTGTCTTTCACTTCCCGTCAGTCAGTGGGAATTCAACAGGACAGGTGCTCAGACCCTGCCTCAGATAACAGGCACCTGACAACTAGTCAGTGTGCTCTTTCTAGGAACAGTGAGCGGTTACTCTTCAATGACTCTTCAACAAAGGCCACAGCAAGCCCAGAAAACATGTGCTTCAAAGGGGTTTTACATCCTCGTCTCACACAGAACTGAAAAAACAAAACAAAAACAGTGAACTACCCTAGGACATTTACTGACCTTAATTTACAAAGGGTTTAACTAAGGTCAGAGAGGATAAAGACTACTTATGTAACTACAAAGCAGGTGAGTTGCTCACTGCGTGCAGAGTCCAGTTAACAAGAGCGAGGCTATTTACAAAGCAAGTGAATTTATTCCAAAGCTAGCTTGGGGAAGAAGCGGTACGGCTTCGCTTTCGGGGTAGAAAGTGGGCGTTTTTATAAGGTAAAGGAGGAAATGAGCAAGGGCAGGATCCTCCCTGCTGTCTGGGTGCCTCATCTACCAGGCAGTTAGTTGAGCTGAGGTCTTCCTGGGCAGAGGTAAATTGTAAAAGTGGCCAAATGGGCATACTTTTGACATGCTCTGTTGAGGTGAGGGTTCATGGTGGCAGGCTTTGGTTTGCAAATCAACTGTCAATTCTGGAGGAGAGATGCCTCTTTGAGCCCATGGATGAACTTGCCCTGTAAGGAATGTCTGATGAGTGGGAGGTGAAAGGTTGTATTTGCATTTCTAAAGGGCTAAGTAGGAAGCAGAGAACAGGGGGAAAGGGGAGAGGGGAAGAGAAGAGAAAATATTCATAAAAATAGTTAAACTCTCTCTTAGAAAAATGCAGGTACTTGGTTACACTTGATAAATATATGTTTTTAAAGAAATGAATACAGGATGTGAGTTTTATTTTTATTGTGAGGTAGAGCAAGTGGGTCTTTTTTCTTCATTAAAATGTTGCATGCCATTCTCAAATATGTTTTACTTTGTCAGAATTTTAGGAGTAGATTGTCAAGTTTTGTTATGCCCAGACCGTTTGTTCCCCAAAGAAGACCACCAGAGTCCAGAGTCAAAGCCAAGAGGCAAGGATCTTTTTTTTTTTCCTTTTTTTTTTTTTTTTTGATGATTTTATATTTGGGTTTTTTTTTTTTAATTTATTTATTATTATTATACTTTAAGTTGTAGGGTACATGTGCATAACGTGCAGGTTTGTTACATATGTATACTTGTGCCATGTTGGTGTGCTGCACCCATCAACTCGTCATTTACATCAGGTATAACTCCCAATGCAATCCCTCCCCCCTCCCCCCTCTCCATGATAGGCCCCAGTGTGTGATGTTCCCCTTCCTGAGTCCAAGTGATCTCATTGTTCAGTTCCCACCTATGAGTGAGAACATGCGGTGTTTGGTTTTCTGTTCTTGTGATAGTTTGCTAAGAATGATGGTTTCCAGCTGCATCCATGTCCCTACAAAGGACACAAACTCATCCTTTTTTATGGCTGCATAGTATTCCATGGTGTATATGTGCCACATTTTCTTAATCCAATCTGTCACTGATGGACATTTGGGTTGATTCCAAGTCTTTGCTATTGTGAATAGTGCTGCAATAAGGATCTTTACTACAAGTTCGAACTTGGTCCCTCCATTCCACAGCATACAAGAGGGCCCCGAACAATGCGAGTGCTTGCTTTTTATAGCCCGATGTAAACAGGATATGTAAAGTTACAGGGGAACAAGGTAATTCTCTCGGTTACAGCATTACAATTGGTTAATATTATACATTTAGCATTTTTTATTGGTTCCCGCTGTGTCCTTATCGGAGATTTCCCAGGTGGTGTTTTTCTGAAGTTTGAAAGAAATATGGAGGAATGTGTTTGTGCTGGGCTCAGGAAGTTGGGAGATATATGGGGGATGTGTCTCATTCCTTTCAGTTTCATGGAAAAATCTTGTCCAGTGTCTGATGAATCTTGGATTTAATTTACAAATTAATTTGGGTAGTATCATTTTTGAAATCCTTTCATGTTTATTCTAGTATTTTCCAGGTTTTTTAAAAACTTTGATCCATATAGAAATAATTTTGATGCAAAGACTGGAGTAGGAATCCACTTTCCCTTACTTTCCTGAGGATTAGCCATTTGTCCAAACATCGTGTGTTGATTAATCCATCTTTTTCTAATTGCTTTTTCCTAACATTATACCTTATACTACATTTAACTTATTTTTGAACTCTCTTTTTCATTTCATTGATGTCTGTCCTCCATTCATGTGCAAATATTAAGTTCAGAATTGCTATACCTTATAATACTTCAAAAAGGCTTCAGAATTATTCTGGATATACTTTCATGTTTACTTTTCTATGACTGTTGAATCAGCTTGTCTGTCCCTATTACCTCTCCTTCCTCTCTAAAATATCAATATCTCATACATTTAAATTTATAGATTTATAGTTTTGACACCTTATAGGTTTATAGACTCTTGATAGCTTTATCATATCACCGTATCCTAAAGACGCACCCCAAAATATAGTGTGTCTTTCCATTCATTATGACTTTTTTATCATTCTTTAGCAATTAAAATTTTTTTCATAGAGTGCTAACACATTCTTGTTAACGATTATATTTTTATTCGTTGTTGCAATTATAATTGCAATCTTTTTCTCATGTTTTCTAAGTGGTTGATATTTTTATAGTGGGAAGCTATTGAATTTTATATGTTGATTTTATAATCAACCACTTTACTGGATTCTCTTTTAGTTCTTAATTGTGTTCAGCTGACTCTCTTGGGCTTTCTAGATATGCTCTATTGTCTTTGGCAAATGACAATAATTTTAAATCCTTTCAAATTTTATGCCTCATATTTCTTTTCCTTGTCTTCTTGTACTGGCTAGGGCCCCCAGAATAATGATAAAAACAGTGAGGAGAAGAGCTAACTTTGTTTACTCTTGATTTTATTAAGGATCCTTTTAGTGTTTTGCCATCAAGCATAATGCTGGCTTTTGGCTTAATCTTTGGCTACTTTATTAAGAATATTACTTTTTTTAAAGTCAAGAATGGGTGTTGAATTTTATTAAATATTGATTGTCCAGTAGCTACAGTGATATCTGCTCCTTTTCTGCTAATGATGAAGATCATGGTGTAAGGCATTTGGTGGCCACATATTTCCATATTAATGTCCTTCAAGACTGCTTGTTAATATATCATTTAGGACATTTACAATGCCAGTTGTTAGTATATTTCATCTATGTCTCATGTCATTGTGCTGTGTTTGTCATAATTTGATATCCAGAGTAGGATGGTTTTATAAATATAATTTGGGAACTTTTGGTCTTTCTGTTCTGGAAATGTTTTGAAAGCACTTGAGAAATCTGTTAACTGAAAGATGGATAGGATCCATTTGGAACCTGATGAGGTATGGTATTATTTATCATGTTCTTATGCACATTATATTTTCTTTAAATTTAGGATTGAATCCAGAGACTTTGTATCAAATTTATGTCCAATTTATTTTTATAAGAGTATTTTGTTAATAGTCGTAGGGTACTTTCATCAGGAATGTCTGATTTTTCTTTTTCAATGATATTAGAAGCCATTGATAATCATTGTCTAGCTCCAGTAATTCACTGGGAATTGCTAATGTCAGACATCCCTTTGTTAAAGAAAAACTTCAGCTGAATTAAATTTAAAGGAGTTTAACTGAGCAATGAATGATTTGCGAATCAGGCAGCCCCTGGAAGCACAGCAGATTCAGAGAGACTCCTGGTTGCCTTGTGGTTAGAACAGATTAATAGACAAAAAAAGGAAAGTGATGTACAGAAATCGGAAGTGAGCTACAGAAACAGCTGGATTGGTGACCTGTTGGCGGGTGCCTTATTTGAACACAGTTTGAACACTCAGCAGTGTATAAATAGTTGAAGTACAGCTGCGGGGATTGGCCAAGACTCAGCGATGGTTACAGGCGCATACTCTGAAGCTAGGATTCCAATGTTAGGTGACAGTCAATCCACAAGAACTCAAATATAGAATTACGGAGTCTTTCTCAGGCCATATTTAGTTTGCTTTAACACCTTTCTGTAATTTCTTTCTGTAATTTCTTTCTTGTTTATTTGATGGAAGACTTTTATTAGAAGAAACTTTCTCTTATCAATATTTAATTATTTTGAGGCATAGTTCATATAGGAGAGGCAGGATAAATGCTTAATTATTGCTTTCTTTTTTCAAAATAATGAGTTTTCTCAGCATCCTTCAAAGCACAGCAACGAGAAGTAGTTCAGTTTGCTTTGTTGTTATTCCTTTTGTATCTTTATGAACTCCTGGATTTAAACTTGTTTGATGTGCTGCAACCCATTGCAGTTATTAACCTCATTAATGCTCACATTTTCTAATCTGGACAGGAGTATCTTGTTAAACTCTGGCCATGAGTGCTTTTTGCGAGAGATGTCAGAGCCCTGCCATTGGAGAGTGGTCAACTCATGAGTTGGGAAGAAGAAGCTACTGACAATAGTAGAGGTTTGAAAAAGAAAGTTATATTAGATAGAAAGAACGTTGCAGCAGAGTGCAGTGTGCTGCCTAAGCAAGAAAGGACTGAGTGCACTGCTGTGGATTTCTCCTTAGGGGTATTTATGGACCTTAAAGTGGGAGCTTAAGGGAAATTTGAACCATATTAGCCACATAGATCATAATAAATGATTACATTAGTAGACATTTTGGTGCCTTAATGTCAGCAAGGATTGCACAATGAATCACAATATGCATGCATTCCGGAGATGTACAGAAATTCTAGCTATTTATACCCATTTGGAAAAGGAGCTTGGACCCAGGTGCCAGCTTTAGATAATAGAATAGGGAAGTGCAATTACTTCTGAATTCCTCAGATAGTAAGTGTTGCCTCTCGATGGCCTGCATGATGGCCACCAGGTGATCTTTGCTTTCCTCACTTAGGACATGAACCTTGTGGCATTTGGTATTTTTCTTGCTTTCTAATGGTAAAAAAAAAAAAAAAAAGGTATAGCCCCATTTTGTACCGTTTTTACTTGCCCTAGATCTAGAATCTGGAATGATTTTTCCAAGGAACCCTAGTTTATCTTAGCCGGAAATAATATTTAGAGAAAGTATTCTGAGCATGCGGAGTGTTCACTGCTTCTGGTTAATTGCTACTTTTAGGCTTTTTTGGTGGATAAAGAAATTTTCCAAAACTCACTTCGTGAGTTCATACTGATACTTCAGATTCCACTCATTAAGCGTCATAATGATGTTTCTTTTTTTTTATATCACACAAACACAATTTCCTAATGATAATATTAATATTACTAGCAAAAAGGTTTAAGTGTGTGTATGTGGTAATTACTTCTATCCTTAGGGTATATCCCCACTGAGAATGTACATTCAAAAATCACTGTTTTAAAGTCATCCAGAATAGTGTCTTCCTGCATCATTATGCTACTAAATAAATACTCAGTTAGCATCATTTGCTTAATTTATTTTTTTATTTGTAAGGATGGCTTTTAAATTTAATTTCGTGTTATAATTTTCATCTCCCTAATGATTAATGATGTAGAACATATTTTCCTGTGCTTGCTGGCTGTTTGAATTATCTTCTTTGGAAAAACAGCAATTGAAATAATTTGTCTATATTTTAATTTAGTTTTTTGTCTTATTATTGAATTATAAGAGTTCTTTAAAGATTTTGATAGAAGTCGCTTTGTATACATATGTGTATGTGATTTATATGTATTTCCTCCCATTCTGTGGATTGTATTTTCACTTTCTTGATTGTGTCCCATGAATAATAAAAGTCTGTAGTTTTGATGAAATCCAATTTATCTATTATTTCTTTTGTTGCTTACGCTTTTGGTGTCACATCAAAGAAACCATTGACTAATCTAACATCATGATAATCCTGTGGGTTTTTAAATTTTTAACTCTTATATTCACATTTATGATTAATTTAAGGTTAATTATTTGTGAGAATTTGTTTGTAAATTAATCATGATGTAAGTAAGGAATCCACCTTTATTCTTTTGCATGTGGATATCCAATTGTCTTACCACCACAGATTAAAAAGACAACATTTTCAAACCGAATTGTCTTGGAATCTGGGTAGAATGTCAATTGACCATAAATGGGGAGGGTTTATTTCTGTACTCTTAATTCTAGTTCATTGATTTCTCTGTATGTCTTTATGCCAGTACCACCCTGTCTTGATTCCCATAGCTTTGTAGTAATTTTAAAAATGGGCAACGTGGGAGTCCATTTGTTATTCTTTTCCAAGGTTGTTTTGGTTATTTTTGGTTCCTTGTATTTACATATGTATTTTAGGACCAGCTTGTCAATTTCTGATAAATGACTAGTTAGAATTTTAATAGAGATTGCATTGAATCTGT
The DNA here is from genome assembly GCF_003255815.1 of Theropithecus gelada. Taxonomy (NCBI): domain Eukaryota; kingdom Metazoa; phylum Chordata; class Mammalia; order Primates; family Cercopithecidae; genus Theropithecus; species Theropithecus gelada. Next base: position 4,298,676 of record NC_037680.1, read on the forward strand.
AGATGAAATTAGGATATATTAGCATTTTAACAATATTATTAATTTTTTGATTTACAAATATAAAATAACAAGTAGAGATTGAAGTAGCATTTATTTCAATCTTTTAAATTTCTATTTATTTTGATCTTTGAAATTTCTTTCAACAATGTTGGTCATATTCAGTATACAAGTCTTGAACTTATTTTTAAAAATTATTCCTAGATATTTAACTCTTTTGAATACCATTACAAATACAAGTTTTATTAATTTCATTTTTGAATTGTTCATCGCTAGTATGTAGAAGTGCAATTGATTTTTGTATATTAATCTTATAACCTCAACCTTGCTCTTACTAGTTCCAGTAGTTTTTTAGTAGATGTCTTAGGATTTTCTATATAAAGGATCCTGGCATCTTTAAAGAAAAATAGTTTTACTTCTTCCTTTTCTCACGGAATTTTTAAAATTGTTTTGTTCTTGCCTAATCACCTTGTCTAGATCCTTCAGTGCAATGCTGAATAGAAGGGACAAAGGTGGATGTTATTGCATTTTTCCTGATCTGAGTGGGAAATTATTCAATCTTTCTTCACCTAATGTGATGTTATATGTGGATTTTGACCAGATCCCTTTTATCAGGATGAGGAAGTTCCCTTTTATTGATAATTTTTTACATGTTTTTTATTGTTAAAGTATTTTGGATTTTTAAAAATGTCTTTTTTTTTTTTTTTTTTTTTTGCGTTGGTTGAGAAGATATATACTGTTTCTGTCCTTTATTCTATTAATATGGTGTATTATATTGATTCGTTTCTGGGTGTTAATCCAATGTTGAATTCCTGCGATAAATTCCATGTAGTCTTAGCATGAAATTCTCTTATGCTGCCGGGCTCAGTTTTTTAGTATTTTGTTGAATGTTTTTGTGTGTATAGTCAGAAAGGACATTAGTCTGTAGTTTTCTTTTATTGTGATGTCTTTTTCTGGCTTTGGTATCAGGAAATACTTCATAGGGTAAGTTGGGATGTGTTTCTTCCTCTCATTTTATGGAGGATTTTATAAAATATTAGTATTGATATTTTAAATATTTGGTAGAGTTCATTAGTGAAGCTCTGTGGGCTTGTACTTTTCCTTTAGAAAGTTTTAAAATTACTACCTTGATCTCTGTAGTTATAAGTGTATATATATTTTTTATATTTCTTTTGAGCCAGTTTCAGTTGGCTGTATCTTTCTAATGATTTGTCCATTTTAAGGGAACTCATTTGTTGACATACAGTTGTTTATGGCATTTTCTTGCAATCTGTTTTATTTCTGCAAAGTTGGTAGTGAAAGAGCCTCCTTTATTTATAAATATATTAATCTGTATTTTCAGTTTGTTTTTCTTGGTCAGCATAAGCTAAAGATTTATTAATTTGTTAAACGTTTCAACGAATCAACTTTTGGTTTTGTTAGTATTCTCTATTGCTTTTCTATTCTGTATTTCATTTATTTTCACTCAATTTTTATTGTTTTACTCCTACTACTTATTATTAACTTGAGATTTTTTATTTTTTATTGCTGTATATTACAGCTATACATTTCCGTGTAAGCATTGCTATAGTTGCAATCCATAAGTTTTAGTATAAGTTTGAAAATATTTTTGAGTTCTGTTATGATTTATTTTTGACTCCTAAGTTCTTTGTGAATGTGTTGTCTAATTTCCACATATTTATGAATTTCTCAAATTCCATTTTGTTATGGATTTCTAATTTAAGTCTATTCTTGTCGGAGAATAAGTATTGTGTGACTCTAAGCAATTTAAATTTATGTAGCCTTAGCATTTGATGTATCCTGGAAGGTGTTTCCTGCATGTTTGGAAAGTACATGTATTCTACATTTTTGAGAAGTGTGCTGTGTAAATGCCTGTTAGCTCTAGTTGGTTTATGGTATTTTTTAGCTATTCTACTGACTCATTTATTTCATACCTAGTTATTTTATTCATTACTACAAGGGAGGTATTGAAAACCCAACTACTGTTCTAATTGTCAATTTCTCTCTTCAGTTCTAGAAGTTTTTGCTTTATGTATTTTGTTTCATGTATTAGATGCATATTTACTTATATATCTACCTAATAAATACAATTTCTTCATCTCTACTAAAAGTTTCTTTCTCATACAATCTATTTTATTTATGTAAGTACAATCACTATGGCCTTCTCTTGTTTAGTACTTGAATGGTGTGTCTTTTTTGATCATTTTACTTTCAACTTGTTTGTTTTTGAATATAAAGTATGTGTTTTGTAGATAGTATATAGGTGGGTCATTACAAAAATATTTTCTGTTTATCTTTACCTTATGATTGGAGTATTTAATTCATTCATATTTATTATAATTACAGATTGGATAAGCTTTCAATTTGCCATATTTGCTATTTTTTATATATCTTTTTCTTTTGCTTTGTTTTGGTTTCTGGTCCTTGTTTCCTGCCTTTTCTGTTAAATAGATAATTTTTTAGTATAGTATTTTAATTATCTTGCTGTTTCCTTTACTATTTTCTGAATTATTTTCTTACTTGTTTTTCTGGAGATTATAATTAGCATCTTAAATTAAAATAATCTTGTTCAAGTTTATATTAACTTAATTTCCATAGTAGGTATTAACTTTGCTCTAATATACCTTCTTTTCTAACCCTCTCTTTTGTATTATTAATGTCATGCAATCACTTTTTACATTATAAGCCCTTCAACACTGCTTTATAATACTGCATTTTGTTGCAGTCTTTTGGATCAATTATAAGAAGGAAAGTTCCAAACAAAAATACATTCATATTATCTAGTTATCTTTACTGGTGCTTTGTATTTTTTGTGAGTATATTCAAACATCCTTTCATTGCAGCCCAAAAAACTCCCTTAGTTTTTATTGTAGGGCAGAGCTGTTAGTAGCACATTCTTTTAGTTTTTGTTTACGTGTGAATGCCTTAAGTTCAGCTTTACTTTTGAAGGGTAGTTTTGCTGGATAAGGAATTCCTGGTTGACAATCTCTTTATTTAAACACTTTGAAGATGCTATCTGCTGTCCTTAGTCTCCATGATTTCTGATGAGAAGTGTAAGCTCTTAATGAGAGTTATTTTTGTGTGATGTCATTTTGGTCAAAATTTTTCTAGGTATGGATTTTCAAATTTTATTTTGCTTTACTTGGAGTTTGTTGAAATTCTTGGAAGTATAGATTAATGTCTTAAATCAAATTTGGGAAGTTTTTAGCCATAATTCTTTCACATATTTTTTATACCCCATTCTCTTTGTAATACAGGAGTTAAAAAGAAATTACTTAAGCAGTTAGTGAGAGTTTGGGAGTCCTCAGTAAGATTTCTCTTTTAATAAAAAATAAAAAAGTTGGTCGGGTGTGGTGGCTCATGCCTGTAATTCCAACACTTTGGGAGGCTGAGGTGGTGGATCACCTAAGGTTAGGAGTTTGAGACCAGCTTGGCCAAGATGGTGAAACCCCGTCTCTACTAAAAATCCAAAAAATTAGCTGGATGTGGTTGCAGGTGCCTATAATCTCAGCTACTTGGGAGGCTGAGGCAGGAGAATCGCTTGAACCTGTGAGGCTGAGGGTGCAATGAGCCGAGATCGTGTCATTGCACTCCAGCCTGGGCGACAAGAATGATATTCTGTCTCAAATAAATAAATGCATAAAATAAAAAAGCAGCCCCCAAATCATTTCTTTTAAACACAAAGCAGCCTGAAAAATCAAGCTGCAAGCACACATAAGCAAGCTGGAAGCTTGCATAGGTGATTGCCAGAGGCTGTGCTGGAGGCCAGGTATATCCAACATGGAGGTTTTTCTCTTCCCTTTTCTTTGTCCCTAAGTGTGTGGGTGTCATTGCGCTGTCCAGGTAGAGACCCCATCTGCATAATAAAAGATTAAGGTTGGATGGCCAGCCTCTTCATGGGCTATGTAAATAGAACATCTAGTTCAACCAATCCCCTGGGCCCTGTGTAAATCAGACATGCCTCCTCAAGTCGTTCTATAAAACCAACTGCGTTCCTCTGCAGACGGAGATCCAGAACACTCCTTACTCTACAAGAGGGAGCTTTTCTCTTGTTTCTTTCGCTTGAAACTTTCCACTCTTTTTTTTTTTTTTTTTTTTTTTGAGAGGGAGTCTAGCTCTGTCATACAGGCTGGAGTGCAGTGGCCGCGACCTCTGCTCACTGCAACCTCTGTCCCCCGGGTTGAAATGATTCTCCTGCCTCAGTATCCCGTGTAGCTGGGACTACAGGCATGCATCACCACGCCTGGCTAATTTTTGTATTTTAAGTAGAGACGGGGTTTCACCATGTTGGACAGGCTGGTCTCGAACTCCTGACCTCATGATTCGCCTGCCTCCGCCACCCAAAGTGCTGGGATTAGAGGCGTGAGCCACCGCGCCCGGCCTACATTTTCCACTCTTAAACCCACACCTTGTGCGTCTACATTTTCGTTTTCTTTAGTGTGAGAAAACGAACCTCGGGTATTTCCCCAAAGCAATGCCACTTCATTTGTGTTCTTCTCAGATGCCTATTATGTGTATTTTTGTATTCTTGACAAGTTTCTGAAGTTCCGCTCATTTTTCTTCCTTTCTGATTGAAGTAATCTTTCTTGACTTCTATTGAAGTTCACTTATTCTTTCTCTTGCTTGCTCGAATAGGCTATTTATTTCCCCTTAGTGGGTTTTAACATTTTAGTTACTATACTTTGCAACTTCAGAATTTATATTTAGTTCTTTTTACATTTTCTATTTCATTATCAATATCAAGATGTTCTACTCAACATTATTATTGATATTCTCAGACAAGACACAATTCTCGTATTTTTCTTTAATTCTTTATTCATGATTTCTTTTAGTTATTTAAACATTTATAGTAGCTACTTTTAAGTCTTTATCTACTAAATCTAAAATCTGGACCCACTCAGGGAAATTTTCTATTGGATTTTTTCCCCTATGTATTTGGAATAGTTTCTCATTTCTTTGCGTTTTTCATAATTACCTTTTTGTTGAAAACTAAATATTTTAGATAATATACTGTAACAACTTTAATCAGATGCTTTTTCCCCTTCTAGTTTTCTATCTTTTTGGGTTTTAATTTTTTTATTTTGTTGCTAATTACTTTCCTCTTGCTATTTATTTGTTTAGGGAATTATCTGAACTAAGACTGTAGATTCTACATTCTCTAGAATTGAAGCCACTGAGTTCTCTGCTAATTTTTAAAAAATCTGTTCTAATTTTTTTTTTTTTTTTGAGATGGAGTCTCGCCCTGTTGCCCAGGCTGGAGTGCAATGGCGCAATCTTGGCTCACCAAACCTCCGCCTCCTGGGTTCAAGCGATTCTCCTGCCTCAGCATCCTGAGTAGCTGGGATTACAGGTGCCCGCCACCATGCCCAGTTAATTTTTTGTATTTTAGTAGAGACAGAGTTTCACCATGTTGGCCAGGCTGGTCTCGAGCTCCTTACCTCATGATTCCCCCACCTCGGCCTCCCAAAGTGCTGGGATTACAGGCGTGAGCCACTGCGCCTGGCCTGTTTTAATTTTTATGCTTAGCTTTCTAGGGTTCATCCTTATGTCATTGCAATGTGATCAGCCAATATAGGTCAGAAGATTTCCTTACATGCTTTACTTGTTTGTCTTCCTCCCTTTGCAAAGGGCATCTGTGTGAGAAGGCATAACTTCATATTTCAGGTAGTTTACAAGCTTTGACTTCCTGCTTGTGCAGGGCTTCCAGACCAGCCAGTGGTGACTGCATCTTGTCTTTCATCTTGGGCATGGGTACAGCTTTGTGCATAAGTACAGCCTTTGCGATCTTCAGAAATATGTCAGAACATTCAAGTTCCTTATGATCATCTTGTTCTCAATTATTTCCTTTTATATTTCAGGCTAGGCTCTTGTCTGCCACAAGCAGATCAAGTCATAGCTTCAGGAAGCTATGGTGTTGTCAATAAATTGCTATTGTAGCAAAGACTTGGAATCAACCCAAATGTCCATCAGTGACAGACTGGATTAAGAAAATGTGGCACATATACACCATGGAATACTATGCAGCCATAAAAAAGGATGAGTTTGTGTCCTTTGTAGGGACATGGATGCAGCTGGAAACCATCATTCTTAGCAAACTATCACAAGAACAGAAAACCAAACACCGCATGTTCTCACTCATAGGTGGGAACTGAACAATGAGATCACTTGGACTCGGGAAGGGGATCATCACACACTGGGGCCTATCATGGGGAGCGGGGAGGGGAGAGGGATTGCATTGGGAGTTATACCTGATGTAAATGACGAGTTGATGGGTGCTGACGAGTTGATGGGTGCAGCACAGCAACATGGCACAAGTATACATATGTAACAAACCTGCACGTTATGCACATGTACCCTAGAACTTAAAGTATAATAAAAAATAAAAATAAATAAATACATTGCTATTGTTCTGGAAATGCCGTAAGGGTAGGGCTTTTAAAATTTTCTTCCTGATGAGCTGAGCTCTGAGTTAAATTGAATAGCCATAGTACCTGGGAATAGAGTTTTATTCTGGGAGCTGAAAGTTTAGACAAAATATTGACTGTGCTCTGAAGATTGTATGTTTAATGGAGTTTTAGTGGAGGTAAATGATTTTGATTGGTTGCAAGAATACTGGCTTCTCATGACTATAAGATTACTGAGCGGCCAGTGAAGTAGGAATGGGAATAATCCCAAGTTAAAATGTTACACACCCTGCCCTGCTTTACTGATATTCAGTAGTTGCTTTTGGATAAATGACTTTTGGTTTTCCGTAGCTGTGGTCAATTTCCAGAGTTCTGAAATGGTTAGTGGTTAATTTTGCTTTGCTAGTATTTTCATTGATATTGTGGGAGAGCATTTCATAGAAGTCACCACACCATCATTTGAGTCAATCACTATACCTATTTTTGATGGTTTAGCTAAATCTTTATTGTCAGAGCAGAAAGTCACTACATACTCTGTTGTACTCACTATTTACCCCCATGGAAAATACACAATTTCATGTTCATCACCTGCCTTATATTTATGTAATTTCAGTCATTTAGGTTGTCTGAAGCTTATTCTTTAGATTTTCAGGAAAGAATCATGAAAGCAATATTCCTTCTATTTTTGCATAGAAATAAAACTGTGCCTGTGCCTTTTACACTTGAATATTATATGGACTGGATATAAAGTTCTTGGCTGAAATTTTACTTTATTGAATATTTTAAATATACTGTGATATAAAATGTTGCTCTTAAAAAATCTAATGAACACACGAGTTTTTTTTTTTTCTTCATAAGTTATTTGACTTTTATTAACTATTTGCCAGAAGTTCAAAAGGATTCTTCTTCCCTTCCCCTTCCCTTCCGTTTCTTCTTTTTTCTTTCTTTCTTCTTCTTTCTGCTTGTTTCCTTTTTATGGTACAATAATTTTAGTGTTGTGGAGTAGATGTTCACAGGCATGTGGCATGCTATTTTAATATATAGATTCATATAATATTTTAATTTGGAAAAGTTTCCTTAAAATATGCATTTATTATTTGTATCATTCATTGCTTTTACTTTCTTCTTCAGGAGCTCTAAATCTATGTATATTGAATTTCATTTGCCTCTTTTCTGTATCAGAAACCAAAAATAAAATTCTTTTTTTTTTTTTTTTTTGAGACAGAGTCTCGCTCTGTCGCCCAGGCTGGAGTGCAGTGGTGGGATCTCAGCTCACTGCAAGCTCCGCCTCCCGGGTTCACGCCATTCTCCTGCCTCAGCCTCCAGAGTAGCTGGGACTACAGGCGCCTGCCACCAGGCCCGGCTAGTTTTTTGTATTTTTTTTAGTAGAGATGGGATTTCACCTTGTTAGCCAGGATGGTCTCTATCTCCTGACCTCGTGATCCGCCCATCTTGGCCAAAATATGTATTTATTATTTGTATCATTCATTGCTTTTACTTTCTTCTTCGGGAGCTCTAAATCTGTGTATATTGAATTTCATTTGCCACTTTTCTTTATCAGAAACCAAAAATAAAATTCTAAGGCCCCCTTATCTTGGCCAAAGGCATTACAAAAATTAACCTAAAAAACTAGTTCAGGCCATGATTGGAAAAAGGGGTCAGACATGCCTTATTATACTCTCCTCCCTTTACAATTTAGGCAAAACTGATTAGCATTAACATTAAAACAGAGAGCTTAAGACTGACAAAACCAACTGTTTGTAGCAATCAGATACCAACATGACAGATGGCAGGTCCTGAAAGAAATCAAAGTATTTTACCCAGGATATATTTATTTTACATATTTCGAAATGACCCTGCAAAGCTATCTCTTATGGGGAAGATCTACATTCTATAGAGAATCTCCCTCCCTTTCCAGGTCTTTTGCCTGATCCAGAAGAGAATTAACTAGGAGTCTGGCACCTTGTTAAGTCCGATAAGAAACATTTGCACTATTTACAATAGCAAATACATGGAACCAACCCAAATGCCCATCAATGATAGACTGGATTTAAAATATGTGGTACATATACACCATAGAATACTATGCAGCCATTAAAAGAAATGAGATTATGGCCTTTGCAGGGACATGGATGAAGCTGGAAGCCATCATCCTCAGCAAACTTAACAGAAGAACAGAAAACCAAATACCTCATGTCCTCACTCATAAGTGGGAGTTGAACAATAAGAACACATGGACACAGAGAGGGGAACAACACGCACCAGGGTCTGTTTGGGGGTGGGAGGTGAGGGGAGGGAACTTAGAGAATGGGTCAAAAGGTGCAGTAAACCACCATGGCACATGTACACCTATGTCACAAACCTGCACGTTCTGAACATGTATCCTGCCTCTTTTTTTTTTAGAAGAAATAAAGAAAAAAATAAAAGAAACATTTAGCATCTATTCTCTCTGAAGCCTGCTACAAGATGCTTCATCTCCTAATAAGAACCTTGGTCTCCAAAACCCCTTATCTTAACCTAGATATTCTTTTCTAATGATTTCAGGTCTTTAGATAATAACTTAACTCTTTTAACCAATTGTCAATGTTTGAATCCACCCAGAAACTCTCTGCCAACCCCCACTTTGAGTTGTCCCACTTTTCTGGACTGAACCAACGTACCTCTTACATGTATTGATTGATGTCTTGTGTCTCCCCAAAATGTATAAAACCAAGCTGTAGCCTGGCCACCTTGGGCACCTGGTCACAGGATCCCTTGGGACTGTGTTACAGGTCATGGTCCTCACATTTGATTCAGGAAAAATTCCTTCAAATATTTTACAGTTTGACTCTTTTCATTGAAAATATCTACTACTTTTCTCGTGAATCCTTTTGTTTCTAATTTATTTTTTTTCTTTTAAATAATTTTGACACAAGTCATGATCTGTTGTTATCTTGCAATCTTTTTGTTAAATACTCGTTTCTGAAATGATAGTTGAAAAATAGCTTTGCTGAATTTTATCACTTCTATTTTCAAGTCATTCTTTACTTAATCACCCTGATTTTTGAGTATTTTCTAATTATGCTTTATTGTTTTCTTAGAGTCTGTCATCTCTTAATTTCTCTTAGTTCATTTTGAAAACATGCCTTTCTGGAATTGTTTTTTATTATATGAAAGCATCCTGTGACTTTAAAGAGAGAGATGCATTCAGGATAACTTTTACAGCTTTATTTCTCTGGAGATCTCATTTCTGTTGTTTTCCCAAAGAGACAAAAATATAGCTTCATGTTTTCTGACATCTGCTCTTTCTGCTTCCGTTTTTGGTTATATTTGAATCTTCCTTTTTATTTACTTCTTGTTCAATGTGGGTTCTATCTCCAAAAGTTTCTCCTCAATTTCTCTTCCTCCTGGAATGAAGTTTTCATTAGTAAATTTTGGGATTCCACAGAATGTGTACTGCTCCAGTATGAAGTTCTCTTGTAGTGATCTGAATTGGACACTTTAGAGCTCCCTCCAAGTGTTGATTGCCCTTCTTCATTGTCTGTTCATACTTTGCGGTGAATACTTGCTGTTAACTTTAGTGTTTGTCTGCTTCCATTGTCACAATACGCCCTGTTTTCTTTTTCTCTGCAGATCTAATACATGTTGTTGGTATTTCTGTTTTCCCATATTGGAGTCTGTAGGGTACTTACTCACCAATTATCATAATATATGTTGTCTGCGTGTTTTTGTTTAGCTTATTCTAGTTGCCATCTGTGTGTGCTTTAGGGGAGTGAGAAAAATGAAAAAACTGTTATTATATTCCCAGTATCTTCCTGGAATCCTTATAATTATATTTTCCTGACTCACTTTTTATGTCATTTTGTTGTTTTATATTTTTTTTTCTGAGATCTTGTATATATATTTTTTTCTTTATAGAGACCATATTTTATTTAATTTCAAGTTGAAATGCTGATCAAAATTTCATCCTGTAGTTTGTGTAATATGTCTAGTGCATATTTATCAATTGGGTGTTTTTTCCCCTTTCTCATTTTCTACTTTGCATATTTTTAATTAAATGCTAATATTTCCTTTTTAATTCTCACTCATATCTTAAAGGCGATAGAGGAAAGGTGAAGAGTAGGCTTTACTGTACTAACCAAAAAAATGACATCCTTAAGAATATACTAGAAGTGTAAATTATAGAAATTCAGCAACATAAGTGACATTTTCTTCTTCATAAAATTTCACTGACCTCCCAGGCATAACTCTCTGTTGATTAACAGAATGCCTTCCTGGATTACTGTAAAATCCTTAATAAAGTGATTGTGTGTGTGTGTGTATGTGTGTGTTTGTGTGTATAATTTTACTTCTACCTCCAATAACTGCACAGCTTTTTACCATCCACAATTTTCACTTCATCATTCCATGCCAAATGTGAATTTCTCTTTAAATCTCCGGTACCTTTTTGTCTAGCACCATATTATTTACCATTCCACAAATGTACAGCAGGGTTCAGGCCTACCTTTCTAGATTGTTGGATAACCTAATTTTTTTGTTTCAATTGAAATAAGGAATTATTATGTGGTTCCTTGGGTTATAAAATCTATTTTGAAGACTTCTGACTCTTTCGTAAAGCTGAAGAGACCAATATATTCACTAGATAGCCTTTACCATCCTGGATCAATATTTATAGTATTTAACATGTTTTCTTCATAAATTGTATTTTGTGGTATTTTCTATCTTCTTTTGATGTTATCTTTAATTGTGTTTTTTTTTTCCGTCAAGTTCATTTCTAAGGAGATATCTTTATTCTACCCTCTTAAGCCAGGATTATGAGGTATGTTTTACAGATAATCTTTTTTTTTTTTTTTTGTCTTTTGAGACAGAATCTTGCTCTGTCACCCAGGCGCCCAGGCTGAAGTGCAGAGGTGCAATCTTGGCTCTCTGCAACATCTGCTTCCCAGGTTCAAGCAATTCTTGTGCCTCAGCCTCCCAAGAATATGGGATTACAGGCATGCAACCCCATGCCTGGCTAATTTTTGTGTCTTTAGTAGAGATGGGGTTTCACCATATTGGCCAGGCCAGTCTTGAACTCCTGGCCTCAAGCAACCCGCTAGCCTCGGCGTCCCAGAGTGCTGAGATTACAGGCGTGAGCCACTGCACCTAACCACAGATAATTTTTTGCTATCAACAGTATCATCAGCCTTACCAGGTGTCAGAATCCTTATAACTTTTTTCCTGCAGTGGCTTTCACTGCCATGGATAGAAAATTGAACATTTAAGAGCTTTATGCTCTTCATATGAAAATTTTTAGGTTTTATTTTCTTCTTTTTTAAAATAAATCTGATGCATCTTTTCTCTTTAATTGCTTGGAAAAATTAGTTACATAGCTTTCATCCAGCCTTTCTTTTTTATTAATCTATTCAATATTTATTGAGTTCTTACTATGTGCTGTTCTAAGTGGTAGACAGAAACTCCTTATTTCCATGGACCTTAATCCTAGAGAAAGATGGAGATGATTCAAATAAATCTGCATGACTTTCACAGCTCTCCATGGTAAGAGTTCTTAAACTGTTCACCTTTACTACCTTCCAATTTTACTGTTTTCTCTTTCAATTTTAATCTGTGAGGGTTTTATTTGATAGCATGCTGGTTTTCTTGATTAGTTATATTTTATTAGTAATACTGAAGACCGTATAACATAGCTTTCAGAAACAGATTGAATGTGTTTGGGCTTAGAGGTAACATAATCTAAGCTTGAATCAGAATACAGATTTCGAATTGTTTGTACTGAATGCAAGACTTTTTTTAAAACAAGGAAACACTGAAATAAAATGGAGCAGGTTGTATAATACAGGCCACTTGGGATTTTGCACCAAAGGGAACTTTACAAGCTGCTTAAGGTAAATCCTGTATCTATGGAAATATTGACTGCTTCCTAAATCAACCATCCATCATTATGTCCACAGATTTCCACAAAAGAGTTTGCAATGAATTTAACTCTCCTTTTGTTCAAATTACTTGCACAGAATCAATGGAAACCAATTGCTCTTTGTCAGAATTATAACACATGCCAAAATAACTGAGAGTTATAGCTATTTTTAGTCAACTTGTTAATTATTCGTATTTTGGTTACTTTCTAATTTTAAATTTCCTCTGAAGTAAAATCTTGCTCTGTATTTTTCTCCAGTGGTGTGCCCTGACTTCGTGAGCTGCAGAAAGTAAGAATAAATCAAGCCAGGTATAATTAGTTCTCTTTCGAGCCTAGAAATCATTAGAAATAGCAAGATAGAAACTTTCACCAGTCTATCCTGAACACCTATCTGTTCAGTCCACATGCTCTTGTGTGCCTGTTTTTATAATAGGCTCATTATCAAAGCTGGTAAATAGACATTTAGCTTCCATTAATCCCTGTTGTTCACTCTACTGTGTTTATCTTGTAAACTCCAGAGCTGAACTGATTAAAAATTAGCTTAGGTGGGCATGCCATTATTTTCTTACCAGCTTTTTTTCCTGTTTTGACCCAAATTGCCCTTGTAGTTGCATGCCATCTGCCTAAGGTTGAATTTAACATTAGAGCAAGGGACGCTAAGCTAGTGTGAGCACTAGGAAATAAAATGGACAATTATAGCAAACGTTAGGTGAATGCCTTTGATTAAGTTCCCCGAAAATAAACTCTTAAGATGGAAGTGGGCCGGGCGCGGTGGCTCAAGCCTGTAATCCCAGCACTTTGGGAGGCCGAGACGGGCGGATCACGAGGTCAGGAGATCAAGACCATCCTGGCTAACAGGGTGAAACCCCGTCTCTACTAAAAATACAAAAAACTAGCCGGGCGAGGTGGCGGGCGCCTGTAGTCCCAGCGACTCGGGAGGCTGAGGCAGGAGAATGGCATAAACCCAGGAGGCGGAGCTTGCAGTGAGCTGAGATCTGGCCACTGCACTCCAGCCTGGGCGACAGAGCGAGACTCCGTCTCAAAAAAAAAAAAAAAAAAAAAAAAAAAAAAAAAAAAAAAAAAAAGATGGAAGTGACATGCAAAAGGCTTTTTGGGGTGTGATTACAGAAGACAAACCTGTAAATAGATGAAGAGTCAGAATTTGGTGGAGGGGTAAGCTGACCTGCAATGTGGTCTCAACTGAGGTCTAGTCAATCCATGATACTCTCTTGAGCTGAGACAGCCCTTCACAGGAACAAGGCCTTTGTTTCTCTGTATCAGCTTCCTTTGTGGTGGTGTAATCTGGAACTTGGAAGTTCCTACAGCCGAGGGCAATGCCCAGAAATAGATTCAGCTTTGTACTGTCGGCATCCAATAGTCTGGCCAGCTGGAATATGCATATTTAGCTTTGTAGAGTGAATCTGGTTGGAACCCCGGAGAATCCATTGCTGTAACTACGTTAGGCAGGCTTAAGGTTAGGGAGTATACAGTTGTCCTCTTTATGCTACTAGAAGTATAATGATTAAACACCTCTGCTAAACTTTTACAGCCATGAAGGAAGAATTAATGGTGTAATAACATCCGTGTTTCTTTGAGTGTTTAGTTTCCAGTCCAGATCCCAAAGATGTAATGGCTCTTCCTGTAGGAAAGTATAAATTATAACCCTCTGTTTCATCACAGACTGAAGATACTAGAAGGCAGAGGAATGATCATTTGGGCAAATGGACAAGGAGATGAATGGAATAGAACAAAGAGAAAGAGATGGAGAATGGTATTTTTGTCTTTCCCAAATATTAAGTAAGGCAAGCAACTGCCTTTCAGAGAATATTTTCAGTGAATCCAACTAGTATCAGAATATTGATTATAAAAGTGAGAGTCTCTAAGTGGACCTTTGGATTTCCCATCTTCAGTAAGGGCAACCTGCTTTTAATAGACTGATGCTCCCACCGACAACAACTACAAAGTGAAAACAAAATATGAAACCAAATGTTTTTGAAGGCATTAGAGGACTACTAAACCAGCCAGAGCATAAAAGGTCTGAGAAAAAGGAAAGTATATGAAGATGGGGCCAATATTCCACCAGGATTTCTCCATAGAGGCATTTGACAGTTGGTAAGTGGCGTGGAGCTTGGAGGCTCAGAAGCCAAGCGGAAAGCTGTAACTAAAACTTGGGAAACCAAGCAGAGCCTGCTGCAGGCTCGTGGGGATGGGGAAATTGAACCTGACTCCTAGGCTACAAGGCCGTCAGGTGAGGATAGACCAAGACGCCAGAGAGGAGGAAGCGCTTTAGGGATTCACAGCCATCTGTCTCACCCTTCCTCTTAAGACGTTTGTTCCTCTTTAGGCACAGGGGTTCAGAAGGCAAGAGGATAGCAGTAAATAAGAGAATAGGGGATTGAGCAGAAATATCAGCAGTTGCACCTGGCTGAGAAGACAGAGGGAAGTTCTGAACTCACCAAAAGAACTTGGCAAACACTGCAACTTCCACTAGTTGGAGTAAGAATGAACTTCATAGGAGGAGTAAGGATGTAAACCCACCCTCAGAAAACTCTGAGCTCAAACCAGAGTAAGATTGTCTACTCAAAATAAATGCTTTCTTGGAAGAAAATAGAATCAGACAGAGTTTTAAGTTATCTGTGTAAACTCTAATACAAAACTGTGTGGCATTCAATTAAAACTACTAGGTATACCAAGAGTCTGGACTAAATATTTTTTTAAAAAGGAGGGGAAGGCCAGGGGAAGTGGCTCACACCTGTAATCCCAGCACTTTGGGAGGCCAAGGCAGGCAGATCACCTGAGGTCAGGAGTTCGAGACCAGTCTGGCCAACACGGAGAAACCCCATCTCTACTAAAAATACAAAAATTAGCCACGCATGATGGCAGGTGCCTGTAATCTCAGCTACTTGGCAGGTTGAGGCAGGAAAATCACTTGTACCTGGAGGCAGAGGTTGCAGTGAGCTGAGACTGTGCCACTGCACTACAGCCTGGGTAACAGAGTAAGACTCTGTCTCAAAAAAATTAAATTAAATTAAATTTAAAAAGATAGGGAAAAAGGTCATAAAAATGGGCCCATATGGATCCTTAGTTATCAAAGTTATCAGAAACAGACTTTAACATAGTAATATTTTCAACAAAATAAGTGACAAGTAGGACAATTTTTATAGAAACTTGGAATCCAAAAATAAGCAGGAATTATAGAGATGAAAAACATATAAAATTAAAAGTCCAATATGTGATTTAACAAGAAGTTAAGAACAACAAAAAGAAGGTTATGAAAACTATAAAATAGTCAGTAGACGTATCTGAATTGAAGCATAGAGAGAAAAAATGAAAAACACAGAAAAGAACATAAATGACACATGGAAAAGAGTGAAAATGACTTTATGTGTGTGACTAAAGTCCTAAGAGAAGAGGGGAGTAAGACCAGCGCACAGCAGTATTTGAGGAGACACTGGCAAGCAACTTGTCAAAACTGATTAAAAATATCAAATCACAGGTTCAGGAAGATTTACAAGCCCCAAGGAAAAAAATGCAAAGAGATATATAACTAGGCAAATCAGAGTAAAACTGCCACATACCAAAGTCAATGAGATAATTTTACATGAGACAGATAAAATGAAATACTACTTCCAAAGAACCACATTCTTCTCAGTAGAAATTATTGAATCCAGAGACACAGAACACCATTTTAAAAGTATTACTGTAGAATAAATACCAATGTATAATTTTATATTTAAAAAACCCTCCAGAAATGAAAGTAAAATAAGTGCAACTTTAGACAAACAAAAGCAACAATTTCACAACTCAGAGATCTTCATTAAAATAAATTCTAGAGGGATTTATTTGAGCAGAGGAAAAATAACTATAGATGGAAGTATGGAAAGACAGAAGTGAATAAATAGTACTGGAACAGCGTATATGAGAAAGGTAAATCTAAATTTATATGCACTATAAAAACAAGCAGTCTCATAGGCTTTAATGTCAATGGAAAATTAAGATACATAAAAATAATAATGTCACATTTGTGTGAAGGGGATTTAAGCGTTATATTGTTTTAAAGTATTTGCATTGTCTAAAACATGTACAAATAACTCATATTATGCTGTAATATGTCAAAGAATCATGTAACTGCTGAAAAGAATAAAGTGATAATTCTTAGAAAAGTAACACAGGGACAGAAAACCAAACACAGCATATTCTCATTCGTAAGTGAGAGCTGAACAATGAGAACACATGGACACAGAGAAGGGAACAACACACACCATGGCCTGTTGCGGGGTTGGGAGCAAGGGGAGGGAGAGCATTAGGACAAATACCTAATGCATGTGGGACTTAAAACCCGGATGATGGGTTGATGGGTGCAGCAAACCACCATGACACATGTATACCTATGTAATAAACCTGCACACTCTGCACATGTATCCTGGAACTTAAAGTAAAATTTTAAAAAAAGAAAAGAATAAAATAATTTATAATAAGCTAATAGGCAAATTGAATGATTAAAATATTTCTTGATTCACCCAAAGGAAGATAAGAAAGGATGAAAAGGGATTACGGAACATATAGAACAAATACAGAAAACATGTACTAAAGTAACTTTAAACAGATATATCATTATATTAAATTTAAGTTTCTTATCACATTATATGGAGCAAGAGCAAGCAGGATACACAGAAAAGTAGCTCAAAATTTGTGCAATGCTTAAAGAGAAACACAGTCAAAAATCAGACACTAGGAGTGATGTTCTCTAGTGACGGGAAAATAAAAATGGACACAAAACCTGGTTATGTGAAGCATCTGACGTATGCTTCACCGTCTCTGGAGAGTGGCAGTGCATGGAGTCTTATTCTGTAAAATTTCGCCTCGTTATTCTCAGCTAATTGTTGCCACCACAAGGGCTGAAGTGACTCCTTTGAGTATTGATGGGAATAGATTGATAGAGTCTCTTCTTTTTGGATCTGCAGTAAGGGCACTGCTGCTCAGGATGGGAAAAGCAAAGCTCTGGCTATTCATAACAAGCCTGAATCAAATATGAATATCAATGGCTGTTTCTAGAATGAAAGTGCAATGTCATGTTTCATTTATCTTAAACAAAACTCATCTCTTATAAGCATATCTGAGACTGAGGGTCCTCCCGCCCTGCCATAGGCTTCAGGCTATTCCTGGCTGTAGAGATGATAGCCACTGATTAAGTTGCATGTGAGAAAGTTAATTCTTCCATTCCAAGAAGTGTCAGGAGCTCTGGAATTTGAAGTTATCTTGAGTGAAACAGAGACAAGCTCCTCGTGCTAGTCCTCAGGTAGCCCCCAGACAGGTCAGAGCACACAAACAGCAATGAGAATAAGCTCCACTCTGCTCCCTCTGGAAGCAAGGTCCTAGGCCTACACTGAGAATGCTGGTTTTAGTCTTCAAGGTCAGCACCTAGCAGTGGGGAGGGTGGGACAAAGGCGGGTAACACACCACAATGCTGTCCTACAGTTTTTGACTTGTGAATTTCTTGATTCAGCCTTCACTTGCCTCTGTAAACCTTCCTTGTTGTCCAGAGTTCTGACACGGTTGGTTCACACAGTTTCTGCTCATTTTTTGGTGCTTCCTTGGAGGAACAGGAGTTTGAAGCTGACTCCTCTGCCATTTTGCTGACTTGACTCTTTCTGAACTTTCAAAAAATAAAAATTCTAATAATTTGTATGTAAATTCTCTTGTTTTACATGTAAATTAACTTACGATCTTATAATTATTTTATTTTTATTTCTTTTTCAATATAGTTAATTCTATATGTAATTATGTTTTATGATCCATAATACTATGTATGTAATATATAATCTACATGTCATATTATGTTTACTATATACATACACTTATACTAACTAGCTGCCTAGCTAGCTAACAGTATATCTCACAGCACGGCTAGAACTGCTAATAAATGTTGTATATAAAACAATGCTAGAATTATATTATAGATATACTTTATACAATTAAAGATGGTCCTCATATGCCTAATTTGCTGAAAGTTGTTTGCTTTCGATAGCGGCAAAAGACAGACAAATCCTAGGCAGATAGAGGTGGGTCCCCGTTAGATTCTCACCTTCAAACCAAAGACACATTAAAACCTGAAAGCCAAGCTTAAGTCTCGAATAAATCCACGAATCAGATTGAGAACCTCTTTTCCCCGTTAGGCATGCTTGCCTCTGATTGATCCCCACCCTTCACCTAGTTTACATATACCTACCCTTCCCGAATTGGTGTTTTACGCTGTCATGCCTATCTTTGAGCGGTGCCTCTGTTTCAGCCTTTTTTTGCATACTCACAAACCAATCAGCACGCACTCCTCCGTTCTGAACTCATATAAGGCCCCAGATTCAGCCACACTAGAGGGAGACTGCCTGCCTTTGGGTGGGGAGGGGAACTACTCACCTTCTGGTGGCAAGAGACCACTCGACTTCAGAGAAGGGGCTGCCCTCTTGGGTGCCCTCTCTGCTGAGAGCTGTCACTCAGTAAAACTCTCCTCACCCTTGGGTTGCCAGTATAGCCTCATTCTTCTTGGATGCAGGACAAGAACTCAGGACCCGCTGAACACAGGATTGAAAAAACTCTATAAAACTGTATGTAGCCCTCTGTCCTATGCCCTATGCCAGCAAACGGCAGCCGCAGCCAGGGAGGACAGCCCCAGAGCCACAGGCCAGGGTGAGACAACAGGACTAAAAGAGCTGTTAGGACACTGTAACATCCCCTCTGAGGATTCGGGGTCACTGGCATCCCTGTTTTGGCCCTGTGTTCCCTTCATCCAGGTGCTGGCGCCCAAAGCAGAAATGGGTTGTGGCACGTCCTGCCCAGATTCAGGCTGAGCGCAGATCCTTCGGCTAGCACGGGATCTAGGGGAGATTGCAAGCTAAGTGCAGCCCACCAGGCTGAGTGGGCAGGGTGCCTTCTGCAGGGAGCCCAGGATGAATGAGATCCAGTGGGGGGTGTCGCTGGCCATGGAGGTCTCCGGCTGGCGATGCAGCTCCGAGAAAAATCCTGCCTCACTTTTAACCATTACTTTGTTTTAAATTTTATCAAATGCATTTTCTGCATTTATTCAAATTATCATTTTAAAAATATCAAATACAGTCATGCGTCGCTTAACGACAGAGATATATTCTGACAAATTTGTCACTAGGCGATTTCATCATTGTTTGAACATCAGAGTGTACTTACACCAACTTAGATGGTACAGCAGGTTACTGTACTGAGTACTGTAGGCAATGGTAACATAATGGTAAACATTTGTGTATCTCTCAACATATCTAAACATAGAAAAGGTACAGTAAAAATATGGCATTATAAACTTATGCCATTGCGTACATGGTTCATTGTTGATCCAAACATGATTATGTGGCGCCTGACCATATATACCTATTAAAGTTTCTTTGCATCTTTAGATGAATCCAACTTAGTCATTTTTTACAATAACTTGCTGAATCCTGTTTGTTATATTTTGTTTAGCAATATGTGTTCCTATTCAAAAAATCACACTGGCTCATAATTACCCTTCATCATGCAGACCTTGTCTATTATGTGTTTTATCATCACCTCACATTAGTTGTGTATTATGAGGGTTTTTTTCTTTTTTTTTTTTCTTTTTTGAGACTGAGTCTCGCTCTGTCGCCCAGGCTGGAGTGCTGTGGCCGGATCTCAGCTCACTGCAAGCTCCGCCTCCCGGGTTCCCGCCATTCTCCTGCCTCAGCCTCCCGAGTAGCTGGGACTACAGGCGCCTGCCACCTCGCCCGGCTAGTTTTTTTTTGTACTTTTTAGTAGAGACGGAGTTTCACCGTGTTAGCCAGGATGGTCTCGATCTCCTGACCTCGTGATCCGCCCGTCTCGGCCTCCCAAAGTGCTGGGATTACAGGCTTGAGCCACCGGGCCCGGCGAGGGATTTTTGCTTGTAAGAGCTTTTATACGTTTGATGTAATTTATTTTTAAACCTTTCTTTTTTTTTTTTAAAATTTATTTATTATTATTATACTTTAAGTTCTAGGGTACATGTGCATAATGTGCAAGTTTGTTACATATGTATACTTGTGCCATGTTGGTGTGCTGCACCCATCAACTCGTCAGCACCCATCAACTCGTCATTTACATCAGGTATAACTCCCAGTGCAATCCCTCCCCCCTCCCCCCCGCCATGATAGGCCCCGGTGTGTGATGTCCCCCTTCCCGAGTCCAAGTGATCTCATTGTTCAGTTCCCACCTATGAGTGAGAACATGCGGTGTTTGGTTTTCTGTTCTTGTGATAGTTTGCTAAGAATGATGGTTTCCAGCTGCATCCATGTCCCTACAAAAGACACAAACTCATCCTTTTTTATGGCTGCATAGTATTCCATGGTGTATATGTGCCACATTTTCTTAATCCAATCTATCACTTATGGACATTTGGGTTGATTCCAAGTCTTTGCTATTGTGAATAGTGCCGCAATAAACATACGTGTGCATGTGTCTTTAAAGCAGCATGATTTATAATCCTTTGGGTATATACCCAGTAATGGGATGGCTGGGTCATATGGTACATCTAGTTCTAGATCCTTGAGGAATCGCCATACTGTTTTCCATAATGGTTGGACTAGTTTACAATCCCACCAACAGTGTAAAAGTGTTCCTATTTCTCCACATCCTCTCCAGCACCTGTTGTTTCCTGACTTTTGAATGATCGCCATTCTAACTGGTGTGAGATGGTATCTCATTGTGGTTTTGATTTGCATTTCTCTGATGGCCAGTGATGATGAGCATTTTTTCATGTGTCTGTTGCCTGTATGAATGTCTTCTTTTGAGAAATGTCTGTTCATATCCTTTGCCCACTTTTTGATGGGGTTGTTTGTTTTTTTCTTGTAAATTTGTTTGAGTTCTTTGTAGGTTCTGGATATTAGCCCTTTGTCAGATGAGGAGATTGCAAAAATTTTCTCCCATTCTGTAGGTTGCCTGTTCACTCGGATGGTAGTTTCTTTTGCTGTGCAGAAGCTCTTTAGTTTAATGAGATCCCATTTGTCAATTTTGGCTTTTGCTGCCGTTGCTTTTGGTGTTTTAGACATGAAGTCTTTGCCCATGCCTATGTCCTGAATGGTACTACCTAGATTTTCCTCTAGGATTTTTATGGTATTAGGTCTAACATTTAAGTCTCT